>NC_141535.1:249155833-249462500 GCF_021556685.1 Rattus norvegicus
TCTAAAAAAATAATTCCATCAAATAAATTTAACTATTTAAAATCTAATAGACAAATGCCAGTCGATCCAAAAGCATAAGTAAATAAATTTGAAAGTAACCTTATGAAATAAAGCAATGTGAGTAATGGCAACCTTGTCCCTAAATTAAATGAAAGTGATTCATAGCAAAAAAATAAGTCAAAATAGTGCAAAAGTACGAGATAGTAATGAGACTAAAAAATAGTGCATATCTCTCATGTCAAGCATAATTAATACCATTCCTTGTGAGTCGCTAAAAACGTTTCTTAGCTTTTAGTTCTGCCATCTAAGCTCTCTTCACCATATTTGCAGAGGCATTTCAGGGGGAGGGATGCGAGGAAAGCAGTACTGTGTCCTCAGACATTTCTCACACTTCTCACCCCTACCTACAGCCTAGTCTATACTGCACATGCCCTATGGCATAAGGGCAACGGGCTTGGGAGCAGGAATCTAAGATTCTTAGGTCTGGACTAATTTAGTTCACCACTAGTTATGTCTATAAACCGGGTGTGAATCATGACACTTAATACTTCGGCTTCCTAGTCTGCAAAGTGGGATGATATTTGGCTAATTGCTATCTAAATCTGTCATGAAGAAAAATGGCCTGAGGTATTTGGTAATAACCCTCTGAATTAATAAGTCCGGTACTCATGTTCTCCTTACTGACACTCAATGGTGCAAGCCAGCAGAATGTTATTAATGAGATGTCACTGTATATAATTAGATTCTCAGCCCTTTTACCTAATTACGGTGAATTTGAACAAAACAGATTTTCAGTTGACATTGTGTCAAGACCTCTAGAAATTAAATATTGTTTAGTGCAGTGTGTTTTCAACCCGTGAGTCATGATCCCTATGGGATTCTGATCAGCATATCAGATGTTTACATTACCATTCATTACAGCAACAAAATTACAATTTTGAAGTAGCAAGAAAATAATAATTTTATGCCTTGGGGTCACCACAACATGAGGAGCTGTATTAAAGGTCATAGCATTAGGGAGGTTGAGAATCACCAGTTTAGTATGTATCAACTAGGTAATTATCTTTAGAAAAACTCTTGTAGATGGAGATACGGCTCAGTGGTTGATCTTTGAGTAGACACAGAATAGTCATCCTGAGCCCATCCTTGTTCTGCTCCATGTAACCTTTAACTCATCACTAAACCTGAAGATATACCTGTAAAGCATGTCCATTTGCCTTCCAAGATCAATGTGTGCAATCTATTCATAGTGGTATCCCTTTGGGGCTGGAGGGATGGTTCAGTGGTGTGCTCTGACAGAGGTCATGAGTTTAACTCTTAGCACCCACATCAGATGCCTCACAACCAGCTCCAGGAGAACCTGACCTCTGGCCTCTGTGTGTACCTGCACTTACAGACAAACACATAGTTAGAAATAATAAAAGTACATTTTAAATAATTTGGTATAGCTTTTTAAGAAATACGTTTTGAGCCTCAACTACTGGCGTGAAGACAATTTGGACTCCCACCTTGCTCTGCAGCTCCATGTAGCATCTGATGCTGGGAGCCTGTCCATATTTCAGTGCCAACTCTACTCACCATCTGAAGTAGAGAACCTTTCCGTCAATCCTCCCCAATCCCAAGCACTACCCAAAGGACAGAAAGCCCTGAGATTTCCACACCAATTCTACCTTCATCTGATGAAGGGACCCTGCTTCTCCCTCACACTCAACACCCTGCCACTGTCTGAGGAAGAAACCCACCAAGACTCCTACTCGGACTCCCTGGGGCATCTGAAATAGGGTTTGACCTTCATGTCTGACATTCAAGAGGTAGGAAGCCCACCGAGCAGCTCTGCAGTCATCTGAGGTAGGAGAGCACTGAGGTCTCCATGCATGGCTCTGAGTCCCTGAACTTCTTCCCCAATTTACGTTTGCTGTACTAGGAAAGGAGCATCAAGACCTCAGGGTCAGCAATCAGTGCCTGGGACTTCAGCCCTAACACCCAGCTCTAACTCCACTTGAGGTAGAACCCACCTCTACTTCAACCATAGCTCTAACTCTGGGGCAGCCATCTGAGGAATGAGCGCAAATCATGTGACCATCTGAGGTAAGAACCATACACCAAGGCTTCAACTCCAGCTGGAAATCTCAGTCTGAGGTAGGGAGCAAGCCAGTATTTCAGTCATTTCTGGGGTTCTCCTACCCAGGGAGAGAACTTGCTTACAGTTCTTCCTCAACTTCTGCCCATGGCCATCTGAGAAAGGGGGCACACCAAAACTACAGCCCCAAATCACTATCCCATGTACAGACTACATGAAGACTTCATCCTGATCTCCATCTCCAACTGAGGTAGGGACCATACTTAGATTTCCACCCCAGCAGCCCTGGTGACATTGAGATCTGGATCCTTCAGGGACTTGTGACCAAACTGTGGGTCACCATGTGAAGTACGCTGCCTGCTTAGGCTTCAGAGGTGGTAGACTGTGTGTGGGTCTTCACTCTCCGGAACTAGAGCATGGAACCAAAGGAATACAGGAGCATTCTCCCCAAGCAAATATTTTTTTCTTAATCTTGTATGTATTATACACTTAGAAATCCAAATAAGGTAAATCTTTAATAAAATAAATTTAAAATGCCTCCCCTGCTTTAATAAATTACATCTCCCAACAAGAGCCAAAATAAGTTCTTCTTTCAAGTTATTTTTATCAGTTATAATTGCAACAACAAAGAAAATCACTACTACATCCATGTACCTGAAGTAAATTTATGAGAAGAATAACCCCAGTGACATCAACTTAATAAATGGGATCACATGAAGCAGCATGCATACACAATTGTAACTTATAGTGTAGGACTGTCATTACCTTTTTTTTCCCTCTTAGAGACAAAGGAAAACCTAAATTCTGGTCTCCCCAAAGCCCTTTTATCTCAAGATTATATTGAATTAATAAAGTGAGCGTGTAGTGTGAATAAATGCTGTTCCCTGCAAATCAGGTGATTTTCTCAATTTAAAACAAAAGTAATTATTGAAAAAAAAGCACCATGATCTTCATGATCTTGAACTTAATGCATTCCAGAAACTTCTACAGGACAGCTTCATAGTGCAAAACCATTTAGAGTTAGCCGTCTCTGACAAGGAGTGCATAAATACAGCCTGTAATCTTTCTTTTTTATGAGCCTTCAAGATGTTTCTCCCTGAGTAAGTGCACTCCCTCGCTCTGATCCAACCTCCCTAGTTCTTTCCCAATTGCACATTTCTTGAGCTTAGCATCATGACATCTTGGTAACCAGGTTCACAAGAGAGTAAAATAAAAGGCTGGGTTTTTTTAATTTTCTAAAGATTTATTTATTATTTTATGTGTGGATGTTTTTGCCTGCATGTATGTCTGTGCATCGTGTAACATGTCATATCCATGCAGGTCAGAAGAGGGTATCAGATTCCCTGGAACTGGAATTACAGTGGGCAAGGTAGTGAGCTGCCATCTAGGTGTTGGGATTTGAACCCAAGTCCTCAGGAAGAACAGTCAATCCTCTTAACAGCTGAGCAATCTCTCCGACCTTGAAATAAAAGTTTTTACAGATTTATTTTCATTGCCTTTTTTATTTTATTTCAACTGGAGTTCTGTACTTGACAACTATGCATAGAAGCCACATGAACATACTTAATCTCTTCTTGACTCTTGTTTTGGGGATGGGGAGAGAAAAAGCTATGTCCTTCATTTCTTAAAATTTTCAACCCCAAATACAAGCAAGAACTCATGTTCACTGAAAGTTATGTTAAAGAACTATTCTTGAGCAGGCCTTGTGTTCCAGCCTTAATCTAAGCACTTAACTGAGGAAAAAGCAGCAGGAATATCTCTTGAGTTCAAGGCTAACTTGGACTACATATCAGGTTCTAGGCCAGCCACTACATTTTCCTGCCATGTCCATTAAAGATGGTTAAGGCTGTGTAGTTGGTTGCCCCAACCACACTAGACATTTCTTTTCATAACATAGCAAGGATGAAAACACAAAGTCTAGGGGTGCAGTACATGAGAAATTATCTAAGACCCAAGGAGTTTGCATGCTAGGACCTCAAGATGGCTTCTCTACTTCCAGACAACATTTTTGGTTTCTATTTTATGTGGTATATTTTTCTCTGTCCCTTCATTTTTCATCTGTTTCTTTCCATTTAAAGCTGGTTTCTTTTAGACAACCTACAATTGAATTTTGTTGGGTTTCAACCACTCAAGCCCATTGTCTCACATTTTGTATATCTAGACTGTTGATGTTTAAAGTAGATTATTGATTTAGTTAGATTATGCACCTGTTAGTCTTCATTGTCAACTTGACTGGATTTGGAATCAAATAGAAGATACCTCTTCTATCCATGTGAGTGTTTCTAGAGGGGTTTAACCGAGAAAGGAAGACTTATCTTGAAGGTGAGTGGAACTATCATAATGTCTGAGTCCAGAAGGAATAAAAGGGAGAAAAGAAGGAAGGTAGCACAGCCTTCATTCATCTCCCTCTGCTTCCTGACTACACACAATGTGACCAGCTGCATCCTCAAGTTCTTGTCTCCATGACTTCCCCACCATGGCTGACCATATTCTCTTGATCTGTGAGCACAGATAAACCCTCTTTAAGTTACTTTTGTCAGGTATTTTGTTGCAGCAATGAGAAAAATAACTAATTAGATTAATACCCACTAGTGTCTCTGCTTACCTTCTGTTGTTGTGCTGGGTACTGGGATTTTGTTGCTTCTGTATTTTTGTTTCGTACTGTTTTTTGCCTTGTCTTGCTAACTGAGCATTTTATGTGATTCTGTTTTTCTTCCTCTCTTACTATATTGACTATACTTTTTAAGAACTTTTTACAGCTGCTCCCCTTGAATCTTCAGGATGCATTTACAGCTGGTCTACACTCTCTTTCAAATAGTTCAAGTAACTTCTAACATCTTGGTTTCCCTTCTGTCCCTTCCAACACTGTCATCCACTGCACATATTTGTGAGATAAAATTTCTGAACACATTGTTGAACTAATTTGTTGAACTAATTTGAACATGTCATTATCTGTTTGATCAACTAAAAATAAGAAATTTTCAGGCTATACATGGCTCAGTGTTTAAGAATTCTGGCTGTTCTTTCAGAGGTCCTGAATTCAGTTCCCACCAACCCATGGTGGAGCACAACCATCTATAATAGCATCTGAAGCTCTCTTCTGGCATGCCGGTGTACACAAAGATAGAGCATACATATATACATATGTGTGTATACATACATATTTTTTAAAAAATGAATAAGAATTCTTTCAAAATTATGTCATTTAAATTTATTTTGGTAATACTTTTGTTTAATTATATCCAAGTTCCTTGTCTAAATTATTTTTCTCCTTTCTGGTAATTTTATTTTACCATTTCTTATAAAATATATCAAATGGCCACAAATTCTGCCAGTTTGTCTAACAATATCTTTTATTTCTCCTTTGATATTAAAAGATAATTTCACTGCCTCCCCCTCAACCCAAACACTTCAAATATTTCATTAAAACACCTTCTTTTTTCTGTAGTTTTTAAAATGTGGGACATCTCTTCTCCTCTCTTCTCTAGAGATGTCCTGAGGGATATAAAGGGTTTTATATTTGGTTTAGTTTGGTTTGATTTGGTCCTGGTCTGATCTGGTCTGATCTGGTCTGGTCTGGTCTTGTTTATTTGTTTATTTGTTTTTTGTTTTTTTTCTTCTCTGACTTCAACCATGATGTTTTCTATCTTTGGTTTTCAGAGGTTGCTTTTTCCATTTGAATGTGATATGCCTCAGATGAGTTATTTTTTGTATTTACCGTGTTTTCTATTCTCTAAGCTTCCTAGATCTATAGTGAAGTGCTTATGTTTAGTTTTGGAAAATTCTCAATCATTCTTTCTTCAGATCTACCCCTGAAACTTCCTCTTTTTTTACTTTGTTGCTTTCATGCACATCATAGGAACTCAGGGTTTTACCTACTGTAGCAAACAAGTCTACCAGTACTATTTTCCCAGTAGTGTATTCTCTCTTTTTGTCACGTTGTGATAATTCCATAGTATTTTTGTCATTGTTATTCTAGTAAATATGCTGCTCTGTGACTAAGTCTTTGATGTGACCACTGCAGTTGTTTTGGTGACACCAAGCTCATCTATATAAGATGACAAGTCTAATTAGCAGAGTTGTTGGTGTCCTGTCTGTGTCCCTACCTGATGTCACCTGGTCTTTCCTCAGTGTCCTCATTCCCTGTGGGGGAAAGGGAATCATCATGTTTTTTGGATAATTCATAAGCCTATGATGGACTCTAAGTATAAAAGTAAAGAAAGCACATCTCTCTTCCTTTATATCAAAACTAAACAGTTTTAACTTCAGGAAGAAGCTGAAGGAAAGCTAGGAGGTGGTGAAATGTAGGTATCATGCACTAATAGCCAAGGTGTGCATGCAAAAGAAGTCTTTAAAGGACTCCAAGGAACATGTGAGAGATTTTAAGAAACAGCTGCTGATATAGAGAAAGCTTTAGATGTCTGGATAGACGAGATAGCCACCCACAGCATTCTTTTAAGCCCAAGCCAAATATAGAGAAAAGTCCCTACTCCCCCCAGTTGGGTGAAGGCTAAGGGAAATCAGGAAGCTTCAGAAGAAAAGTTGGAAGCCATAATAGACTGGTTAGTAAGAAGAAAAGTCTGTCTCCATAACATGAAAATGCAGGTGATACAGCAAATGTCGATGTCAGAGGTGCATCTGACTAAGAGCAGTGATGGGGGTGACAACACACTTGGTTCAAATTCCAGTGTGTGAGTCTGAATTCCAGTGGATCAAGACATCATCTAATGCACAGACCACATGAAACTCAAGAAGGATGACCAAAATGCAGATGCTTCACTCCTTCTTTAAAAAGGGAACAAAAATACCCATAGGAGAGGCAAAGTTTAGAACAGAGACTGAAGGAATGGCCATTCAGAACCTACCCCACATGTGGCCCATACATATACAGCCACCAAACTGGATAAAATGGATGAAGTTAAGAATTGCAGGCTGGGGGTTGGGGATTTAGCTCAGTGGTAGAGCGCTTGCCTAGGAAGCGCAAGGCCCCAGGTTCTGTCCCCAGCTCCGAAAAAAAAAAAAAAAAAAAAAAAAGAATTGCAGGCTGACAGAAAGTGTATGTAGATCTCTCCTGAGAGACACAGCCAGAATATGTCAAATACAGAGTCAAATGCCAGCAGCAAACCACTGAACTGAGAACGGGGACCCCCGTTGAAGGAATCAGAGAAAAGACTGAAAGAACTGAAGGGGCTTGAGACCCCATATGAATAACAATGCCAACCAACCAGAGCTTCCAGGGACTAAGCCACTACCCAAAGACTATACATGGACTGACCCTGGGCTCCAAATTCATAGGTAGCAATGAGTAGCCTAGTAGGGGCACCAGTGGAAGGGGAAGCCCTTGGTTCTGCCAAGGCTGGACACCCAGTGTACAGGATTGTTGGGGGGGGCAGGAGTGGGGGGTGGATGGGGAGGGGAACACTCATGTAGAAGGGGAGGGGGAGGGGTTGGGGGATGTTGGGCTGGAAACCGGGAAAGGGAACAACATTTTAAATGCAAATAAGAAATACCCAATTTAATAAAAAATGGAAGGAAAAAAAGACATAGTCTAAGACCTTCTTGACTTAAAAAGTAAAAAGGCTAGTTAAGTTGAATCTTAACTAGAGAACAGTTAATAAAATGACTGGTTTCAGTACTTCAAAGGACAGCTTGATTGTCTAGTTAGGGATGAATGGAGTTGGTAACTTCAAGTTGAAGTCAGCACTTATTTAACATCCTCCAAATCCTTTAGCCTTAAGAATAATCCCAGGGCTGAAGAGATGGCTCAGCAGTAAAGAGCACTGACTGCTCTTTCAGAGGTCCTGAGTTCAATTCCCAGCAACCACATGGTGACTCACAACCATCTGTAATGAGATCTGATGCTCTCTTCTGGAGTGTGTGAAGACAGCTACAGTGCACTTGTATAAATAAATAAATCTAAAAAGAATAATCCTATATCTACTCTACCTGTGCTCTATAAATAGAGCATCAAAGTCTAGATGACTTGAGTGTTTTTATAGCATGGTCTAGTGAGTATTTTAAGTCCACTGTTGATACCTACTACTCAGAAGAGAAGATTCCTTTTAAAATATTACCACTGACAATACATCTGGTCATCCAAGGGTTCCAATGTAGATATACAGTAAAGTGAAGTTAGCATTGTGTACATGTCCCTAACCCAACAGCATATATTCTGCAGCCCATGAGACAGGAAGACAGTCTGAGTGTCAAGACTTATTATTTAAGTCTTTTATAAGGCTATAGATACAAGAGGTTGTGGTGCCTCTAATGGATCTGGGAAATTGCTATTGAAAATCTTCTGGGAAGAGTTTATCATCCTGGGTGACATTAGGACCATTCGTGATTCATGAGTGGTGCTTAACTCAATGTTCATGAGAGGTGCTCAAGATAGCAAACACTATGAGGCTTTGGGGGAAAGTGGACTTCAAATCTGATGCATGCCTCGGGGCAAGGGGAGTGCAAACTTCAGGAGGATTACCTGGTAATGCAGGTGCAGATGTGGTAGAAATAGCAAGAGAGTGAGAACTAGACATGGACCTTTGAATTGACACTGCGTTGCTAACATCTTATTATAAAGATGCTCCGCTGCAAGGTGGGTGAGCTCAGTCAGTAAAGCTCTCTTTTTAAGATTTATTATTTCATTTTTAATTATGGGCATGTGTATATGTGGGTATTTGCACCTGAGTGCAAATGCCTGCAGGGATCAGAAGAGGGCACCAGATACACTGGAACTGGAGTGATAAGAGATTGTGAGCCTTCCAACATGGGCCCTGGAAACAGAATGGTCCTCTACAAAAGCAGTATAAACTCTTAACTTCCAGGCCACCCCTCCAGTCCCCACCTATGCGTTTTTGACAGCTGTATCCTGTCCTCTGTGATAGGCGCTCACCATGCATTTGTCATGTGAGCGAGCCAACTCCAACCTTTGCCTGTCAACGTTTTTTTTTTTTTTTTTTTTTATTAACTTGAGTATTTCTTATATACATTTCGAGTGTTATTCCCTTTCCCGGTTTCCGGGCAAACATCCCCCTCCCCCCTCCCCTTCCTTATGGGTGTTCCCCTCCCAACCCTCCCCCCATTGCCGCCCTCCCCCCATAGACTAGTTCACTGTGGGTTCAGTCTTAGCAGGACCCAGGGCTTCCCCTTCCACTGGTGCTCTTACTAGGATATTCATTGCTACCTATGGGGTCAGAGTCCAGGGTCAGTCCATGTATAGTATTTAGGTAGTGGCTTAGTCCCTGGAAGCTCTGGTTGCTTGGCATTGTTGTACTTTTGGGGTCTCGAGCCCCTTCAAGCTCTTCCAGTTCTTTCTCTGATTCCTTCAATAGGGGACCTATTCTCAGTTCAGTGGTTTGCTGCTGGCATTCGTCTCTATATTTGCTGTATTCTGGCTGTGTCTCTCAGGAGCGATCTACATCCGGCTCCTGTCGGTCTGCACTTCTTTGCTTCATCCATCTTGTCTAATTGGGTGGCTGTATATGTATGGGCCACATGTGGGGCAGGCTCTGAATGGGTGTTCCTTCAGTCTCTGTTTTAATCTTTGCCTCTCCCTTCCCTGCCAAGGGTATTCTTTTTCCTCATTTAAAGAAGGAGTGAAGCATTCACATTTTGATCATCCGTCTTGAGTTTCGTTTGTTCTAGGGATCTAGGGTAATTCAAGCATTTGGGCTAATAGCCACTTATCAATGAGTGCATACCATGTATGTCTTTCTGTGATTGGGTTAGCTCACTCAGGATGATATTTTCCAGTTCCAACCATTTGCCTACGAATTTCATAAACTCGTTGTTTTTGATAGCTGAGTAATATTCCATTGTGTAGATGTACCACATTTTCTGTATCCATTCCTCTGTTGAAGGGCATCTGGGTTCTTTCCAGCTTCTGGCTATTATAAATAAGGCTGCGATGAACATAGTGGAGCACGTGTCTCTTTTATATGTTGAGGCATCTTTTGGGTATATGCCCAAGAGAGGTATAGCTGGATCCTCAGGCAGTTCAATGTCCAATTTTCTGAGGAACCTCCAGACTGATTTCCAGAATGGTTTTACCAGTCTGCAATCCCACCAACAATGGAGGAGTGTTCCTCTTTCTCCACATCCTCGCCAGCATCTGCTATCACCTGAGTTTTTGATCTTAGCCAATCGCACTGGTGTGAGGTGAAATCTCAGGGTTGTTTTGATTTGCATTTCCCTTATGACTAAAGATGTTGAACATTTCTTTAGGTGTTTCTCAGCCATTCGGCATTCCTCAGCTGTGAATTCTTTGTTTAGCTCTGAACCCCATTTTTTAATAGGGTTATTTGTTTCCCTGCGGTCTAACTTCTTGAGTTCTTTGTATATTTTGGAAATAAGGCCTCTATCTGTTGTAGGATTGGTAAAGATCTTTTCCCAATCTGTTGGTTGCCGTTTTGTCCTAACCACAGTGTCCTTTGCCTTACAGAAGCTTTGCAGTTTTATGAGATCCCATTTGTCGATTCTTGATCTTAGAGCATAAGCCATTGGTGTTTTGTTCAGGAAATTTTTTCCAGTGCCCATGTGTTCCAGATGCTTCCCTAGTTTTTCTTCTATTAGTTTGAGTGTGTCTGGTTTGATGTGGAGGTCCTTGATCCACTTGGACTTAAGCTTTGTACAGGGTGATAAGGATGGATCGATCTGCATTCTTCTACATGTTGCCCTCCAGTTGATCCAGCACCATTTGCTGAAAATACTATCTTTTTTCCATTGGATGGTTTTGGCTCCTTTGTCAAAAATCAAGTGACCATAGGTGTGTGGGTTCATTTCTGGGTCTTCAATTCTATTCCATTGGTCTATCTGTCTGTCTCTGTACCAATACCATGCAGTTTTTATCACTATTGCTCTGTAATACTGCTTGAGTTCAGGGATAGTGATTCCCCCTGAAGTCCTTTTATTGTTGAGGATAGCTTTAGCTATCCTGGGTTTTTTGTTATTCCAGATGAATTTGCAAATTGTTCTGTCTAACTCTTTGAAGAATTGGATTGGTATTTTGATGGGGATTGCATTGAATCTGTAGATTGCTTTTGGTAAAATGGCCATTTTTACCATATTAATCCTGCCAATCCATGAGCATGGGAGATCTTTCCATCTTCTGAGGTCTTCTTCAATTTCTTTCCTCAGTGTCTTGAAGTTCTTATTGTACAGATCTTTTACTTGCTTGGTTAAAGTCACACCGAGGTACTTTATATTATTTGGGTCTATTATGAAGGGTGTCGTTTCCCTAATTTCTTTCTCGGCTTGTTTCTCTTTTGTATAGAGGAAGGCAACTGATTTATTTGAGTTAATTTTATACCCAGCCACTTTGCTGAAGTTGTTTATCAGCTTTAGTAGTTCTCTGGTGGAACTTTTGGGATCACTTAAATATACTATCATGTCATCTGCAAATAGTGATATTTTGACCTCTTCTTTTCCGATCTGTATCCCTTTGATCTCCTTTTGTTGTCTGATTGCTCTGGCTAGAACTTCAAGAACTATATTGAATAAGTAGGGAGAGAGTGGGCAGCCTTGTCTAGTCCCTGATTTTAGTGGGATTGCTTCAATTTTCTCTCCATTTAGTTTAATGTTAGCAACTGGTTTGCTGTATATGGCTTTTACTATGTTTAGGTATGGGCCTTGAATTCCTATTCTTTCCAGGACTTTTATCATGAAGGGGTGTTGAATTTTGTCAAATGCTTTCTCAGCATCTAATGAAATGATCATGTGGTTCTGTTCTTTCAGTTTGTTTATATAATGGATCACGTTGATGGTTTTCCGTATATTAAACCATCCCTGCATGCCTGGGATGAAGCCTACTTGATCATGGTGGATGATTGTTTTGATGTGCTCTTGAATTCGGTTTGCCAGAATTTTATTGAGTATTTTTGCGTCGATATTCATAAGGGAAATTGGTCTGAAGTTCTCTTTCTTTGTTGTGTCTTTGTGTGGTTTAGGTATAAGAGTAATTGTGGCTTCATAGAAGGAATTCGGTAGGGCTCCATCTGTTTCAATTTTGTGGAATAGTTTGGATAATATTGGTATGAGGTCTTCTATGAAGGTTTGATAGAATTCTGCACTAAACCCGTCTGGACCTGGGCTCTTTTTGGTTGGGAGACCTTTAATGACTGCTTCTATTTCCTTAGGAGTTATGGGGTTGTTTAACTGGTTTATCTGTTCCTGATTTAACTTCGATACCTGGTATCTGTCTAGGAAATTGTCCATTTCCTGAAGATTTTCAAATTTTGTTGAATATAGGTTTTTATAGTAAGATCTGATGATTTTTTGAATTTCCTCCGAATCTGTAGTTATGTCTCCCTTTTCATTTCTGATTTTGTTAATTTGGACACACTCTCTGTGTCCTCTCGTTAGTCTGGCTAAGGGTTTATCTATCTTGTTGATTTTCTCAAAGAACCAACTTTTGGTTCTGTTGATTCTTTCTATGGTCCTTTTTGTTTCTACTTGGTTGATTTCAGCTCTGAGTTTGATTATTTCCTGCCTTCTACTCCTCCTGGGTGTATTTGCTTCTTTTTCTTCTAGAGCTTTTAGGTGTGCTGTCAAGCTGCTGACATATGCTCTTTCCTGTTTCTTTCTGCAGGTACTCAGCGCTATGAGTTTTCCTCTTAGCACAGCTTTCATTGTGTCCCATAAGTTTGAGTATGTTGTATCTTCATTTTCATTAAATTCTAAAAAGTTTTTAATTTCTTTCTTTATTTCTTCCTTGACCAGGTTATCATTGAGTAGAGCATTGTTCAATTTCCACGTATATATGGGCATTCTTCCCTTATTGTTATTGAAGACCAGTTTTAGGCCGTGGTGGTCCGATAGCACGCATGGGATTATTTCTATCTTTCTGTACCTGTTGAGGCCCGTTTTTTGACCAATTATATGGTCAATTTTGGAGAAAGTACCATGAGGAGCTGAGAAGAAGGTATATCCTTTTGCTTTAGGATAGAATGTTCTATAAATATCCGTTAAGTCCATTTGGCTCATGACTTCTCTTAGTCTGTCGACATCACTGTTTAATTTCTGTTTCCATGATCTGTCCATTGATGAGAGTGGGGTGTTGAAATCTCCCACTATTATTGTGTGAGGTGCAATGTGTGTTTTGAGCTTTAGTAAGGTTTCTTTTACATATGTAGGTGCCCTTGTATTTGGGGCATAGATATTTAGGATTGAGAGTTCATCTTGGTGGATTTTTCCTTTGATGAATATGAAGTGTCCTTCCTTATCTTTTTTGATGACTTTTAGTTGGAAATTGATTTTATTTGATATTAGAATGGCTACTCCAGCTTGCTTCTTCTGACCATTTGCTTGGAAAGTTGTTTTCCAGCCTTTCACTCTGAGGTAGTGTCTGTCTTTGTCTCTGAGGTGTGTTTCCTGTAGGCAGCAGAATGCAGGGTCCTCGTTGCGTATCCAGTTTGTTAATCTATGTCTTTTTATTGGGGAGTTGAGGCCATTGATATTGAGAGATATTAAGGAATAGTGATTATTGCTTCCCGTTATATTCATATTTGATGTGAGGTTATGTTTGTGTGCTTTCATTCTCTTTGTTTTGTTGCCAAGACGATTAGTTTCTTGCTTCTTCTAGGGTATAGCTTGCCTCCTTATGTTGGGCTTTACCATTTATTATCCTTTGTAGTGCTGGACTTGTAGAAAGATATTGTGTAAATTTGGTTTTGTCATGGAATATCTTGGTTTCTCCATCAATGTTAATTGAGAGTTTTGCTGGATACAGTAACCTGGGCTGGCATTTGTGTTCTCTTAGGGTCTGTATAACATCAGTCCAGGATCTTCTGGCCTTCATAGTTTCTGGCGAGAAGTCTGGTGTGATTCTGATAGGTCTCCCTTTATATGTTACTTGACCTTTTTCCCTTACTGCTTTTAATATTCTTTCTTTATTTTGTGCGTTTGGTGTTTTGACAATTATGTGACGGGAGGTGTTTCTTTTCTGGTCCAATCTATTTGGAGTTCTGTAGGCTTCCTGTATGTCTATGGGTATCTCTTTTTTTAGGTTAGGGAAGTTTTCTTCTATGATTTTGTTGAAGATATTTACTGGTCCTTTGAGCTGGGAGTCTTCACTCTCTTCTATACCTATTATCCTTAGGTTTGATCTTCTCATTGAGTCCTGGATTTCCTGTATGTTTTGGACCAGTAGCTTTTTCCGCTTTACATTATCTTTGACAGTTGAGTCAATGATTTCTATGGAATCTTCTGCTCCTGAGATTCTCTCTTCCATCTCTTGTATTCTGTTGGTGAAGCTTGTATCTACAGCTCCTTGTCTCTTCTTTTGGTTTTCTATATCCAGGGTTGTTTCCATGTGTTCTTTCTTGATTGCTTCTATTTCCATTTTTAATTCCTTCAACTGTTTGATTGTGTTTTCCTGGAATTCTTTCAGGGATTTTTGCGATTCCTCTCTGTAGGCTTTTACTTGTTTATTAATGTTTTCCTGTGCTTCCCTAAGTGTGTTCAGGTCTTTCCTGAAGTCCTCCAGCATCATGATCAAATATGATTTTGAAACTAGATCTTGCTTTTCTGGTGTGTTTGGATATTCCATGTTTGTTTTGGTGGGAGAATTGGGCTCCGATGATGGCATGTAGTCTTGGTTTCTGTTGCTTGGGTTCCTGCGCTTGCCTCTCGCCATCAGATTATCTCTAGTGTTACTTTGTTCTGCTATTTCTGACAGTGGCTAGACTGTCCTATAAGCCTGTGTGTCAGGAGTGCTGTAGACCTGTTTTCCTCTCTTTCAGTCAGTTATGGGGACAGAGTGTTCTGCTTTCGGGCGTGTAGTTTTTCCTCTCTACAGGTCTTCAGCTGTTCCTGTGGGCCTGTTTCTTGAGTTCACCAGGCAGCTTTCTTGCAGCAGAAAATTTGGTCTTACCTGTGGTCCCGAGGCTCAGGTTTGCTAGTGGGGTGCTGTCCAGGGGCTCTCTGCAGCGGCAGCAACCAGGAAGACCTGTGCCGCCCCTTCCGGGAGCTTCAGTGCACCAGGGTTCCAGATGGTCTTTGGCTTTTTCCTCTGGCGTCCGAGATGTGTGTGCAGGGAGCAGTCTCTTCTGGTTTCCCAGGCCTGTCTGCCTCTCTGAAGGTTTAGCTCTCCCTCCCACGGGATTTGGGTGCAGAGAACTGTTTATCCGGTCTGTTTCCTTCAGGGTCCGGCGGTGTCTGTGGCAGGGGTCCTGCCGCTCCTGGGCCCTCCCCCACGGGAGCCCAGAGGCCTTATACAGTTTCCTCTTGGGCCAGGGATGTGGGCAGGGGTGAGCAGTGTTGGTGGTCTCTTCCGCTCTGCAGCCTCAGGAGTGCCCACCTGACCAGGCGGTTGGGTCTCTCTCTCACCGGGTCTGGGAGCAGAGAGCTGCTGCGGTTCGGGATCCGCGGGTGTGGGACTTCCGGTAAACACAGAACGTGCCCGGTTCTAGAGAAATTCTGCTTCCGTGTGTCCCAAGCTCACCAGGCAGCTTTCTTGCAGCAGAAAATTTGGTCTTACCTGTGGTCCCGAGGCTCAAGTTCGCTCGTGGGGTGCTGCCCAGGGGCTCTCTGCAGCGGCAGCAACCAGGAAGCTCAACGTTTTTTATAGACACAGCTGAAATTTCCGATGTGACTTGCGACGTTTGCAGCACCTGCCACTCATGCTTTCAGTAGGCAAAATAATCTTGTCTGGTTATAGTTCTCCATCAAAGGAAACACATTTAGATATTCAATAAATTCCCATTTCCTTTTGACAAAGACCAGAAAGCCAATTTTACCCTAATATGACTGAAATACAGGTTGGCCTTGAAGACAAAGTGATAACACAAAACAAACAAACGAAAAACATAAGACTGGTACTCTGAGAGCGAATTCTAATGAAAGAGACAGGGTGTGCATTTAAGTTCAAAAATAGGAAAATATTATTATTCTAGAGTAATAACACTATTTTTCTTAACAACAAAGCATTGAAGAGAAGGATATCTGTATCTGATTTAGGCATAACATGATTGCCTTAAATTAGACTACCAAGATAATCTGACTGCAAAACTCATTTCATTACTCACAGCATTTGCAAGCAACCCATTTTGAGTAATTTGGACAAGGAAATTAAAGCTTTGTAGAGAAGAAAAATAGTGCAAACTGCAGCTATATAAATGAAACTACTCAGTCAAATGCAGGCTTTTCTGTAGCCTTCATTAGTGTTTTAAATAAAAAGTCTGTACAGAAAGTTCACAAGCAGCTAATAGTTGGGTAGCACTGTCCTGGATACAGACAGAGCTCAACTGTGAAGAGTAGACACAGCTACAAAGCATTAAACTGCAGCTAAACAAAGCCTGAACCCTGACAAGTTGAGAGAAACCTACAATCCACCAGATCTTGTGTACTTGAAGCAGACCCTCACGCCTGCCACGTAGGCTTTCTACTGCACTTTAAAATTATTTCTGCCTTGAATATGCATTCTTACATTTAGATTTAATTTTGCCCCAGATATTTTTGCTCTGAAGGCTGGGAAAGTGGCTCAATGGTATGATGTATGCCAGCATGTGTGAGGTCCTGGGTCTGACTCCCAGCAACACACACACACACACACACACACACACACACACACACACAGAAAATTGCTTTAAATATATAACAGGATTGTCATGCTTTAGAAAATATATTAGTAAAAATATTACTTTGTGAACTTCTAAAGGGCAATATTGTTCCTCAGAATATAAGCAGGTGGTGAAGGCTAAATATAATATCTGTGCGATGTGATAATGTGACAGACTACCTTCTAAGGAACGTAAATACATTTCTCTCCATTGCTTCTCTGACAAAACACTCAGGAGACAGAGATTTGCATATACAAAAGTTTATAAATACCTAAGATCTTAATAAATAACGAGATGTTGGCGTTGTAGAGATAATTCAGTCATAAAGTATTTCCCTTACAAGCAAAAGGCTTGAGTTTAATCCCTAGAACCCACCTAAGAAAAACTCAGTTAAAGAAATGTCGGTGGTTAAAAGCACTAGATGCTCTTCCAAAGGATCCCTGTTCACTTGTTAGCACATAGTGGCTCACAACCACCTGTGGCTCCAGTCCTAGGAGATCTGACACCAAGAGTACTACATGTGCATGGGACATAGTCATACATGCAAGCAAAACACACATGCACACAAAACAAATTTTAAAAACATACTAGGCATGATACCCACTTGTAATCGCAGTACAATGGAGGTACAGACAGGGGAATCTCTGGGACTTACTGGTCAGCCAGAACAGTCTACTTGTGAGTTCCAGACAGGCAACACCTGAGGAACCATCCTGATGTTTAAAACTGGCCTCCACAAACATGTACACATGTGTACCTGAATACATACACAAAAAAAATATTTTTAACCTATTTTTTAGCTTTCATTGTTCTCCCATTTCTGTTTTCTACTTTTTCTTTTACATTTTTTCTTTTTTTTCTCTCCTCAACCTTTCATCAATTTTCCTTAGCTTTCTGAGTTGCCCCATAACCCAATTGTCTTCAAATGGATCTATGATCCTTTTCTCAGTGGTTTTGACAATCAGGACTTCCATTACCATCCTGCTGTGAACAGGTTGTAATCTCCATGGTAGTCTCCTCTGGACACTTACATAACAGTATTTTCTTAATTTACAACCCCATGGAGTCTTTCCAAATAACTTTGCTTTGATTTTCCATTTAATGTTCTACATTCTTATGATTTCCTTTGGCCTTCATTGACATTTTTTGTTTGTTTGAAAGCAGTTACCTGGCCAGTGTTTATTCTTTACTGTACCCTTGAAAAAGAATGTATGATTTCTGACTTGGAATGCAGATCAAGCCATTAGTATTGCTTGGAAGCCCTGCATTAGTCCTCGGTCTGTCAAGTATGCTTATGAACCTAACACATTTATCTAATTGTGAGAGTTTGGTATTTTTTGCACTTTAAAATAACGCTGGGAACATGGAAGCTCATGATTTTTACATTTCTTTGACGAATTATCTTATTATGTGATGATTTTCAGGTGACCAATACATTTTGCCTTTCTACATTGCCTTATTCTTATTTGCAAGATTTTATTTACATATGATTTTTCCAATCTTATATTTTATTTTCTCTGTTTTTTTATCTTCCCTGGCAATTTAATTTTTCTTGGATACGTCACATTGCTAGGAATTGTTTTGGCTGTTTAGGATTTTTCTGGTTCCCTTAGAATTTTAGGGTTGTTTTCTTTCCAGTTCTGTGAAGAATATTGTTAGTGTTTTAGTAGAGCAGCAGTTCTCAACCTGTGGGTCACGACCCTTTTGGAGATTGAACAACCATTTCACAGGGGTCACCTCTCAGATAGCCTGCATATCAGGTTTACAATTACAGTAGCAAAATTATACTTATAAGGTAGTAATGAAATAATTTTATTGTTGGGGTCATCACAACATGAGGCACTGCATTAAAGGTTTGCCCCATTGAGAAGGTTGCAAACCATTCTAGTACAGGTTGTCATGGACAATCTAGACATTATATAATTTTGATTATTTTTTCTGATCCGCCAACACTTGATAGCTTTTCATTTTGTGTGTCTTCCATTTCTTTCATCCATAGCACAGCTTTTATTAAAGAAATCTTTTACCTCATTCATTAAATTTATTTCTAGGTATTTGGGGTGGGGGCGACATGTACAAATAGCATTTCTTCTTGATTCCTAAGCAATCAAGTTTTGAGATAGTTTAGCATGTAGCAATAGAGACTCAACATCAGAGAAGCTATCAGAAATTGGATGAGATCTTAATATTCAGATTAGATCTAACTTTAACCTTTCAAATCTAAAGATGATCCTTTCCTCTTCTGTTACTTAGAAATACTTAGAGAAACTGTGGACCGTAATCACAGTGTCATCGAGTAAAACAGAAGGGATGGGAAGAGGTAAGGTAAGCACCATACTCAATAGTGAGCTACAGAAACAGCAACTGACCTTACAGTAGCCACACCTGCCACTCACAGATAGGGATAATCACAGGCTCCAGTAGGAAGCAGCTGCTTACTAGAGTCACGTGAATATTGAAATGACTGCTTCCATAATTATATCTAAGTGTGCTTTAGATTTTCTATGAAGTATATTAAATATATGCCATCAATTAAAAACATCACTAGTCATGAGTATAAAACCTTTAAGCGTCTCTGTTTATTTCATCAAAGGAGTTTGTTTGCTTGTTTTCCTGAGTATGTATTTACTAAGTCAAAGCTTTAAGTGTCTCAGTGAGTAAAGCAAGAATGGTGTTACACACCTTTAACCCCAACATTCAGGAAGCAGAGGCAGGCTGATCTCTGTTAGTTCCAGGTCAGGTGGTCTATCTAGTACAACAAACACAATCAGTGTGTTAAGGACCAATTACAGCACAAAATAAAACTTGACTTTAATGAACACTAAGTATTGGAAAAAGTGGAATTGGACCTTATAACATAGGCCTGTAATACCAACTATTGGGAAGAGGGGATAAATCTTAAACAGGAAAGGTCAAATAAAAGAAAATTGATATAAGAGAAATACTGAACACAAAACAACCCATTACATAAGCATCCTTTACCATCCTATCATTTTAACCAAATCTTTCTATATTTGTAGAAAATTATTATATAAAAAGGTTTTGTTTAGGGTCAGATTTTGAGACATCTAGTAAACAAGAATGAGACTGATCTTTCAGGAATGATATCCAGAATTGAACATCAAATGTGGCCTACAGCATAAGATGCTGTAGACACCATTTGCTGTTTGAAGAACTGATTTATGAAATCAGCACTGGATTTTGAGTGTCTCTTGTCCAGTGCTCATTAATACACTCGTATCAAAAAAAAAGTTTCCTGTTGTTGGTAACTTCTACAAGTAAAATCCCCAAGAGAAACAAGTAAGAGTTTTAGAGTTTCAGTGTGTCCTGGTAGGGAAGGCATGTTGGAACAGCTCAGCTCATAGGGACAGGAATGTGAAAGGGAAACTCGTCACACTACAGTGGACCCAGAAGCATATACACAGCTGGAACTCTCAAACCACTCACATGTCACAGCTAGTCCCCCACCTCCTTAAGGTTCCCCCTGAAAATAGCTCTACCATACAGGAACAAACATCCAAGTCATGAACTATGATGATTATTTCTAATCCAATGTCAGCCTGTGTACTGGGCAGTATCCTCAGGGATCTGCAGGGCTCTGGCCCAGCTGGAGAGCCAGAGCAATGTGAGTTGCTAGCCCTGGAATTGGTGGCAGGCCCTGGGAAGCAGCAGGTGGCTAGTTGCCAAGGTCCTAGCCACTGAGCAGGAAGTGGCTGTGGTAGGCTCCTCAAGCAGCTTCCAGCTAAGAAAGCTTCGGGAGAGAATACCCTTCCCTTAGGGTATCAAAACCCAATAGAACTGCTATTCTCAGATTGTCTTTGGTGAAATAACTTGTGTACCTTATTCCTTGTGGATAGAACCTTATAAACACTTTGGGGTGGGTTGGGGTCTAAAGGCAGATGCTTTCTATTGGCTTCGTCTGAGATGTTAGAGATGCCCCATCTGCATGTGGAGGGGCTTTGGGTGTTGCCCCTATGTGACTGATTGTCACAGTCCTCTTGATGGGGTGTCATGTGATCCAGAACAGGAACCCGGTCAGGAGTAGAGGTAGAGTTAATCGCCCACCATTCTCAATTATGAGAATTGCCAGGGTTCCTGAATCCACTCAACCTCAACAGTATTTTCACTAGTGACACGGTCTACTGTCCTACCATCCAGTACCCATGTTTCTTCCTTGCTTGCCTATTTGCTTGTCTTCTTCAGTTTTGTTTTACTGAGGATCAAACCTAAGGACATCACCCTTGTGAGGTAACTGTGGTGGCTTGAATAGGTTGGACCCCCATAGACTCATGTGTTTGAATGGTTGGTCCATGAGGAATGACATTATTAGGAGCTGTGGCCTCGTTGGAGAAAGTGTATCACTTGGGGTAACTTTGAGGTCTCCTATGCTCAAACTATACTCAGTGTGACACACAGTGTTTTTCTGTTGCCAATGGATCAAGATACAGAACTCTCAGCTCCTTCTCCAGAATCATGACTGCCTGGACACTGCAATGCATCCTACCATGATGATAATAAACTAAATTTCTGAAACTGAAAGCACATTAAATGTTTTCCTTTATAAGAGTTGCGGTGATTCAGTGTCTCTTCAGAGCAATAAAACCCCAACTAAAACAGTAACGATTACTGAGCAGCATCCCCAACCACCCCACCACCACTTTTTCCTATTAATGGCTCTTGTGAGTCAAGATGGGAGGTGAAATAAAAACCTCTGACTAAATAGACTAAGTAATAGTGTAGGCTAACTAATGTAGCACAATTAAATTATAGAATTTCAAAGGAAAATAGTTCTTCATTTATCAAGGAGAGAAAAGAAGCCACTGGAAGTGGGGGAAACATTAAGTCAACCTTGAACATCTGAAGATTATTCAGTACCAGACAAGGTTGAAGCAAGTGTCTAAGGGAGAGAAACTTAAAGTCCACTGCCTTGAGAAAATGTAACTTAGAAATTCATATGTTTGGCACTTGTGTTTTAAGCATGAAAGTAACAGATAATCTTCAAATGTGGAAGACCTTAAGAATCCAGTATCTGAGTCTTTCTGGACCAAACAAGAACAAGAAAGGTAGGAAGACAAACTAACAAGCAATTAAAAAATTAATACTAAAATGTAATCAACCAAGAGATAAATCAAATCGAAAAATACTCCTAAGTGGAGACATGATAAGAATATGGTTGGTAACAAGACCAACAGCTGGAAAACAGGACTGAAATGTCACATGACTGATGTATGAGAAGAGAAACCGCCTACATTGAAGAGCACACAAGGGGGCAGGAAGCCCCCCCACCTCATTTTCTTCTTAGTTCAAAAATAGCAAGAAAAAAAAAACATTCTGAAAACTTGATCCAGGACATTAAAGGATTTTCTGGAATAGCCTTTTATTACTAACCTTACAAGAATCCTTTCTGAAATGATATTTCTTCTGTTGGAAAACATTCATTAGATTTAATAACTGCCTCAGAGTTATATAATTTTTTTCCTTTAAAATTATGAGAACTAAGGTGCTGGAGAGATCGCTCAGTAGTTAAGAGCACTGGCTAGAGGACCTGGTTTCTATCCCCAGAATCCACAGGTGGCTCACGGCCATCAAGTGGAGTTCCAGAGGATTTGATGCTTCTGACCTCTGTGGGATTCAGGCACGCAAGTGGTACACAAACACACATGTGGATAAAATTGTCATACACATAAAATAAAATAAAAATAATAATTATGTGGACTCAGACTGAGTGTGGTGTTTCATGTCTTTAATCCCAGCATTGGGAGACAGAGGCAAGGGAATCTCTCGAGTTCAAGGCCAATCTGGTCTATATATTAAGATTCAGGACAGACAGAACTATACAGAGAGACCTTGCTCAAAAAAATCAATAATTAATAATAGCAACAATAATAAAAGTTATGTGACCTGAATGTTGAACTTTTTAACTGATTTTTTTATCTTAATATAAAAATGTAGGAACAGTAAATATAGAGGGGAAGGGAAAGTCTGGGCAAGGAACTGGGAAGAGTGGAAGTGGAGAAGGCTGTGATCAGGATGTGTTACATGAGAGGAAAATAAACAAAATATTTTAAAAACCTTGGTTTCTATCTAAAAAAGGAAAATTGTGTCTGACAACTTCCTGTATTGAATCAATAGGAAATGTTAGAAGTAGCTTTCTTGATGTCCCCTCTTTAAAAGAAAACAATGGGGCAGGGTATAGGGGCACATAACTACAATCCCAGCACTCTGTGAGTTTGAGGCCAACCTGGTCTCCATAGTGAGTTCCAGAACAGTCATGGTTATGTAGAGACCATGTCTCAAAATAAAAGGGAGGGAGGAAGGGAGGAAAGGAGAGAGAGAGAGAGAGAGAGAGAGAGAGAGAGAGAGAGAGAGAGAACCAATTCCAACACAACACTACAAACTCAGATATATACTCTATTGTATGTAAGTTTAATTAAATAAATAAATAAAATTTTATTGAGGAGAAATGGGAGCCCCAATCATAGTCACACATCATACCCAGTATCTACTTTCATATGATTTCATCATTCCACTCCTGCCATTATTATGACATACTCTTCCAGAAATTCTTACCCAGGAATACAGCAGCTGAAAATAACTTTTCTGTTTATTTCAAGAATCGCATGAAAGACCATCAAATCTTTAAGATTTATTTATTTATTATATATAAGTACACTGTTGTGGTCTTGAGACACACCAAAAGAGGACATCAGATCTCATTACAGATGGTTGTGAGCCACCATGTGGTTGCTGGGATTTGAACTCAGGACCTCTAGAAGGGCAGTCAGTGCTCTAAACTACTGAGCTATCTCTCCAGTCTCCCATTGAATCTTTAAAAAGAAAAAAGAAAACATAAATATGAGTTTACATCCCAAGATACTTGGTATCCCTCACCTCAAAAATCTACAAATGTAAAACTGTCACAACACACCCTATCAATAAAGTGCCTACGTTAAAGGAGACATAATCTGGACTTCAAAGCATTCATGAACATTCTGGCTCTACATTCTTCCATTAAAGAACTAAGACACCGCCAATGATGGGCTTCCCCAACCATCATAAGCATACATAATTCAACTGTGTCTTATCATGATTTTGGGGAAATTTCTGAAGGATCCAGCATTCAGAGCCATGAGTAGAAACAAGAAAACATCACAAATCAGGAAAACACAGCAACAAAACCTAGAGCTGGAAAAATAGCTCAGCAGTTAAGAGCATTTGTTCTTGCAGAGGGCCTGAGTTCAATTCCCAGTACCCACATGGAGGCTCACCACCATTCGTAACTCCATTCCCAGGGCATTTGATGAAGTCTTCTGACCTCCACAGACACCACTCACACAACATGGCGTATATAAAGACATGCAAGCAAAACACTCACGTATAAAATGGATGAATTTAATATTTAATTTTTTTAAAAGAAGAGAAAACTCAAACACAGCTCTAGTCAGAATCAAAGAGGAGAAATCATATGTTGGGCAACTGTACTGGCAAATAAGACAGAAGACCAAGGCTCCTTAAGGGATGCCAGAGGTGGGCCTGGAGAATGGGGTGCTAGTAACAACTGTGCCTTCTTTTTTTTTTAAACATTCTTTGTATGTTTTTCCTTTTTTAAAAATTTATTTATTTATTTTATGTATGTGAGAACACCAGAAGAGGGCATTGAATCCCACTAGAGATGGTTGTGAGCCACCATGTGGTTGCTGGGAATTGAACTCAGGACCTCAGAAAGATCAGTCAGTGCTCTTAACCACTGAGCCATCTCTCCAACCACATTTGTGCATTCTTGAAGGACTGAAGAAAACCTTTGTCTTCTATATTAAGCAGTTATTTATCATAGTATATACTATAAACTGCATCTTCAGAACTCTATGAGGGGCTTAATAGAATACATACACCTTCCTGGCTTCTTCCTTAGCCAGACTGGTTTGTTCACAAGTTACTCTCTTTATAAGCTTTACAGCGCTATTAGAGCATCACTGAACTCAGGTTCTGTGAAAGTTGTCCTTTTCAACATTTGAAGCTTTGAATAATTAAAACATGAGAACAGGAAGAAGGGCATAGTGGTAAGCTAATTCAAATAAACCAAGTAGCTAAAACTCTTCCTTTTTTTTTTTTTTTTTTTTTTTGGTTCTTTTTTTCGGAGCTGGGGACCGAACCCAGGGCCTTGCGCTTCCTAGGTAAGCGCTCTACCACTGAGCTAAATCCCCAGCCCGAGCTAAAACTCTTCCTTAACCCAAGTTCTCTTCTAGACTCCAGATTACTATACCTCCAATCCAGCTACCACAGAATGCATTCATTGATTGACTAGACGTGGGCAATATCAGGAATCTAAAACCACTGGACCATCAGTTGTGACTCATACCTTCCAGTATTCAGTCATGTGTATTCTTTGTAGCAGAGTTTGTCGTATGCACAGCTGTAACTACAGCTCTCCAGAAAGTACCAGGATATGGCAGTCATTTGATAATGGATTCATTCATGAAATAATGAAAAATGCAGTGACTTCAGTTTTAGTGGGATCCATGGTCGTGTTTTTTTCCAGCAGTAGCTGGTCGTGTTGTGTTGTTACAAAGGATCACTCTTTGTGAAAATAAAAAACTGTCAGCATCAAGGATCAATTCATGGAGATGCGACCAGAGCCATGGAAAGGGTTGGGCTAGCCAGTAGGTAGAACACTAACCCTCCTAACAGGGACAAAGCCCCAGGTTCTATGTCCAGCACCACACAGCCAGGGAAGGCTTAGAGTCTTACAGAGAGATCAGAAGTCCAAGATCATACAGTTACTGTCTTAAGACACTACCAAGTCAATGTCACTGTGACCAGTTAATCCTTAAATTGGACATTAGTGTTAGCTGTGGGCTGGATGGGAGTGTGGCAAAACCTACCCTGCAAGCTGTTTTTACATTACCCTGGAAATAAGAATGATTTCAACACTTTTCAAGTATTCCAAAGGACAAGAATAGGGTAAGAAGATGGGGGTGCTGCTAATCTGTTGCCACCGGGCCTTTCACAGAACAGTTTCCTGACCTCAGTCATAATAACAGGCTGGAGAGCTGGCTGGCAGCTAAGGAAGTGAAGGTGCTAACACAAAGGTGATTGCTTTTGATCAGCTAGGTCAGTAATTGGGTGCCAAGTGGCAGGGGGTGCTGTTCTTCTCCTGAAAGCAGTTGTGAACTGCAAGCATTAAGTGAGTTTGTGGTAATCAATTCAGTTTGACTCTCCAAACTCTTCCTGGCTTCTAAGCAAGGCAAAGATTTCAAGTGAGTCAGGCTGGTGAGAAGCACCATCTTTCAGCTTCTTGGTGCCCGAAGGTGCCAATTTCTCCAATCAATAAATACAGCCACAGAACAGGAGCTAGATTATGCCTGCCTACCATGGTCTCTCACAGGAGCTTTTTAAGATGCCCTCGGCTCTGGGCAAACCAGGACTCTCTCCCTCAAATAGAGAGAATAAGACTAAGTATACTGCTTCTAATTGACTCAAAGAGCCAAGCTTGGTGGTGAGTGCCTAGCAATCCCTGCTAAGGCAGGAGGATCACAAGACAACATGGTCAGTTCAGGGACAGTTCAAGCAACTGGGGTTGTATCTCAGTGGGTGGGAGAGCATTGTCTTTCATACAGCAAGCTCTAGATTCAATCCCAACATTGAGAAAACCTAAGCAAACAAATAATGCTTTCCATTGCATGCTTTCCAGAACCAGCGGAGAACCAAAATATTAACAAATTATAAGCCAAGCAATGGTGGCACATGCCTTTAACCCCAGCACTTAGAAGGCAGAGAGAGGCAGGCAGATCTCTGAGTCTATAGGCCAGCCTGGTCTATAGAGCTTGTTCCAAGACAGCCAAGGCTGCACAGAGAATCCCTGTCCTGAAAAAAATCAGGAGGAGGAGGAGGAGGAGGAAGAGGAGTGGTAGTAGTAATTCTGCATCCTTTGTCTACAATCCTCTTAATTTTTAATTAATTAAATTTTTTGAGACAGGTTGTCTGGCTGTCTTGGAACTTACAATGTAGAACAAGCTGGCCTCTAACTCAGAGATTCACCTGCCACTGCCTTCCAAGAGCTGGGATTAAAAGTGTGCACCACAATGCCAAGTTTTAACTAAAAGTCTCATTCTACAATTATGAAACCAATCCCATACTTTTGTTGACTATAGGGAGGAAGATACATGGGACTCTAGCAGCAACTAAAAGATGGTCACACTTTCCTGGACTGTGGGAACACTAATGAGTCATACCATAGCCAAAGAATCTTCACAGAAAATTAATGTTCACATGGAGGGGCCTCAAGAGAAGCAGAGTGGAAACACAGAATTTAAAGATACAAAGAACAGGGATGCTGCCGCCGCAGAGAGCCCTTGGGCAGCACCCCGCGAGCAAACGTGACCCTCGGGACCACAGGTAAGACCAACTTGTCTGCTGCAAGAGAGCTGCCTGGTGAGATCGGGACACACAGAGGCAGAGTTCATCTAGGACCGGGCACGTCCTGTGTTTGCCGGAGGTCCCACGCCCGCGGATCCCGGGCCCGCAGCAGCTCTCTGCTCCCAGACCCTGTGGGAAAGAGACCTCACCGCCTGATCAGGTGGGCACTCCTGAGGCTGCAGAGCAGAAGAGACCACCAACACTACCCACCCTGCCCACATCCCTGGCCCAAGAGGAAACTGTATAAGGCCTCTGGGCTCCCGTGGGGGAGGGCCCAGGAGCGGCAGGACCCCTGCCTGAGACACCACCGGAACCTGGGGGAAACAGACCGGATAAACAGTTCTCTGCACCCAAATCCCGTGGGAGGGAGAGCTGAACCTTCAGAGAGGCAGACAAGCCTGGGAAACCAGAAGAGACTGCTCTCTGTACATACATCTCAGACGCCAGAGGAAAACACCAAAGGCCATCTGGAACCCTGGTGCACTGAAGCTCCCGGAAGGGGCAGCACAGGTCTTCCTGGTTGCTGCCGCCGCAGAGAGCCCTTGGGCAGCACCCTGCGAGCAAACTTGAGCCTCGGGACCACAGGTAAGACCAACTTGTCTGCTGCAAGAAAGCTGCCTGGTGAACTCAAGACACAGGCCCACAGGAACAGCTGAAGACCTGTAGAGAGGAAAAACTACACGCCCGAAAGCAGAACACTCTGTCCCCATAACTGACTGAAAGAGAGGAAAACAGGTCTACAGCACTCCTGACACACAGGCTTATAGGACAGTCTAGCCACTGTCAGAAATAGCAGAACAAAGTAACACTAGAGATAATCTGATGGCGAGAGGCAAGCGCAGGAACCCAAGCAACAGAAACCAAGACTACATGCCATCATCGGAGCCCAATTCTCCCACCAAAACAAACATGGAATATCCAAACACACCAGAAAAGCAAGATCTAGTTTCAAAATCATATTTGATCATGATGCTGGAGGACTTCAAGAAAGACATGAACACACTTAGGGAAACACAGGAAAACATTAATAAACAAGTAGAAGCCTACAGAGAAGAATCGCAAAAATCCCTGAAAGAATTCCAGGAAAACACAATCAAACAGTTGAAGGAATAAAAAATGGAAATAGAAGCAATCAAGAAAGAACACATGGAAACAACCCTGGATATAGAAAACCAAAAGAAGAGACAAGGAGCTGTAGATACAAGCCTCACCAACAGAATTCAAGAGATGGAAGAGAGAATCTCAGGAGCAGAATATTCCATAGAAATCATTGACTCAACTGTCAAAGATAATGTAAAGCGGAAAAAGCTACTGGTCCAAAACATACAGGAAATCCAGGACTCAATGAGAAGATCAAACCTAAGGATAATAGGTATAGAAGAGAGTGAAGACTCCCAGCTCAAAGGACCAGTAAATATCTTCAACAAAATCATAGAAGAAAACTTCCCTAACCTAAAAAAAGAGATACCCATAGGCATACAAGATGCCTACAGAACTCCAAATTGATTGGACCAGAAAAGAAACACCTCCCGTCACATAATAGTCAAAACACCAAATGCACAAAATAAAGAAAGAATATTAAAAGCAGTAAGGAAAAAAGGTCAAGTAACATATAAAGGCAGACCTATCAGAATCACACCAGACTTCTCGCCAGAAACTATGAAGGCCAGAAGATCCTGGACTGATGTCATACAGACCCTAAGAGAACACAAATGCCAGCCCAGGTTACTGTATCCTGCAAAACTCTCAATTAACATAGATGGAGAAACCAAGATATTCCATGACAAAACCAAATTTACACAATATCTTTCTACAAATCCAGCACTACAAAGGATAATAAATGGTAAAGCCCAACACAAGGAGGCAAGCTATACCCTAGAAGAAGCAAGAAACTAATCGTCTTGGCAACAAAACAAGGAGAATGAAAGCACACAAACATAACCTCACATCCAAATATGAATATAACGGGAAGCAATAACCACTATTCCTTAATATCTCTCAACATCAATGGCCTCAACTCCCCAATAAAAAGAAATAGATTAACAAACTGGATACACAACGAGGACCCTGCATTCTGCTGCCTACAGGAAACACACCTCAGAGACAAAGACAGACACTACCTCAGAGTGAAAGGCTGGAAAACAACTTTCCAAGCAAATGGTCAGAAGAAGCAAGCTGGAGTAGCCATTCTAATATCAAATAAAATCAATTTCCAACTAAAAGTCATCAAAAAAGATAAGGAAGGACACTTCATATTCATCAAAGGAAAAATCCACCAAGATGAACTCTCAATCCTAAATATCTATGCCCCAAATACAAGGGCACCTACATATGTAAAAGAAACCTTACTGAAGCTCAAAATACACATTGGACCTCACACAATAATAGTGGGAGATTTCAACACCCCACTCTCATCAATGGACAGATCATGGAAACAGAAATTAAACAGAGATGTAGACAGACTAAGAGAAGTCATGAGCCAAATGGACCTAACGGATATTTATAGAACATTCTATCCTAAAGCAAAAGGATATACCTTCTTCTCAGCTCCTCATGGTACTTTCTCCAAAATTGACCATATAATTGGTCAAAAAACGGGCCTCAACAGGTACAGAAAGATAGAAATAATCCCATGCGTGCTATCGGACCACCACGGCCTAAAACTGGTCTTCAATAACAATCAAGGAAGAATGTCCACATATACTTGGAAATTGAACAATGCTCTACTCAATGATAACCTGGTCAAGGAAGAAATAAAGAAAGAAATTAAAAACTTTTTAGAATTTAATGAAAATGAAGATACAACATACCCAAACTTATGGGACACAATGAAAGCTGTGCTAAGAGGAAAACTCATAGCGCTGAGTGCCTGCAGAAACAGGAAAGAGCATATGTCAGCAGCTTGACAGCACACCTAAAAGATCTAGAACAAAAAGAAGCAAATACACCCAGGAGGAGTAGAAGGCAGGAAATAATCAAACTCAGAGCTGAAATCAACCAAGTAGAAACAAAAAGGACCATAGAAAGAATCAACAGAACCAAAAGTTGGTTCTTTGAGAAAATCAACAAGATAGATAAACCCTTAGCCAGACTAACGAGAGGACACAGAGAGTGCGTCCAAATTAACAAAATCAGAAATGAAAAGGGAGACATAACAACAGATTCAGAGGAAATTCAAAAAATCATCAGATCTTACTACAAAAACCTATATTCAACAAAACTTGAAAATCTTCAGGAAATGGACAATTTCCTAGACAGATACCAGGTACCGGAGTTAAATCAGGAACAGATAAACCAGTTAAACAACCCCATAACTCCTAAGGAAATAGAAGCAGTCATTAAAGGTCTCCCAACCAAAAAGAGCCCAGGTCCAGATGGGTTTAGTGCAGAATTCTATCAAACCTTCATAGAAGACCTCATACCAATATTATCCAAACTATTCCACAAAATTGAAAGAGATGGATCACTACCGAATACCTTCTACGAAGCCACAATTACTCTTATACCTAAACCACACAAAGACACAACAAAGAAAGAGAACTTTAGACCAATTTCCCTTATGAATATCGACACAAAAATACTCAACAAAATTCTGGCAAACCGAATCCAAGAGCACATCAAAACAATCATCCACCATGATCAAGTAGGCTTCATCCCAGGCATGCAGGGATGGTTTAATATACGGAAAACCATCAACGTGACCCATTATATAAACAAACTGAAAGAACAAAACCACATGATCATTTCATTAGATGCTGAGAAAGCATTTGACAAAATTCAACACCCCTTCATGATAAAAGTCCTGGAAAGAATAGGAATTCAAGGCCCATACCTGAACATGGTAAAAGCCATATACAGCAAACCAGTTGCTAACATTAAACTAAATGGAGAGAAACTTGAAGCAATCCCACTAAAATCAGGGACTAGACAAGGCTGCCCACTCTCTCCCTACTTATTCAATATAGTTCTTGAAGTTCTAGCCAGAGCAATCAGACAACAAAAGGATGTCAAGGGGATACAGATCGGAAAAGAAGAAGTCAAAATATCACTATTTGCAGATGATATGATAGTATATTTAAGTGATCCCAAACGTTCCACCAGAGAACTACTAAAGCTGATAAACAACTTCAGCAAAGTGGCTGGGTATAAAATTAACTCAAATAAATCAGTTGCCTTCCTCTATACAAAAGAGAAACAAGCCGAGAAAGAAATTAGGGAAACGACACCCTTCATAATAGACCCAAATAATATAAAGTACCTCGGTGTGACTTTAACCAAGCAAGTAAAAGATCTGTACAATAAGAACTTCAAGACACTGAAGAAAGAAATTGAAGAAGACCTCAGAAGATGGAAAGATCTCCCATGCTCATGGATTGGCAGGATTAATATAGTAAAAATGGCCATTTTACCAAAAGCAATCTACAGATTCAATGCAATCCCCATCAAAATACCAATCCAATTCTTCAAAGAGTTAGACAGAACAATTTGCAAATTCATCTGGAATAACAAAAAACCCAGGATAGCTAAAGCTATCCTCAACAATGAAAGGACTTCAGGGGGAATCACTATCCCTGAACTCAAGCAGTATTACAGAGCAATAGTGATAAAAACTGCATGGTATTGGTACAGAGACAGACAGATAGACCAATGGAATAGAATTGAAGACCCAGAAATGAACCCACACACATATAGTCACTTGATTTTTGACAAAGGAGCCAAAACCATCCAATGGAAAAAAGATAGCATTTTCAGCAAATGGTGGTGGTTCAACTGGAGGTCAACATGTAGAAGAATGCAGATCGATCCATGCTTATCACCCTGTACAAAGCTTAAGTCCAAGTGGATCAAGGACCTCCACATCAAAGCAGACACACTCAAACTAATAGAAGAAAAACTAGGGAAGCATCTGGAACACATGGGCACTGGAAAAAATTTCCTGAACAAAACACCAATGGCTTACGCTCTAAGATCAAGAATTGACAAATGGGATCTCATAAAACTGCAAAGCTTCTGTAAGGCAAAGGACACTGTGGTTAGGACAAAACGGCAACCAACAGATTGGGAAAAGATCTTTGCCAATCCTACAACAGATAGAGGCCTTATATCCAAAATATACAAAGAACTCAAGAAGTTAGACCGCAGGGAAACAAATAACCCTATTAAAAAATGGGGCTCAGAGCTAAACAAAGAATTCACAGCTGAGGAATGCCGAATGGCGGAGAAACACCTAAAGAAATGTTCAACATCTTTAGTCATAAGGGAAATTCAAATCAAAACAACCCTGAGATTTCACCTCACACCAGTGAGAATGGCTAAGATCAAAAACTCAGGGGACAACAGATGCTGGCGAGGATGTGGAGAAAGAGGAACACTCCTCCATTGTTGGTGGGGTTGCAGACTGGTAAAACCATTCTGGAAATCAGTCTGGAGGATCCTCAGAAAATTGGACATTGAACTGCCTGAGGATCCAGCTATACCTCTCTTGGGCATATACCCAAAAGATGCCTCAACATATAAAAGAGACACATGCTCCACTATGTTCATCGCAGCCTTATTTATAATAGCCAGAAGCTGGAAAGAACCCAGATGCCCTTCAACAGAGGAATGGATACAGAAAATGTGGTACATCTACACAATGGAATATTACTCAGCTATCAAAAACAACGACTTTATGAAATTCGTAGGCAAATGGTTGGAACTGGAAAATATCATTCTGAGTGAGCTAACCCAATCACAGAAAGACATACATGGTATGCACTCACTGATAAGTGGCTATTAGCCCAAATGCTTGAATTACCCTAAATGCCTAGAACAAATGAAACTCAAGACAGATGATCAAAATGTGAATGGTTCACTCCTTCTTTAAAAGGGGAACAAGAATACCCTTGGCAGGGAAGAGAGAGGCAAAGATTAAAACAGAGACTGAAGGAACACCCATTCAGAGTCTGCCCCACATGTGGCCCATACATATACAGCCATCCAATTAGACAAGATGGATGAAGCAAAGAAGTGCAGACCGACAGGAGCCGGATGTAGATCGCTCCTGAGAGACCCAGCCAGAATACAGCAAATACAGAGGCGAATACCAGCAGCAAACCACTGAACTGAGAATAGGACCCCCGTTGACGGAATCAGAGAAAGAACTGGAAGAGCTTGAAGGGGCTCGAGACCCCATATGTACAACAATGCCAAGCAACCAGAGCTTCCAGGGACTAAGCCACTACCTAAAGACTATACATGGACTGACCCTGGACTCTGACCTCATAGGTAGCAATGAATATCCTAGTAAGAGCACCAGTGGAAGGGGAAGCCCTGGGTCCTGCTAAGACTGAACCCCCAGTGAACTAGACTGTTGGGGGGAGGGGGACAATGGGGGGAGGGTGGGGAGGGGAACACCGATAAGAAAGGGGAGGGGGGAGGGGGATGTTTGCCCGGAAACTGGGAAAGGGAATAACACTCAAAATGTATATAAGAAATACTCAAGTTAATAAAAAAAAATTAAAAAAAAAAGATACAAAGAACATGACTTCAATACCTTGGCTTTCAATATGCGTTTGAATCCATTTGCTCACAAAGCAGACTTTAGTTGTTAGGAACAGAATATATTATTTGGTCTTCTTCCAAACAGAGGTGTACTGGCTGGTTTTGTGTGGCAACTTGACACAAGCCGGAGTTCTCACAGAGAAAGGAGCCTCCCTTGAGGAAACGCCTCTGTGAGATCCAGCTGTAAGACATTTCTCAATTAGTGATCAAAGGGGGAGGGCCCCTTATGAGTGGTATCACCCCTGGGCTGGTGGTCTTGGGTTCTATAAGAGAGCAAGCTGAGCAAGGCAGGGGAAGCAAGCCAGTAAGTAACATTCCTCCATGGCCTCTGCATCAGCTCCTGCTTCCTGACCTGCTTGAGTTCCAGTCCTAACTTGCTTTGGTGATGAACAGCAATGTGGAAGTGTGAGCTGAATAAACCCTTTCCTCCCCAACTTGCTTCTTGGTCGTGATGTTTGTGCAGGAATACAAACTCCTGACTATGACAAGAGGGAAAGAATAAATGCTTTTCTGGAATTTTACAAAATGTTCTGAAAGCCTTTAGGATACATCCTCATGTTTATTTCACTATTTGTGTAGTGTTTGCCCAACATTTTTCCCCACACCATACTTCTGACACTACTAGGCCTCTATTAGTTCCTACCTCAGTACAGGGTCTGGAGATGCTGGGTGCACAGGCAGGAGGGAGTGCTAGAAGGGCTTTGTTCATATTCCGTGTGTTCTGACTTCTGCCTGTAGTTCCTTCCTTGATTCCTGTTATTCCCCAACATTCCCTGCTGTTTAAACCTGTGCCTCTTCCATAACTTATCATTCCTGAAGGCTAGGTGATATTCTTCCTCCTGTCACCTTTATTGAAAGAGGGAAGGCTGACAAAGCCATAGCCCTCCATTTAAACAGTCCACGTTATAAACTCAGCTTGTGAGTGAACAAGGCAGACAATAGCACCGCTTCTTACGTACTGGTTTGATTTCACCTTTTGGGTACTAAGAGGTTCTTATGTACTAACATGTAGATTCCTGCCCTCCCCCTACGCGACCCAACCAAGGCCTGCCATCATCACCACCACTGCGTTGTTTTTAGGACAATGGTTTAAAGAAATAGTGAACATGACATTACTTTATGTTCCCTAAGGTGCATGCCACATAATGGAGACCAGCACTGGCGTTTCACTCAGCATGAAGTACTTCCTCAGGCTGGCATTTAAGGAGAAAGCAGACAACACTCTCCTTGACATGACAAGCTTTAAAACCCACTCTCATCCTCCATTCATCTCATAAGAGTTAAAACACAGGTTCCCTGTGAATGACTTGGCATTTGTCATCAAGCTGTTCTGGAGGTCTCGGGGTGCTTTAAAATTGACTCAACAGTTGAATACTTGCCCATTTCTCCTTGGAGAAGTTCTAGAAAAGGTCTCTTCCTCATCTATAACTCTATCTTATTTTGGTTTCTAAATACTTTAAATAAAGTTGGAATAAACCACTGACACCAATCTTGAGGCAAATGAATTCAAATTCGTAAGAATTTTCCTTCTTTGGGTTCTAGGGAGAAATAAGGGCATATTTTGTCTTAGAATCTGATTCATGCTCTCTTTGTAAAGAAGCAACAGGTAGTTTAGTAGCAAGGCTCATCTCTGCTTCCAGAAGAAGCTGGCTGCATTTGGGAAAATGATTCATGCAGTGAGGGGTGAGATGGGAGGACCTGGAGATCTAAGACATGAAGTTTGAAGTAAGGACTTAGATCTGGGAGCAACATGACATCCTTGTTGGAAACATGATTCAAGCTTTCCTGGTGATGAGGCCAATATGTATGGCAGATATAGTCCTTACACTGACAAGAATAGTTCTAAAGCTTCTGTTGTCCCCAGTCCTGTCAATGTTCTCACAGGTATCTGGAACATCATGAAATTATTCGTTTTTTAGATAGTCTCAAATGTCATCAGCCACCAGTTGCCCCAGAGTGGTCACCCACTATTGCAGCAGGGAGCATACCTTGCTGGTAGGTTAGTATTGTAAAAGCTTAAATTCTTCACATATATTAGCATTTTAATACTTTGTGAAGAATAAATACAACTTTATGGGTAGATACTATTATTTTCAAAAGAAAAATTTTTGAGAAAAAAAAAGATACTGTCTTCACCTTATCTGCCTTTAAGGGTAAAATGTCTCCTTTATCATAGAAACAAGTCCCACATATCATGAGCAAATTATGGTTCTGCAAACAATGAGAAAAAATCAGATTGTAAAACTTTGTTGAAGAAAAAAAGCATTGAAAGGGAGAGTGGATCATGTGACTTCATCAGAGCAGCAAATTCCAAAGTCCACAGTCTCAATCTTCTTCATATTATGTTATTTAAACCTTTTTTCCAAATTGAATAAAATATGAACGTAGAAAAAAATGCCATAAAGAAAAAAATTCAGGTGGAGATGGGCAGAAGTTTGTATTATGACCTAAGAGAAAGAAAGAAAAAGATACAAGAACTTAGAGCCAGAGATTGTCTGTGTCAGTGTTAATTAACCCTCTGTTCCTCGTTCTCTGAACTTCCAGACTGGCAGGTAAGTCAGATCCACAGAGATCTCCCATCAGAACTGTCAAGAGAGGTCAAAAGGAGGAGGGAAATTGAAAAGTTCTATTACCCTTTTCAAGCAATAAGATTTTTTTTCTTTTTTCTTTTTTTTCGGAGCTGGGGACTGAACCCAGGGCCTTGTGCTTGCTAGGCAAGTGCTCTGCCACTGAGCTAAATCCCCAACCCCTCAAGCAATAACATTTAAAGACATTTTGATCTGTTTTGTTCAGCTTTACTGGGTGGGAAAGTAATTCTCACCTTGGGGAGTCTGGCTTCCTTAAAGTGAAGAGCAATGTACCTTGTTTTCTGATTTTCCAAGTCCTGGAGGAAACAATAAGAACCTTAGAAATTCCCCTGGAATATCCATTGCTTTATAGCCCCTTTGATTTGTTGGTGGTGGTGGCTATTTTCATTCTGTGTAATGAGAAAAAAATGACTCAAGTTTATTACTCTATAAAGTGAACATTAATTTAGACACAGTCAGTCACAGATGAGAAACATCAAGTTCCCAGAAAATGAATAATTTGCTAGAAGGATACAACCTTGTGTGATACTGGGTGACTCAGAGTAGTCCAACCAAGAACACAGAAGGCTGGACCTTCAAACCAAGCACAAGTGGGCAGGAGAGTTCACATCGGGGCCTCTTAGACCTCTACACCATCTGTTCCCTTCCATCACCACCCTGGAGATAGCTCATCAAAGTTCCCAAGCATAAGAACCGGAAGCATACTCCTGCTCCTTCTAAATAGCTAACCAATGTTCATTTTATCATTTGAGTACTTCTGTGACCAAATTAGCATCCATATCTCGCAACAGTTCTGTTTGGTTTCTTCCTTCTTCAAGAACTCAACACTAGGGGTTGGGGATTTGGCTCAGTGGTAGAGCGCTTGCCTAGCAAGTGCAAGGCCCTGGGTTCGGTCCCCAGCTCCGAAAAAAAGAAAAGAAAAAAAATAAAAGAAAATAAAGAAAAAGACAGAGTGCAGAATAAAAGCACTAAACTGAAATGTGTTTAGAGGACAGCAGAGCAGCAGCAGATAAATTCTCTCATTAGCAAGCTTCAATTTACCACATCCATCTGCTTCTGTACTGGAAAGGATCCTCATTGACCCATAAATAAGATTTTTACTGATCAAACAGACAAACAAAAGAACCCACGATTTATAATGTGAGAATGGCAATTTTAAGTTAAAATGCCACCATGTCTATTCCCTGTGGCACGTTTTTTTTTTTTTTCCATACCAGTTGGCTGCTGTGTTTCTGTTAAGTCACAGAGCAAATTCTAGAAGCAGTGGAAACTCTTCACTGTGAAATACTTAGTGCATGGTGTGGCGGAATTTTCTCCTAATTGATTAAATAATGAAGACGACAAGAAGCCAATCACTGGGCAAGAAGGAGGCGGGCCTTCCGGGTCCGAGAGAGAAAGAGGGAAGGCAGATAGAGGGGACTTCCTTTTGGACAGAGGGAGCAAAACAGACAAGATGAAGGCCTAGAACCGATAGTTCTGGAGGCTGAATCCATCAGGGTCCTTTACCGGAAGATTTCTAACAAAGAATAGTTGGTGAATTTAGGATGATAGATTCTGAGCTCAGCAATTGTGTTATCTCTTGATTCTAAACTAAAATTGTCTGTTGATTTCCATTTCAAGGCTATTCAGCTGAGCTCCAGGGAAAGGTAACCATGATGAAGTTTGCAAGAGTGCGACCCCAGCTAGCCACGGAGATTTGAGATTGCTGAGTGGGTTTGGCAGCAGCCAGCCTCGGGGGATAGATGACTAGGAATGTGAGCAGTTTCAGTGGCTGTGAACTTCAAGAAGTTGGGCGGAAGCTACATGGGGTTAGCCATGGGGGCCGGTAGACCGCAGACCGGAGACTAGCCGGCAATAGCATGGATTGTTTTTTAATATTACAACAAGTGGAAAACTATTACATTGTTATGAAGTTTATTATAAAGCCTTGGAATTGAGTAATACTCGCTTGAAAACCATCCATAAGGTTAATTATAAAATACTGATCTCTAAGTTCAAGGCCAGCCTGGTCTACAGAGAGAGTTCCGGGACAGTTGGGGATACACAGAGAAATCAATAACAGCAAATAATATAAAATTGCTAATTAAATAGCTAATCATGAATTCTAATTCTCTATTAGAGAAATCCCTGTTGCTGGACGTCAGTGAAGATGCTTTAAAGTGGTTAGGAAAATTCCTGATGGACAAAAATTCAACAAACACTGCTTAAGTAAATAAATGAATTGAGATGATATTTCTGAGTTTCCTTTATCATCTACCTCCATGTCAGTCAAAGCCAGTTTACCATCACTACAATATAATAACTGGGATATTTAAGCAGTCTGTGTGATTTGGACCACGTTCCTACCTTAAAATAGTCCGTTCTTTCCGTTAAACCAATGTAATTTACTGTCTCTATATTAACAATATTTACACTGTTATGGACACTAACCATGCAACCGATACAACCATTCCCACAAAGAACATACAAAGTTGAAGATGCAAAAACAATCACATCAACAGTTACAAGGATGGAAATACCTGCTTCGGAACAGACAGACAAGAATAAGTGACGCTAGCAGAAGGATGGATTTTAAACCATGAAATAAACAACAGCAGAGGTGGTGTCTGAAATCAAGGGTCACGGGAAAAAAAGGGTAACAAGATTTCGACAAGTGACATTAGAGAAATAACATACTCCCAGCCAAAAAAAAAAAAAAAAAAAAGCATTACACACTGTTTTTTGTTGTTGTTTTGTTTTGTTTTCTACTCAACATGAATGTTTTCCTGGAGCAAAGGGACGATGTAAAGATGTGAAAGAGCTGAAGAGAAGCTTGAGGTGTAACACTCAGCTTCAGCCTGCAGATCCACACTTTCCAGTAGGTAGTGGTAGATCACTCATGTAATAGGCACGAGGTCCCGGTGCCACCTCCAGAACTGTCTAAACCAGCCCATGATCATGGATGTGTAACTAAGGCCTTTGGAGGAGTACAGCCAGACTACACCAAGTGAAAACTAAGGGAATAAATAACCTATTTCCTCGCCTGCTCTCGCTAAAGTCCTATAAAAGCCACTGCTGGAAATGGGAGGAGTGAAGCAGCTGGAAGACAAGAAATGAGAAGGCAGGGAAGGCTGAAGGGGTAGAGCCCCCGGGGACCCTGCTCCTAGGTGCAGCTTGAGATGGAACAGGAAATACTCAGCATAACTTGTGAGCAAAGGCTCTCCACCGGGTAGTTGACCTGATAGTAAAATACGGGAAGAGGAGACATGCACTGGTGCTGTCTTGTCACTCTGACAGGATTCCTCAGAGAAGCAACTTTACCAGGGTTGCGGGTGGCTGGAGGAATACAAATGATCACTGGAGGAAAGACTCGGAGTGAGTCATTGCTTGGCAGCAGGAAATGTGTGCCAGCTACAGGCTCACGTGTTAGCCAATCAGAAAGCAATACCAGACCATAAAAGGAGGTCCTCCAGGGACCCACCTCCTTCAGAGACTCCACCTTCTAAAGGCCTCCCAGCCTTCCAAACAGCACCACCAGATGGGACCAAGCGTTAAAGCGAGTGAAAGACATTAGGAATTCAAACCACAGCAGCGAAAATCACGAAACTGAGAGTATAATAGAAAAACTAGTAAAGAAACCAGATTGTGGCAGCATGAGAAATTGAAAATGCATCAATTGTGGGAAACACAACAGATAAAGCTGAGGGATTCTAAATGATTAGACACAGGGTAAGAAGAATGTTACAGGCCCGGAGTTTTGAATCTTAAGTCTTTAGAGCATGAGGCCGTCATTAGCAACTCAGCACAAGTGCTGAATTTCAATGAGTTTGGAGACTTCAAGTCTTACACAGACGCGAACCACACTCTTGGAGAATGTACATGCATGCTAATGTCCTAAAAACCAGATATAATGTGTGACAGAATTCAACCAAAAGTCACGGTAAACACAGCAAGAGAGGAATTCAGTGTCAAACACATTTCATCTACAAAATCTCCCTGTAAATCCTACTTTTAAAACAATCAGCGATGTGCTGGAGATGTAGCTCAATTGGTGGAGTGCCTGCCTAGTGTGCACAAAGCCTTGGTTTCCATTGCCAGCACCATGTAAGCGGGGAGCAGTGGCTCATGTCTGGAATCCCAGTATCTGGGACTTGGAAGCAAAAGGATCGGGAATTCCAGATGATTCTTAGCTGCGTATCAAGTCTGAAGCCAGGCCGAGATACATGAGACCCTGTCAAACAAAACACACACACGTGCGCACACACACACACACACACACACACACACACACACACTAATCCCATCCCCTCAGATACCGAATAACATAATAAGACATGAAAATGACAAGCACTATCAACCTGGGCCTAATAGTAAAAACCAATTGGCTCTAGTCATTGTTAAAAAACAGATTAAATAGTGGTAATTCTTAAAGGGAAAGCTGTTTTCAGTGTACATACTAATTTAACAAAAAATAAAAATAAAAATGGAACACGATAGCAATAGGATCAAGAAGTGAGGGGAAGACAGCAGAAGCATCCATGTTAACAACTAAAGCAGAGCAGTGGAGTCGTGAAAGGGAATGATAAAGAGAGTGTGCGTGAAACAGGAATCGGTGTGTGGGGATCATCGTGTCTAGAGACGCCTCTAATACTGGGGAGAAACCGGGCCACTCAACCACCTAGAAATAACAGGTGTTTTAGAAAGCATCAAGAGACATCAACTGATGTGGACAGAGTATTTGTGTCCTCCACATTTCACCTGTTGGAACCCCAGTGTACAGATATTTGAAGATGGCAGCCTTTGAGAGGTACCTGGGTCCTGGCAGAGCTTCATGATGAAATCCATGCAGTCCTAAGAACAATCAACAGAACGTCTTCCTCCTTTCTCTCCCTCTACATGGGAGGCAACAGTCAGCTGTGCCTGACTCACTATAAAAGGGGCTGCCTGCCCCCTCCTCAATCTCTTGCACTCTTCCTCCTGCTTTGTCCCCTCACTCCTGCTCCCCCTCCCTCCCCATTCCCACATGACCGGTCTCTCTCTCTCTCTCTCTCTCTCTCTCTCTCTCTCTCTCTCTCTCTCTCTCTCCCTCTCTCTCTCTCTCTCTCTCTCTCTCTCTCTCTTTCTCTCTCTCTCTCTCTGCCTTTCTCCGTCTCTACTACCCTCTCAACTCCCCTCCCCCATGCCCTTAATAAACTCTATTCTATACTATAATATGGCCATGTGGCTGATCCCACGGGGGTAAGGGATGCCTCAGTATGGGCCCTCAGAGGCACCCCTTCCCCCACACCTGACTACACATCCACCAAACATATTCCTTCTCTCCTTATCTTTTCATAAAACACAACACCTACACCTTGTCTCCTCTCCAGGTACCACACTACACCCTGCCAGCACTTCTATGGCAGTTTGTCACCAGTACAACTAAGAAAGAACTAAGTGTGCCCCCATCTGCGATAGCCCTGCTGAGAGCTATTTATGTAAGCAAAGTTAACAGGACACATCAGCCCAGTTTCCTGGGTGTGTTTTCAATGTATTCAGCTCAATTCCTGCTCCCGTGGCCATGTCTTCACCACCACCAACGATGGACTCTTTGGCTCTGGAAATGTAAAGCCGATTAAAACCTTTCTCTCCCAGTCGTTTTGTCAGGGTGTTTTATCAAGGCAACCAAAAAGGCCACTTAGCACTCAGTTTTCTCATCACTAAACCAGATGCCATTCTAAATGTTTGGAAATGTCACTTGTACAGTAATTATTCTGTATACTCAGCTGTGACAACTACATAAATCCGATTCACTTAGGTATGGAATATTATCCATATTACTCGGAAATTTAATTACAGCCACCTCATAAGTCACACCCCAGTTTGTTCTTTTTGCGACCTTGTATCCTGCCCTAAACTTGGCCAGAGCAGGAGAAATCTATGCAGGCATTCAACAGTTTACACTTCATCACAACGAAAGCCCTTGTGGGTTACAAGAAAGGAAATGACAAGTGGGATTCGCCTCTTTAGAAGATTGCCCGAGTCCAGAGGGAAGACATCTGGAGAGTGTCTTTTTATTATAAACATCAAGCCAGCTATGAGAGGAAGGAAGAACCTCAGGGCAGGAAGGCCTGAAAGGACTAAGAGCAAAAGGTCTGATCTAGGGAAGCGATTGTGCAGATGGGAAGGAGTGAGAGGAAACTTTACAGAGGGGGAGATCAACAGAAAGCAATGGTTGTTTTAACACATCCCGGGATGAGGGAAATGAAGGTTAATAAGTTCCTCAATGCCCAGCCCCACACGGCGTTTCTGACCTTGTCAGTCTGCTTCTCTACTTCTTGATGACAGAAACTGTCTCAACCACCATGGTATCCACAGATATATATATATATATCCAAAGTCAACTGGGACTGAATAGGGCTTCCAGGTTACCTTAATGGACACTGAAGACCAGAGGTAGCTGTCAGGCTTTGCAATTCTAAAGGAACTGGGCTCCCTCTTCTAAGGCCCATGTGGAGTAGAAAGTCAGGCTTGGAGGTGCACAGTTGTAATCCCAGCCCTGTAAAGGCAGAGCCTGGCGGGACCCAGGTCCACGTGAAACCCTGTCTCAAAAACCAAGGTGGAGACTGGAGAGGCAGCTTGTTGGCCTTCATACTGGAGGCTTTCACAGAGATCTCTGGCTCAGCCAAAGTGCAAGGGTTCAGGCGAAGGGGAGAGAACTCCAGCAGGGACGGGGGATTGTCTCCGCTGCTGGTGCTGCTCCACCTCCATTTCCTCAGTTGCTCCAAGATGTCCGCTGGGCTGAGCCAGCAGGAGGCTGGCTGGCTAGCCAGCGAGGGGTACAGGGGAGCTCCAGGCGGGAGAGCAGATCTCTTCCCCAAGCGGCAGTGTTACAGCTCTTATGGCAGAAACTCTCAGATGACTTAGTAGTTCTTGCACAACTTTAACCCTTCTGCATAGGATTCTTATACACAGTTTTGGGGTGGGTCAGGGTCTGACAGTAGGTGCTTCCTATTGGCTTGGTCTGAGAGCTTAGGAATACCATATCTACATGCGGGAGGGCATGGTCCTGCTTCTTCGTGACTGATAGTCACAAATATTTCCACAGGCTGTTGTGGGGGGGCTGTAGCTATGTGAGAGGAACCCGGTCTCCTGGGAGTTTAGAGAAGTGCTTACCGTCCCATAGGGTCACCGGGTCTTCAACCTTATCTCGACCAGAAAGCAGGATACCTTTCACAGCCCACCGTCCCACATCAAATCACTGGTTAAAAGCACTTGTTGCTCTTGCAGAAGACCCAGGTTCGGTTCCCAGCACCGGGATGGCGATTCACATCCCTCTACAACTCCAGTTCCAGCACATACAGTGCTTCCTTCTGACCTCTGAGAGCACCATGAGTGCATGTGGTATACACATGTACATGCAAGAAAAAAAATGATAATTATAAAATAAGTTTTGAACTCTGAAAAAAAACCACAAGGCTGAAGAATGACAGCTGAGGTTGAACTCTGGCCTCCGTGTGTAAGCTCACATACACGTGCACCTGTATACATGTGTATCTACATAAACATGAACATACACGAAAATGTGTTGAATAAATGTCAAAAAACAAAGAAAACCAATTCACTTGTCATTTTAGAAGGTGACACACTGACTCAATCTTTTCTGTCATTAATAATCATTAGAATTGTCTTTAATGGTTATTAACTAAACATATCTAATGTATTGCTTTTAAGACCGATTTCTTTGATGCATATGGTATCCTTTCTATGTGTAGTGCTGGAGGAGGCCAGAATAGGTTGTTAGATTTCCTGGAACTTGAACTGTACATAGCTGAGAACCACAAATCCTCTGGCAGAGCAGTCAGTGCTCTTAACCGCTGAGCTCTCTCTCCAATCCCCTAACTTGTTTCTGTGGTTGTGATTATTATTATTTATTGTGTGTGATGTATGTTTGTGAGTGGAGATGCACACCTGCCACGGTGCATGCGGAGAAGTTTGCAGAAGTCAGGTCTCTCTTTCCACTATGGGATCCAGCGATGGAACTCAAGTTGTCAGATTTGTACAGCAAATGCTTTTACCTGCTGAGCCATCTCAACAGCCCAACATTTCTTCTCTAAGCCAAACTCTGTGTAATTTAAGACCTCTAGCAGTGGTTCTGTCTTCCTTAGGGATTTACTGTTATGAACAGACACCATGACCAAGGCAACTCTTATAAAGGACAACATTTAATTGGGGCTGGCTTAAAGGTTCAGAGGTTCAGTCCATTATTACATTAGTGGGAGCATGGCAGAATCCAGGCAGGCATGTCTTGAGAGGAGCTGAGAGTTCTACATGTTGATCTGAAGGCTGCTAGAAAAAGACTGACAGGTTCTTTTGTGGGGTGGGAAGAGATGGGGATGGGGTTTCATGTAGCACAGACCTTTTATCTTGTGGTCAAAGATGACCTTGAAACTCCTGAACCTCCTGCCTCTGCCTACCAAGTACTGGGATTATAAACACATCAGTTTCTAACAATGTATCCTAAACTGTCAAAATCACCCAGAGTGCTTTTTAAATTACAAACTACAGAGGTTTTGACTCAGTTGTTTACTTTCGAAACCACTGCCTTCAAAAAAATACTTCCAAAGTTTTGATTGGTCATAAAAGTCCCCAAGAGTGCTCTTTGAAAATGTGGACTCTAGCCTCTCCTTCAGGGGAGGTAAGAAGGCATCTGAATATTTCCATGTGTTTCACATAGTGCCTCTTCAGCCAAGACTGATACACATTGCCTCAAAGCAATTCCAGGGTATGGATGCCTCAGTTTTTCTATTCTACAAAGAGACAGAGGCTTAGTCAACCTTAGTTCTGGTAAATGTACTCAGCCTCTCCCCTGGAGCCTTTCCACCACATTCCATACTAAATATGAAATATGCCTGGCATTTGTGCTAAGCATCTCGACAGCAAAGACATTAGAGGCACTACCTTAGGAGCTGAAGAAGCTGCAGATACACCCTGAAGGGTAAACAAGTTGTTCCTCCTCCTCCTCTTTCTCCTCCTCCTCTTCCACCTCCTCCTCCTCCTCTTCCTCCTCATCCTGATTCTTCGTTGTTAAATAAAGACTGTGGGGGGAGGAACACTTCACGCACTTAGACATGCATTTCACTCGTGACCCGGTGCAGGACACTTAGTTGAAAGTTATTTTCCCTTAAACATCTCATGACAATATATGCAGTTCCTCCTAAAACAATTTCAGGCACGTATTGACTAAAGCATGCATGAATGAATGATGATGAATGAATGAATGAGTGAATGAATGAATGAGATGCATTACTTCCTGTCTGTCTGCTGCTGGCTTAGCTCTATCTTCATCTTCGCTCTGCTCTGTCTCTCCTTTCAGAGCTGAATCTCCCTGACCCTCAGATACACCCGTGCTTGCTCCTGTTCCAGAAACAGGATATGGAAAGTCACTGAGGTTCTCAAAACACAACTTCCTCAACTCACAGCCTCAGCTTCACCTGGGAACTTGGCCCACATGCGAAGGTCGGACCTCACTCCAGGTTGAGTTTCAGCCCTTTCAGGTGATGCTAATAGACATATTGATAGGGCTGCCCCGGCAGGCTTTACTTAGAGAAGAGCTGGATACGGTGCCCAGAGGGCACCTGCAGCTGCTACTGTGCTGACCCAGACCTCTGCTATGATGACCCGCAGAGCTGTTTCACTCCCTCCTTAAAGTTCCGGCCGTTGGGCCACTATTTTAGTTTCGTGTTCCTTTCCATAAACTCCCGTCTGAAACCACCTAAACACATCTCCATTCGTGCTTTCTGGAAGAACCTGACAGCACAGAGAGAAATAACAAGTACTTTTCCATGGTTCTCGCAGTTTGAGTAATTTAACATTGCCCACCCTAAACTAGTGTGGGGCACTTAGAATTCAGAAAACAGCCCAGCGCTTCTGGCTGTCGACCCTTCCCTTAGGCACCACTAGGTGTCGCTCTCTGCTGTTTAAGTGGCTTTTCCTTTGAGCCGAAGATTGGAGTTTGGCTTCCTGTGAACATCACTATATTCTTGTTTTGAGAACTAGCTCAACCTGTTTTCCTTTCTTTTCCTTTTTCTTTTTCTTTTTTCTTGGCAAAGAGTCATCATTGTTCTTCATCCGGACAGAAGTCGCCTCCATTTTTACTTTGTCCTGAGGGAAGTCTGACAACTCCTGAATCCAGAACAGGTTTCCAGTAGCTAGCTCTGCAGCTCAGAGGACATGAGACTTTCTGCAGGAAAGCTCAATAGAATGGATCCCGAAATGAATACCACAAGATCAGAGAAGCAACAATCATGTGAGTTTTGTAGATTTGTAGAAATGCTGGTTTCACGGATCATCCAAATCAGCATTCCCTTGATCACAAGATAACTTTTTTCTTACTAGAGAAGATTTTTCTAAAGATTTGCCTTCAAAATGTCTTGTGTGTCTAATTCTTCCTCACCCTTTAAGAGCCAGGTCCTGCCTCACCACTCTGTCAAAGCCTCAGCAAAACTTGTTCTACCCTTAACTCCTCCATGTTCTGTCCTTGCTCTCATCGTGTAACTTCCTGTAAGTGAGGAGAGGGACTGTGCCACCTTTTGTATGGGAGGGTTTAGGTATCAGATGTGTGTGTGTGTGTGTGTGTGTGTGTGTGTGTGTGTGTGTGAGAGAGAGAGAGAGAGAGAGAGAGAGAGAGAGAGAGAGAGAGAGAGAGAGAGAGAGAGACCAAAAGCATCTGGAAGAGTTCAGAGCAGAGAGAGAAAGAAGTAGACTGAACATAGGCAGGGCTATGGAAGCAGGGAGTAGAGAAAATACCGGAGAAAGCAAGTTAGTAAAAGACAGAGACTAGAGCAGACAAGAATAAGAGACAGAAAGACAAAATAACAGGGACTAACAGATTATAAAGAGGATGAACAGCTGAGGGGAGGGGGAGGGCCAGGAGACTGGCAACGGAAATGTATAGCAGGTACTTGTGAACCCTAGATCACCTGGAGGTAAGCAAGAGCTTTGATATGCAGCCAAGGGTAAAGGTCAATCAAGCCACATGGCTCTTCTGCCAGAGGTAAAGGAAATGACTCCTTTGGGCACACGGGAGCCAGTTTCACAAGTCCGACTGCTTTGGATTCCTGAAGAAGTATGTTCTAAAGCTACTGAAGGGATACCTCAGCAACAGGGTAGATGAACTTGCAAGCAGGCAAAAAGCAAAGTCCTTCTTTCTTCCATGCCCTTTTAGACTGACATCAGAAGGTTTGGCCCAGATTCACTTAGAATGTGTTGTGTTTTATAAAAAGATAAGGGAGAGTGGGGTTGGGGATTTAGCTCAGTGGTAAAGCGCTTGCCTAGCAAGTGCAAGGCCCTGGGTTCGGTCCTCAGCTCCGGGGGAAAAATAAAAAACATAAGGGAGAGAAGGAATATGTTTGGTGGATGTGTAGTCAGGTATGGGAAAGGGATGCCTTTGAGAGAAGGAATATGTTTGGTGGGTGTGTAGCCAGGTGTTGGGGAAGGGGGTGCCTCTGTGGGCCCCTGCTGAAGCATCCCTTCCCCCTGAGGGACCAGCAGCATGACAGTATAGTACAGAATAGAGTTTATTAATGGCATGGGGAGGGGAGTTGAGGAAGTAGAGACAGAGAGAGAGAAGGTGGAGGAGAAGGAGGAGGAGGAGGAGGAGGAGGAGGAGGAGGAGGAGAAGGAGGAGGAGGAGGGGGGGAGGAGGAGGAGGAGGGGGAGGAGGAGGTAGGGAAGCCAGCCATGAGCACCTGGGGAAATAGGGGGAGGGGAATGGGAAGAAAGGGAGAGCGGGAGCAAGAGGATAGAGCGAGAGCGAGAGCGAGAGCGAGAGCGAGAGCGAGAGCGAGAGCGAGAGCGAGAGCGAGAGCGAGAGCGAGAGCGAGAGCGAGAGCGAGAGCGAGAGCGAGAGCGAGAGCGAGAGCGAGAGCGAGAGCGAGAGCGAGAGCGAGAGCGAGAGCGAGAGGAGGGGGCAAGCAGCCCCTTTCATACTGAGTCTGGCACACCCGACTGTTGCCAGGTTAACTGTGGGGTGGAGCCTAGACTAAATGCCAACAGGATGGGTCTTCCAACCTCAGAGGATCCAATCATGCCCGACTCCTTGGGTTTTAATTGGTTCTAAATTGGTCAACTTGATCACCTAAATTAACCAGCAGGGTATTTTTAAAAACAATGAGGAGCAGTTAAGAGCACTTGGTCTTCCAAAGGACCTGTGTTTGCTTCCAAAACACCTTCATGGTAGTTCAAAACCAAATGCAACTCCAGTCCCAGAGGCCTGACACCCTCTTCTGTGTGTTCACAAACACTGAACACACACAGAACACACATAAACAGGCAAAATACCCATGCGCGTAAAATAAAAGTTAATAAAATTTAATCATGATGATGATGAAGGTTTTCTTCCATTTAAAATTCTGGACTTCACATTTCTTTTTCACAATATTCATTTATTTTGTGTGTGTAGGCATACACATGGAGGTCAGAAGATAACTTGTTCCTTCTGCCGCGTAGGTCCTAGGGTTCCAACTCAGGCTGTTAGACATATTAGAAATTCCTTTGCCTGCTAAGGCATCTCTCAAACCAGGTTGCCCCATTCTTTAGACTTTTGGTTGGGAGTCTTTGCCTTTACCAGCTGAGCTATCTCTCCAGCCCCTGACTCCATTATTCTTGATTGCTCAATTAATGGTCTCTCAAGAAACCATTCTCTCCTCCCACTAACCCCAAAGGAATAAAAAGGTCTATTCTGGCTGCCACCTTAGAGTCCAAGAAAGCAAGAAAACACCACAAATTCTGTGCTCAAGAGATTCTCAAATTGCCTTAGAGCACCCCCCGTGTCTTTAGAGGCCTCCCATATCGTCCTCAGACACCCTACAACTTCTTCCTGTCTCATATTTGGATCATGCATATGCAGAATAAGAGGCCAATAGCTGTGGTTTCACAATTTAGGAAAATGTGGAGCCTCAAATGTTCCTGTATTGTTAGCAAATGTCAATACCCACTTAGGTGGGAATAATCCTGAGCAGGCTCCAGATTTTCAAGCTGTTTCGGGTCATTTTATTTATCTTAACATAGAATAAGCCTTTTAGCAGAGGTTCTAGAGATAAAAAAAACACCATGTGCTTAAGTGAGAATATGAAGGGCAGAAAAATTGGGCACTGGAGGACTGGGGGGGGGTGGTTCAGTGGTTAGAAGCAACTGCTGCTCTTGCAAAAGACCCAGGTTCAACTCTCATCACCCAACTGTAGCTTATAGCCATCTCTAGCTGCTGTCCCAGGATATCGGACATCCACAGACATCAAGCATACCCATGGTGCACAGACATACATGTAGGGAAACAACTCGCATGTAAGATAAAATAAATTATTTTAAAGTGGTAGAAATATGAACAGCTGTGTTGGCTTATTTATTGTTAACCTGAAATGGGCCTGGTACCATATTATCTAGGTTGTGTGTTTATACTTCTAGAGATGGTATGTTGAAAACTTAATTCCCAAACTCATAGATAATGGTATTCAAGGGTGCTTGAATTTGGATGACTACATTACCGAATTTATAAAAAGAAAGGTTAACATGTTTACAAAGCTCCAGAAGGTACTGGCCGCCATGTTCTGATGCAGGAGAAGACCTTCACCTGAGATCAATCAGCTACATGCTCTTGAACATCCCAGCCTTCAACACCATGGACTAAGTAAGCCTCCATGCTTTGTAAAGTACCCAGACTCAAATGCTGAGTTAGAGGAACAGGAGACAGAGTGAGGCACATTCCAAACCGTTTCGGGTGGTTTAATGGGTTGCAGTTACCAGCAATCACTTGGCCATCATTTTCGTCACCAGCCTAAATTGTCATCTTTTTTGTGGACTAGGATATGTGCATGACCCTTGTAGTCTGATAGGGTTGCTGAAGTGGTCTGGTCTGCTGTGGGAATTCCCCCAAAATCAGGCTATCAATGGAACTGACTCCCTCCCTGTAACCACAGGTCTTGGGAAGTGTAGGAAGCAGACGTGAGCTGGAGAAAGCCGGAGTGAGATTCCTAACCTCACAGATGCAAGCGCCTTCCCATGGTAGGGAAAGGTGATGTGTAGGAGGCTGACTACAGCCTGGAACGCTCTGTGGTGCACTGGATGTTTGTTTGGGTGCAAACTTGAGTAGTTGTCTCTTTGTAAAATTGGACGATACGTTTTTATCTCTGCAGGGTTGCTGTGGGATCTCCTGAAGCAGGGGACACACCATACCTACAGTAAAGGAACCCACAGCTACAGTCAGACCCTGTGACGGTCGTGTTGGGGAGTGTAGGAAGACATATTTCCCATGATGCCTCTGAGGGTGGACGAAGGGAAGACTTATAGGAGAGGGTGGTACACGGGAGCAGAAAAGTTAAAAACCACAAACCTTTGACTTGTTAAGTTCCAAGTCCGTCTCCCAATGTGTGACTCCTAAAATGTCAGGAGGAGAAAAAGTGGATCTTCTCTGCTCAGCCGAGGCAGCCAACAGAGAAGACATGATCTTCTGGAAGGCTGGAGAGGAGCTTAGGTCCAAATGCCAGAAAGGACCCAATCATGGGAAACCTGAACTGCAGGCTTCTGGGAAAGCAAATCCAAGAGAAACTCCGCAAGGCAGGAATAAGTTTGGCTTGTGTGGCGAACTAAAAACTTTCCATCTTGGCCAGTACGCAGTGAGCAAGGAGTGAGCCGAGGTATAGCTGGAGAAATTCCCACAATAAAATCGCTAGGCCAACGTGAGACAGAGCTATCAGAAACAAGAGGTGGGGCTGGTTGGTTGGTTTTTGTTTTTGTGTTTTGCTTGCTTCTCTTTGTTCTCTTAAGGCAGGGTCTCACTAGATAACCCTGGCTGTCCTGGAACTCACTCTGTAGACCAGGCCGACCTTTAACTCACAGAGATTCACCAACCTCTGCCTCCCAAGTGCTGGGATTAAAGGTGTGTGCCACCACGGCCCAGCCTCTGGAAGATTTTTTAACAGATGAGTACATCATCTAATTTTTAAAGACCTGACTTATTCTGTTTTATAAAAATAAAGAGAGAAGGAATATGTTTGATGGATGTGTAGTCAGGTGTGGGGGAAGGGGGTGCCTCCACTTGCCAATGCTGAGGTCCCTTCCCCCTGAGGAAATAGTATAGAATAGAATAGAGTTTATTCAGGGCATGAGGAGGGGAGTTGAGAGGGTAGTAGAGATAGAGAAAGAGAGGGGAGGGGAGAGAGAGAGAGAGAGAGAGAGAGAGAGAGAGAGAGAGAGAGAGAGAATAGAGTAGAAGCTGACCATGTGCACATAGAAAGAGAGGGAGGAGGGGACAAGAGAACAGAGTGAGAGCAAGAAGTCAAGAGAGAGATGATGGGCAAGCAGCCCCTTTTATAGTGAGTCAGGCACGCCTGTCTATTGCCAGGTAACTGTGGGGCAGGGCCTAGACAAAATGCTAGCATGACTGGCGTAGTAGTCAGAGCAGCAGAGACATCAAAGTAGACTAGAGACAGACATTCTTGGTGACCTGAATCCGACGGTGAATTGGGCAGTGCACACATATGTCCCTCCTCACATGTCATGAGCTGGTTATACAATGGTGGTCATTGTCCACCTATGCCCTCTCTTGTGTTTTGCAACTGGGTCACATCATGCTGAACCGTGCCCATGGCCATCCCTCTTTATCTGTTGCGAGTTCATAAACTCCACACTACTGAAAAATCAGGGTCACCATGCTCATCGCAGTGTACAAGGCTTCACTCATGGGCGGCCTTGAACAGTGAAATAGAAATGTGTTTGCTTTGCGATTTGAACAAGTTACACCTTACTGGATGTGAGTGCTCTGGTGATTTTTATATTTTAGGAAACTATATAAAGAAATGGAAATTTTTTGCAACGGATAACTTTTAGAACATTGAAGAAAACGTACTGTAAACAACTGACCAGATGTCTAAGTAGAAAGAGATATTATTAATGATTCCATGTGGGTTGTGTTGGATGAAAAAAGCTAAGGGAGGCTAAAGGGATACTAAAAGAAGACAGTAACCAGTGTTCTTACTCAGTTTTATACTTATGAAATTTATAAAAGCAACCCGAACAAACTGTTGGCCTAGAACCAAGCCTAGCTTTCCACTCTGTGCACCAGCTTCCAAACAACTCGACAGTTCCACAGACAAGATGCAGAACTGAGCTGCGGCCATAAGTGAGGACATTAGTGGTCCTGACTCTACTTCCCTGTGTCAAGTTCCTCTAAACAGTTTGTCTAAGAAGAAGCTATGAAGAGTAAAACTGTAAAATAAATAAACTCCTTATTTAGTCATTTACCAAGTCTGAGCGCTGGTGCCTGGATGATAGGAGAGCTGTATGTTACCGACGCCTCAGGAAGCCTATACAAGGCGCCTGGGTCCAGTCCCAGAGCTGACATGGCCTGGCAATGCATTTCTGTCTCTGAAGTAGGACTGATGGGAAACTTCGCCACAAAACTCAGTCGGCAGAGTAAAAGATCTGGAGCCGCGTGGTCTGTGGCCGAAGACTAAATATCCAGAGATGGGGAGGCAGGCCCTGTTCCTGGTGATCTAGTTAAGAGATCTCAGCGGCTTTCATTTTACGGAGTGCCAAGAAGGAAAAGGCCTAATTGAGTTCTGTCACCTGCATAATTAAATGCTGCTTCTGAAGAGGCAGCACTCCGGGAGAGAAAAGTGGCCAAAGGCCAGGTTTCCTCACAGGATGGAAAAACTTCAGGTTTGGACTTTCTAGCCAAAGCATATATGTGGGTGTGGGTTCCTGAAAGCCTGCTCACAAGCTTTCTTCAAAAATAAAGTCAACCCTCATCATTCACTCTCTGTTACACCAACCACACAAAGTGAAGGCTTTGTCCTTCACTTTAAGTAAGGCATCAAACGACAGCGCTAAAGCCAGGTGTAGCAGTGTACACCTGTGATCTCAGTACGAGAGAAATGAGGCAGGGGGATTGCTGCAGGTTCTCTGTCAGTCAGGGTTACATAGAAACATCCTCTCAACAACAACAACAATGTCAGGTATTGAGAGTTCAAGAGGCTTCATGCAAGCACCAAGGAACTAAGGTGCTGAAGGAGAATGGATCCTTGCCCAAGTGTTCCAGTGTTTAACAAGATAAGACTGCTCCCAAGAGCACCGAGCGGTCTCCTGAGCTCTCTGTTCCATGACTCGCTTTCACTTCCGTACTCCTGGAGGAATCAAGGTTTTCCATTTCTTTGTTTAACCTCTTCCTCCCATTTCAAACAAGGACCTTCGTCAATCAGTAGGATTCTGAATCACCATGGAAACCTTTGGGGCGTCTCTAAGAGGGTATTTCCAGAAATGTTTAACAAAAGGAAAATGCGGATCCTGGAGTCCTGGGCTGAATACAAAGGAGAAAGTGAACTGAGCCCTGACATTCTCTCTGTGCTTCCTGACTGTGGATACCACGTGACCTGCTGCCTCATGCTCCTGCCTCCACGCCTTCCCCCATGGTGACAGACTGTTTTCTGACTATGACTGAAATAAACTCCTTCCTTAACTTGCTTTTGTAAGGAACTCTGCCACAGCAGCAAGAGAATAACTGACGCACCTGCCCTCTTCATCATCCCGTATGAAAAACTCTGAAGAAACTCATCAAACCAGGTCTGCATGCTCTCCCCACGCAGAGCGCAGTCTCCTGACTCATCTGTGCTGGAACTCTGGTGAGTCACAAAAGTGGACACAACTTTGTGAGTAACAGTAAGTTCCACCCGGGAGCCTTCGCTTTTAGTCACAGAAGCTGCCAAGATCTTTATGTAAATTATTGAAGTTTGGTTTCCACAATCTTACAAGGAAAGCATTGTTGTCCCTTTAACAGACGCCAACGTGGAGATGCGTTGCCAAAAGGCTTGCAGCTCTCAGAGGGCATGGCTGATTTGTGCTAAATCTGTTTCCTGGCAAAACCCTTGAGCTACAACACATTGATAAACATTTTGTGACGATGTTGAAGGACGTTAAAAAAAAAAAACAATTGGTAGCATTTGTCTGTATAATTGAAATAACTGTGAAGTTTGGAAAAGCATTATTTCCAAACACTCCCACAACCGTGAGCAGGGGAGATGTGCCTGGAATGCTGTGTTGTTGTTGTTGTTGTTGTTGTTGCTGTTGTTGTTGTTGTTTTTAGTTGTTTTTTAGCGAATTTCATACAGTGTGTTTTAACCATATTCACTCACTTCCCCCAACTCCTCCTAGATCTACCCCCACTTCCCTATCTCTTAAAAAAACAACAAAATTTCTAAAAAATGAGGGCCAGAGAGATAGTTGCTTTTCCAGAGGTTCTGAGTTCAATTCCCAGCAACAGCATCGTGGCTCACAACTTGCTATACTGGGATCTGAGGCCCTCTTCTGGTCTGCAGGCATACATGCAGACAGAACTGTATACATATTAAATAAATAAATCTTTAAAATAATCCACCCAAATACTATTGGGTGTAAGGCCAGCCTAGGAGTGTGGTCAGCCTACCAGGAACTACTAAGAAAAATGACTCTCCCTGTATCTGTCAATTGACCATAGCTCTTCAGTTAGGGGTGGGACCTCGTGCCTTCCTTCCACCCCTATGCTAGAATTTTTGTCTGGCTTGATCTTGCAAAAGCCTTGTACATGCTATCAAAGCCATGGTGTGCATATTGCAACTTCTCAGTTGTGTCTGGGAAACATTACTTTATTGTAGTTACCCACCACCTCCAGATCTTACACTCTTTCTACCCCCTCTTCCACAAAGATCCTTGAGCCTTTAGGGGAAAAGGTATTCCATTTAGAGCCAACTGTTCAGCAGTCTCTTATTCTCTGTACCTTGGCCAGTTGTGAATCTCCGTGTTAATCACCATCTATGGCAAGATGAAGCCTCCTGGATGAGGGTTGAGAGATTGCGTTAATTTATGGGTAGAACAATGAGTCATGAGGAATCCTCTTAATACTATGTCCATTTTGCAGAAAAATAACATTACGTTCTCCCCTAGGGCCCATGACCTGTCTAGCCACAAGTTCTTGGCTCTGGTATAAGTGCTGGGTATGGGTTCTATCTCATGGAGTGAAAATTCCAAGAACTCATGTAAAACTCCAGCATGGCAGCACATGTCCATAAGCTCAGCCTTGGAGAGGTAGGCAGATCCTTGAAGTTCACTGGCCAGCCAGCTTAGACAATCTGATAGGTCTCAATTCAGTGAGAGACCCTGCTCAGAAAACAAAAAGGGGAGAGTCGTAGAGGAAAGAAATTGGGCTTCACATATATGCTCATACACACATACACTGAAAGAGAGACACCTCCCACCCTCCCCTCACAAACGCACACGGAAGAAGAGAAAGAATAAAGGGTCAAGGTCTCATAACTCCCTTCCAAGGCATGCCTCTAATAAGCTAAGGGTCTCCCTCAGACCAGCTGCTTGGAGTTATCACCACCTCCACATAATCCCTTTCTGGCTTTAAAACACACCAGTCTTTGGGGAGTAGTCCAGACCCAATGACAGCACATGGACCGTGTTCTCACAGAAGCCAGGACACGAAACAATTTGATATGCAGAAAGTTTTAGTGTGTATTGGTAAAAGACATCAGTTTTAAAATATAATTACGCCTGTAGCAGAAAGCAGGCTGAGGTCTTACCATTCTCCACAAGTTTTATTCAAAGAGCATAGTACAGAAAGTATTCAACCCGGCACAGATCAAATGCCGTCAGATCACAGCAAATGTCCCCCCAAGATATCCCAATGCCTTAAAGTGTGGACAGTTATTGCCCATCCCGGGCCCCAGGAGGCCTCTGCTATTTGAACCTTCTTGAGTCCTTGCTTCAGAACATTAGATGTCACAGGACAGGAGCTGGCTCTGATCCTCTGAGCCTGTATTTTTACCTTCCATGAGGAGTAACAGAATGTAATACTGGCTCGGACTTGTTGTCCATACCAGACCATGTAAAATTCCTTGGCTAGAAACTGGCTTAGCCTCACTCAATAGGGAAACGCTTTCATTTACTACAATCTCTATATATAACTAATGAGGCTGCCAAATCATGGGCTCTAAAACTGTTTTTCCTTAGTGGCAGCATTGCCGTGTGAATGGATCCAAAATTTTATTGACTACAATGATTTTGGCCCAAGAGACAGTCATTTCAAGTATAGACATCCAAAACGAGACATACATTTTAAATCATCAAAATAATTGGATGAGGATCAAAATTCCTGAAGAGATTCTACACTGGTTTCCTTTTACCTTAAGTACATGTCAAACAGGCACTGAAATCAGCATCTGCACTATCCTCAGAAATCATAGTCATTGGTCACCTTTTGGGTGAGACTGTAGAGCCTAGGCACCCAGACATTGTCTTTCAACACTTTTTTGTTCATGTCTGGAATGCCATGCCCCACACAGACAGCGGCTTTTCCTGTTTGGCATCAGGCAATGATGTTGCCCAGGGCCCTTGCTCCTGGCCTTCTGGAATATGACACAAGATGAACCCTTCCCAGCAAAATATTGGCAACCTAAATATACTTCTTGACATAATCAAGTCTACTTTTAACCCGTTGCACACCATCCAGGATTTTGCAGGGTTTCAATGCATTCCTGAGCCGACTTCTTGCCCCTAAGAGCTCTCCAGTAGCTCCTCTTCTGACAGAAGTGATGGAAACTTGGGTTCATTTCTTTGTTTTCTGCAAGTTGAAAAAGAGGAACCAAACTGACAAACAGTGTGTGTAGCAGGCTTTTGTGAAGTTGCAAGGGTAGTAGGCAAGGTTATCTAGCATCGAATTAGTATTATCTACTGCATTGATAAAGCCATCCAATCAGGCAGGGCTCCATTCCCTACCCTGCTCTCTGCTGTGGAGAGTCTGAGGGGACATTCTTGGACTTGGACACACACACACACAGACACAGACACACACACACACACACACACACACACACACACTACTCCTGTGTTGGACCTATTTGGATATGAAATATTATCGGTTTCATTTACTGTTTTACTTCTAACCCCTTGATCCAGGTCCGGTATATCTATAACTTTTCTAAAAGTTTATTGAGCAAAGAAAATACCAGGCACTGGTGGTTCACACCTTAGTCCCAGCACTTGGGAGCAGAGTCAGGCAGATCTTTGTGAATTTGAGGTCAACCTGGACCACAGAGAAAGTTCCAGGACAGCCAGGGCTACCTAGTGAAACGTTTACTCTATCAATGTTTTGAATGTTTAGCTGTTTCCCTAAGCTTTTCTGTACAGTTAAGCAATGCTATAAGCAACCATTGATTGTGTTCAAACCTGGATGGTTCCTTCCATCTCATTAGTATATACCTTTGCATCGTGCAAGAAATCTGACTACTAAGTAGCCAGTGATCTGATAGGAACTTCAAGTGTCAGAGCTGCCGATGTAATCATGCCTTGGATGGCAGAGTCCCACGGTGTATCTGAATGTACATTTCTATGCAAGGAGCAACTTCACAAACAGAAATTTTGATTCTTCCTACATGGTGACTGGATCCCTGGCCCAGTCTGAGGAAGCAGGAAGTCGGCAGATGCCGGTCTTGCATTTGCTAAGATAGGAATAACCTTCTCTCACATCCTGGGCTCAAGAGTTGAGTTTAATGTACTCTGACCTCAAGATGCTATCTGTGTCGATGAGCTTGAGATAACAAGAGCAGAAGGCAGAATCTTCTTGTCTCCTTCACCTGGCTTAATGGTCATTAACTCAAAGGTTCTCAGGCAAATTGCCAGGTCTATCTCTTAAAAGACCAATGCCATGATGAATTGCCAAGGCTCCCCCTTCCCTGGGTAAGTAACCCAAAGCGGTTTTATTCCCAGCACTTGCCAGTCTAAAACAAAGAAGAAATATAGGGACAGTGATAAAGCAAAACTAATTTCTTTCCGTTTCTTTTTTTTTTTTTCTTTTGTTTTCTTAAGACAGTCTTGCTATATAGTCCATACTGGGCTTGAACTTGAGAACTTGAAACTCAACCCTCCTGAGTGTTGGGATTAGCACAGTGTTCTGCCCAGCTCTTCTCTCATTTAGCTGCTGCTGTTTTTGCTTTGCATCATCTTCAGTGCTAGAGGTGGAGCCAGGGCCTTGTGCTTGCCAAACAATACAAGTTCTCTACTTCTGAGCTACCTCAGGAGTAAAGAAATACAACAGGAAGCAAAATACAACAGGAAAGCCCATGCTTCACCTCTTCAGTCTGACTTCCAAACCCTTGCCATGTTGCCTGGCTCCCTGTCAGTGACTCTTCTCTCCCACAGTGCTTCAGGTTTTGATGATGTGTATGCTTTCATGATGGATGTTCCGTTCCAGACTAAAACAGGAGAGAGAGTAGGGGTGAGGGGGCAAGATTTTAATGATAAACTACTACTTTATTCTGAGTGGGCATGCATGTACACACACATTTTAAAACATGCTGTGTATTGAAAGATGACTTTGCATTTCTCATTATCCTGCCTCTCTCTCCTGAGTGCAGGAATTAGAGGCATGAAGCACCATGGCTAGTCTATGAGGAGTTAGGGAGTGAACTCAGGGCTACATGCTAAGCGAGTCCTCTGTTGACTGATCTTGCTCTTTAGTGCTCCACATCTCAACACACGCTATTTTTAACCAGGCAAATGTTCGTTCATCATTTAACTAATCTTTCCTGAATTCTCTGCTATAGACTGAATGTGTGCCTTCACTGCTATTCCTCACATATCCTTCACTGTACCTCATATATTGAAGCCCTAATTTCCAATGTAATGGGGCTTGAGGTGGGGCCTTTGGGAAACAGGATTACCCGAGATTGGGGGGTTGGACCCCAGTGACGGGTTTAGGCATCTCATGAAAACTTCCATGTGGATAAAATAGCATCTTAGAAGGAGGGATCTAGGGTAAGAGTCTTTAGACGGAAGATCAAATTTTCTTGCAACCTCCAGTGAATTTGATCTAATCACGTAGAGCATGTCCCTTCGTGTCAACATCAGATGAGACTTTTTCAGTTACTAAGAGCAGTGGCAACAAAAGATAAAAGAAAAAGTGGCTTCATAAAAGCAAAAACAAAAGGAGAAGATGGGGGAAGGAGGGAGGAAGTGAGAGGGATGAGAAGGGGAGAGAGGGCAGGAGGAGGAAGAGAGAGGAAGAAAGGAAAGAGAAGAGAGGAGAAAGAGAGGAAGAGAGGGAGAGGAGAAGCAGGAAGAAGAGCAAGAAAGAGGAGTAGGGAAAAGCTGACTCACGGGACCCACATGTACCAGCACAGGTCTGTGTTTTAGGATGATCTACCAGAGCCCAGTTTTCTACCTCTTGGAGATGTCACCTCTCTGCTGTCATCTCGGATGTGTGTCCCCTTCACAGTAAGGAGTGTGATACACATCACACCCTGGCAGGCTTAAGCCACAGGGGACAAGAATGTTCCTTTTCTGGTAACTCCTTTAAGAGTCCAAGATTTGACCTGTGATCTTAGACCAAGGTTCAGCTAAAGCCACTGTCACACACAGGATAACAGGTAGGTTTCTGATCATCTGCACTCATCATGAGAGTTCTTCCCCAGACAGAATAAAGTATTAGGGCTTAGTATATGTTGCTCACAGAAGGTTGAATGGGCTCTCTATAAAACATTTTGAGAGGAGGGGGACACACTAACTGGTTAACAAAACTACTCTGTAGTTTTGGGTATTTTGCCTTTTACAAAATCTATTTGACTTTGAGGATCAAAACCACAGAGGATACTAGATATTAAATATTTGTTTGTTTGTTTGTTTGTTTGCTGTACTGGGGATTGAACCCAGGGCCTTGCACATACTAAGCACATGTTCTACCTCTAAAGCCATCTCGGCTGGGCTTTTTTGTTTGTTTGTTTTTGTGTTTTTGACACAGTCTCCCAGTGGGCTAGTGAGCTTCCTGGAGACAGCCCACTGTCTTGCATGACTGCCTCTCCTGTGTAGAACAGTAATGGCTGCATGAAACGGAGAACAGTAAGCTTTCAGATGTCACAAGCATGTAACGTGTTCTAGGAAGAAAATTAGGCTTGGAAAACTTAATGATCAAAGAAAACATTCACTTCAGGTAAGGTCCAAAGATGAGACCACAGGTGTGCACCCTGATAAAGTAAGGCTGTGAGCGTATGTGATGAGCTTACGGAATGAAAGAGAGATAAAACTACTGCTACAAACTTACAATCAACAATCCTGCTGTAACTCCCTCTTATGTAACATCTTATCTGTGTTTGAATGAGGTAATTCTTTTTCTTACATAGAGAACTTTGTCTTAGGAGATATAAAAAGGCTAAGAATAAAAATAAAGTTGTTGGGAGTTTCTCTCCATCCACCATCTGTGTGTGTGTGTGTATGTATATGCGTATATGTAAAATAGTTAGACCTTGCTTGCCAGAGCTTTGCTCTGTCCACCGTGTGTGTGTGTGTGTGTGTGTGTGTGTGTGTGTGTGTGTGTGTGTGTGTGTGTGTATAAAATGGTTGGAGCCTGCTTTGTTCCATTAACCCAATGTATAAATGTGTCTGACTGTCTGTATGCATGCATGTATGTATGTATGTATGTATGTATGTATGTATGTGTGTGAAATTGTTGGAGCTTGCTTGTTTAAGGTTGATTGTTGGAGCCTGCTGTGTTTCAATGCGTGTGCGTCTTTCTTTCTCGATGGACTGTAAAGAGTTAAAGAGTTCAGAGTTTCTCACTGGTCATGGAGAATACTAGACCCAGATAATTGTTTTGCCCGTAAATTGCCTGCCGCTGTCAGTGAGGACCCCCATCGGTTGTTAGGAGCACTGACCCCCATCGCTGACTCCACATTTGCTGCCTTCCTCAGTTTACCCTGGATGTTGAAGCTGGCTTTTGACAGAGTCTCCATTTTAGCCATGGCTGGCCTGAAATGTAGTTTGTAGATCTTGAAGTCACAAAGATTTACCTGTTCTAACACACCTGGCTTTTTACAGTATTTTAAAAATCAAACCCAAGACGTGCCATTTATTCTCTGGCTTCAGAGAAAAGAGTTTGTTAAAAGACATGTTAAGTGTGTGTGTGTGTGTGTGTGTGTGTGTGTGTGTGTGTGTGTGTGTGTGATATGTGTGCCTAGATGCATATACACATGTGTATATGTGGAGGCCAGAGATCAACACCAAGTGTCTTCTTCTATTGTTCGGGACAATTTTTTTTTTTTTTTGGTTCTTTTTTTCGGAGCTGGGGACTGAACCCAGAGCCTTGCGCTTCCTAGGCAAGCGCTCTACCACTGAGCTAAATCTCCAGCCCCGGGACAATTTTTTTTTAAAGAATTATTTGTTTTACATATATGTAGCTGTCTTCAGAAACACCAGAAGAGGGCATCTGATTCCATTACAGATGGTTGTGAGCCACCATGTGGTTGCTGGGAATTGAACTCAGGACATCTGGAAGAGCAGTCAGTGCTCTTAACCGCTGAGCCATCTCTCAGCCCAAGGGACCTTATTTTTTGAGAGAAGGTCCCCCACTGACCCTGTAGCTTGCCAGTGTGGCAAGTGTAGCTTGCCATTTGCTGGATGGGTAGCAAATTCCTGGAATTCTCTTGTCTTATCTCCCCAATACTGGGATTGCAGCCACAGAATAATACACTTGGCTTTTCATATAGGTTGAGGGGACCTGACTACAGATCTTCAAGATTGCATGGCAAGCACTTTACCAACTGAGCTGTCTCTCAGCCCCTTAAAGCTGATTTTATGTACAGGAATGTACAGGGATTAAAAAAGAGGTGCTCAGGGAAAGAATAGACATGCCCACGTGTGGATAGGGGCTTCTCCAGGAAGAGTTGAAGACGTCTTAACATGAGCCATATGCCCCTTGAGTCAAGTTACATCTCAAAGGATTGCTAAGTGCTTGCGCACTCTCTCTGTCTTTCTGTCTTTCTGTCCTTCTGTCTCTCTCTCTCTGTCTCTCTGTCTCCCTCCCTCCTTCCCCCCTCTCTCTCTTCTTCCTCCTCTCCTCCCTTTTTCTCCCTCCTTCCCTCCTTCTCTTTCCCTCCCCCTCTCCCTCTTTCCTTCCCTCCTCCTCTTCTCCCTCCTTCCTTCTCTTTCCCTCCCCCCTCCCTCTCTCCCTCCCTCCTCCTCTCCCCCCTCTTTCTCCCTCCTTCCCTCCTCTTTCCCTCCCTCCCTCTCTCTCCCTTCCCTCCTCCTTCCCTCTTTCTTTCCCTCCTTCCACCTCTCTCTGGTAAGTGAGAGTATAGGATGACTCTGGATATACTTCAAATGGAATTACAATCTGATAAGTGAAGCTGAGAACCATGGGAGTTCAGGTGGTTTAGGACTTTTCTTCCTCTTTTTTGTTTCTTTTTCTTTTTTCCCCCAGAAAAGGGAGGTTTGGGTGACATTCTTTGAAATCTTTAGGTTTGCAGCTGGAAGACAGAAAGGCCTAAAGCAAATTTCACTGTGTTGTAATTCTTGATTCTCAGCCCACCAGAAGCTCATTTTCTTTCCCATGTGTCTTAGTTTTCTGGTGCTGTGATAAAACCACAAGACCAAAAGCAACCTGGCGGGGAAAGGGTTTGTTTTGCTTACAGTTCCACATCATAGTCCGCCATTGAAGAAACTCAGGGCAAGAACTCAAGTTAGGAACCTGGAAGCAGGAAGTGAAGCAGAGGCCACGGAAGAGTGCTGCTTACTGGCTTGCTCCCCATTGCTTGGTCAGCCTGCCTTCTTTTTCAACTCAAACCCTCCTATACAGGTGTGGCACTGCCCACAGTGACCTAGGCCTTCCCACACCAATTACCAACCAAGAAAATGCACCACAGGCCAGTCTGGCAGGAATGGAATCTCTGCTAAGATCTCTTCTCTCAGATGACTCTAGCTCCTGCCAGTGGGCATAAAACTAGCCATTACCACATCTCCATAAGTTTCCTTTTTTTCTGGCCTTGCCCTGTCTTCTAACTCCTTAAACTCTCTAGGAAAAAAAAATTACTTTTGCTGAAAAGAAACATTGTAGCAGGAGGGGAATGCATTTTATACCATGTATATATTATGTATTGTATACCACATTATGTATCATAACCAACACATCTCAGCCATGGGTACTATTTTAGGCAGGCTTGGAGGGACTTGATATTAATGGTCACTGCAAGAAGCATTGATTGTGGTGTGTTAATCAGGACACTATTAGACCAGTGCTCGTCTACCCCTCCAAAAACAATTGTCCTCAGCTGTCCAGAGCTACTTTTCCTTGGAAGTCTCCTGTGACTCCTCTGGCCACTCTGTCCTCTTCCTTATCTGATGCATTACTGCTCTCGGTCAATGGCCGTCCCCAGTGCTTAAGTGCATTTATTTCAGAGATCACCTCTCCTAGGAGCTAGACTCTGCTCTGTTCTTGCATTCAAAATGAATGCTCTTTGAATTAAACACACCTGTTTTATAGTCCCAAGTCATCAACCTATTTCTCCCCAACTAGAAGCCTGAAAAGGTGGAAGCGGGGGATATTATAGTGATGCTCTGAGCAGAGCCTAACTCTTGCAATGTCAGGAGTATGGCTTGCTAACCTGTTGAGGATCCTCTGTATTAGACTAAGGATGCTGTGCTGAACAATGAAATGAAAGGTTGGGAGACCAGGGTTTTAGTGCAGTCATGTGGGATGGACTATGACCCCTGAGAGCTTTGGATGGACATTATCTGTAGGTGTGCAAATAACTGACCTATTGTGTGAGGGGTGAAAATGGGGCCTGAATTATTTTTCTTAATTGGAGAAACTTATACAACGTATCATAAAAACAGTAAAGAAGTCAGACTCTTTAATTTCCCAGCTGCACTTCATGCCTTGTTACAGCCACACTGTCCAGGACAGGAATGCCTGAAATACCTGAGGCCTGACATTGGATCGAAGTTAATTATTTTGTAAGTGGATAAACATCAAACAGAATATGTTTATTTAAAAAATAAGGAAGAAAGACAGCAACTCTTTTCTCAATCTTTATTTCCTATTTAGAAACACATAAATTTTTTATTTCAGTAAGTCTGTATGTGACAAAGAGTTCATTTGGTGGTGCACACCTTTAGTCCCAGCACTCAGAGGCAGAGGAAGGTGGATCTCTGAGTTCAAGGCCAGCATGGTCTACAGAGTGAGTTCCAGGACAGTCAGTGCTAAGACAGATCTTATAGCTGCAGACTATTTTCCATCTCCATTTAAAAAAATCAAGTCAGTTAAGAACCACTTTATTGTTAAAAAATACATTAATTTAGCCAGGTAGTGGTAGTGCAGGTCTTTAATCTTAGCACTGGGGAGGCAGAGGCAGGTGAATCTCTGTTAAGTTTGAGACCAGCCTGGTCTACAGAGCAAGTTTCAGGACAACCAGGGCTACCCAGAGAAATCTTCTCTTATAAAAATTAGTCTTCACTCCATTGTTTATTCCTTGTGTAATCCTCATACTCCTGAACCAATTGACTTAAAATTACAAAACAATGGATCATTTTATATAATTTGCTTATAATAAAAGTCACAAGACAACTTTTCATTGTTGTCATTTTAGTGTACAAAGACTCAGGAGCACTGAGAAGTGTTTCTTCCAGGAGTAAATATGAGGAAGAGATCAGGTACACACACACATACACACACACACACACACACACACACACACACACACACACACACACACACATACACACAAGCATATTGAACAAATGAAGTCCTCAGTCTCCACAAGGATGTTTCCTCAAACACCAGAGTGAAAACACAGATGTCTTAGAGTACCAGTTCAAGGCAGGCTGTGGTCTGCTCTCAGCTATGAGATTTTAACAGTGCAGGGTGTGTGTGTGTGTGTGAGAGAGAGAGAGAGAGAGAAAGAGAGAGAGAGAGAGAGAGAGAGAGAGAGAGAGAGAGAGAGAGAGAGAAAGTGCCCTGGATGTCTGACCTCAACAGACTGTCTGCTCCACAAACTGATGTACTACTAAGAGGGGTTGGGGTTGGTAGAGAGAGTTTAAAAACAGAATCATTACTTCAGTGTGAATTGTTTCTGGAAGGAGGTGTGGTTACAGGTGACCTAAAGCTGCTGATAAACTTTATCTGTAATAATCGTAGCAGTCCCTTCTCAGACTGAGGAATAGCATCTTCAGCATGGCTGTGATGGTTACTTAAGCATCAACCACGGTTCACAATTGTTTGGTTAACACCAGGCTAGATGCTGCTGTTAACATAAAGGATATTAATTAACCCCTGCAATGGAACCCTTCCCCATTCAGTAGGCGTTATGACCAAAGATAGGTCTCCTTGAAGAAAAAAGATTTTGCCTCAAACCCTCAACATCTAAACACTGACTGTTTCCAGTTTGCTGGAAAGTTCTGCAGACTTGAATCCTGTGAACCACAAAGACACACAGGCAGAGGAAGTACATGCACGCACATGTGTATATGCGCGCACACACACACACACACACACACACACGGTTCTCTTAGTCTGTGCAACCCCCAACAATCATAACAATAGTCAGTTCTCCCACAAGTCCTGAGATACTAAACATACAATGGTTGGACCCTACATAAATGGTAGAAGTTGGACCCATCTGCCCAGGAAATCAACCCCATTATCTTCATTCTACAATACAGAAAGCTAGACTGATCTCTCAGAAACCATCCAGAAGGTGAAAGGTCAGTTAGCACCCGGCCACTACTGCCCAGGGACTTGGTTAGCAGCTAGTGGTTGGGTAATTTTACATCTTATGGCTAAGGCTAAGCAGAGAAAGACAAGAGGGCTGATTACCCACTCACCAGGAAAGCCTGCTTCCAGCGAGATCCACCCACTGCCCCAGCTAGTAGGTGTGTTGTGCACACCTGATCCACAGTAAGGCAGAAAGCTTTTGGCTAAGAAACAGTTTAAAAAGAAAAAATGTGGGTTGTTTTGTTTTGTAGCAGAGTAAATGTAAAAAGAAAAAACTCTTGCTGAGGGAAAAATACTGAAAAGATTCTGGTTTCAACACACATTTTTTTTACCTTAGTAAATTAATTTCAGATAAAAACATGAAAAGCATAAAAAGTACCATGTATATAATTTGTATCTAATATGTAAATGTTAAACTTTAAGGATAAGAATTACTCAGTTACATTTATTAAAAAAAATAGAGTTTGGGGTCTCTAGAGCAGCCACTGGAAATGAAAACGAACCCAGAAACAGCAAAGCAGTATCAGGGCCAGGTACATTTGGTAATTATATTTATTTAAGAAAAACAACAAGTATCAAGTACAACCTTTAATCACTAGAATTTCACAGTAGATATTCCAAATATTTGATTTTTTTGGCTTATGGTAATTAAATAAAGACCCCCCACTTTCAATAATTTTTCAAAAAAAAAACCCCTACAGTTGATTTAAGACCGTTCATTGAATAATTTAACTTCATAAAACATCAATACTAAATTTTGTAAACATGATTAAAACATATCTTAGGCTACCGAAGAAAGAAAAAGGAAAAAAGAAGCAACATGATCCCCAAAATAATACAACTCTCTTCCTTGAACACAAATACAGCAAAACTATCAGAATGATACTAACAGAACAACCTGTTAGCAGAAGACAGTCCTTAAGGGAAGATCCCTGTAAGGTTACAGCTGTAAAATCACTAGGGTCTTAAAATGTTCACTGCGAAGTTCTGCAGATGCTCCTTAATGGTCTGTCCAGTTATTCAGAAGGTCTGGCCCCTTGGCTGCTGCTGCTGATGGCAGCACTGGAATGCCGGCTTTGACTCGAACTTTAAGGGTGCTGTATCAACAGTGCACAGAAAAAGAAAGAATGTCAGTGACCTCCACATCCTACTCCGAGAGCCTGAGAACTCAGTCTGAGATTCACGCATGCACGCATGCCAGCAAAGTGACACCTTTTTTCCCCCTTTAATTTTGGTGATGAGGGTCAGAATGGAACTGGGATGGCTCTAGATTGGGGTTTGCAGTAGGTGGATGAAGAAGTTGGGAGTCAGATGCCCTATACTGTGTAAACCCAAGGTGCTGGAAGGTGCTGTAGATGATGCCAAAAGCAGTCCAGAAGTCTGAATAATTGATGTGCTCAGAGAGGCCGATATTATTCTAGGAGATGTTGGGTGGCTTGGGGTTCTTGCTTTATTAAAGGGGTAAAGACCTGCTGATAAGCTGAACCTAGACTGAGGGACCAGTAGGTTGGTCATCTTGTCACTTGGGGACCCTCACTACTAGGTACATTGAAACATTGAAAAGAAATGCTTAGCACCCTTACTATTTAGGGAAGTACAAATCAAAACTACTTCAAGATTTCATTTTACATGATATCATTGGCCAATATCAATAAAACAATGACAACTCATGATGACAAGGATATGGAATAAGGGAAACATTTATCTGTAGCTGGTGGGAGTACCAACTTACATAGCCAGTATAGAAATTGGCGTGGTGGTTCCTCAGAAATATAGGAATTGATCTACATTAAGTTAGTTATACCACTCTTAAGACATATGCCCAAAGGACACACCATCCTACCACAAAGACCCTTGCTTGACCATGTTCACTGCTGCTCTAGGCCTAATAGCCTGAACTTGGAAACAGCTCAGATGCACCTCAACAGAATGGATATAAAGGAAATGGTACATTTACACAATAGAGTATTCCTCAGAAAGTTTTAAAAAGTGAAATTATGGAATTTGAAGGTAAGTATGAAAGTAGAAAAAAATCATCCTGAGTGTGTTAACTCAGATCCAGCTATAGTATGTATTCACCTGTATGAGAATGTTCACTGTTAAGTCATTGGCAAGCAAGCTACAAACTATGTAACCACACAGGTTAAGTAGAGCATAAGGGACTAAGGGAGGAGATATAGAATAGATAGGAAGGAGAAACAGAGTAAGTAAGTATGGATGGATGGAGGATGGAGGCTTCAATAGAGGATCAAATAGGGAGAGAGAAGGAAGGGGGCAAGGAAGGGACTATAAAGAGGAACAGCTAAAATTAAGGGATATTCGAGGAGTTGTATAGAAACCTAATACAGTAGAAGCTTCCTGCAGTGCATACACATATGAAGGCAATCGAAATCACCAAATAACAGGGGAGACAGAGCCCCAACTGAGCATTTCTTGTCACTAAATGAAGTTTCAAGTACTGAAAGTGGCTTACACAATGGAGTTCTTGACCAAAAGGGTCCCATGAGAGCCCTCAGACAACCCAGGCTATTGCCAAGGCTGAGGGTCGCTTTCCAGAAACTGACAGTAAGGTCCTACTACTTAACTTACTGAACATGGAGAGGTTGAGCTGATGCCTTCCTAAAGCCTTCACCCCCCACAGATCAGATACTACTGGAAGGTTCTCTGCATGCTACCAAAGGAGGAAGGTACAAACTCTTCAATCTACAATGGTGACCTGCCTACAAGATGACCTGATGCAATAGAACTACAAAGTTTGTGGGAATAGCCACCCAATCTATGATTTGAGTTAAGGCCCAATCCATTAGATGGAACTCATGCCCAATGCTTGGGTAGCTAAGAACCTGAGATTAGAAAGGGGAAGGACCTAGGGGAAAACCAATCACTATTGATCTGATTGATAGGAGTAAAAAGACTCCTAGTGACTTTCTGCCGTACACGCAGGCCAGTGTCTTGGTTGGCCATCAGAAAAGTTTCCTTCTGCAGCAGATCTGTGAATCTGCAGACGACATGCAGAGTGAGAAACCTTGGAAGAGTTAGCCCTAGAAACGGACATCCTCCATCAAAGCTCTCCCCGCAGAGCTCAGGGAAGTCTGTGGAAGAGCGGGCAGAAGGAACATAAGAGCCAGAGAGGATGAAAACACCGAGGAATCAAGGTCTTCTACACACAACAGGTGCTGCCACACATATGAGCTCACAGACTGTAGCAACACACATGGGGCCAGCGTGGGTCTGTAGCAATGAGGTCCTGGAGCTGAAAGACATGATACACACCCTTATCCCTAAATGCAGACGCTAGCTCCACTTGACAGCCACTTTCTCCACGAGAGTGTCACTGATGAAACAAACCACTTTTTTTTTTAACCTTACAGGTCCTTTGCATATATACTATGCCTTCTAGTTTGAGGGGTTTATGGGATTCCTATGTCTGCAAGTGAGTGTGTTACTGTGTCTACATGCATTTCTAGTGCCTTTTCTTTGGTTCTTTTTGGTTCGTTTGTTTTGTCACATTCTGACTCGTTTCTTTTGATTTATTTTATTTTACTTTTATTCCTTAGATGCCTGCCTACTTTTTAACAAGTGACAGAAAGATCCAATGTGAGGAGAGATAGGATGAACTGGAAGGAAACTGTACCAGAATAAACTACATGAAAAAATCCATTTTAAATAAGAGAACAAAAGATTAGGCACATGCACACACACACACACACACGCACACACACACACACACACACGCATGCACACACACGCACACGCGCACACACACATACGCACGCGCACACAGATGCACGCACGCGCACGCACACGCATGCACACGCACACGCACGCACGCACACACACACACACACACACACACACACACACACACACAGAACTCACCGCTGCCTTTAAAGCTTGACCCAGGTCTTCGAGAAGGTCCTTTTCATCCTCTAGGCCCACAGAAAGTCGGATCAGTGTGTCACTGATCCCGAGGGTAGCTCTGTCCTTCTCAGGCACGGAGGCATGGGTCATGATTGCTCTGGAAGAAAATGTGAGCAAATTCTGTCACTGGACTGGGGCAGTGGAGTCATATTTCTCGCTCAGTGTTGTCAGCTATCTTCAGTTCTTTCTGCCCCTATTTTGCCAAATTTATCTCTTCTCGTCATGAGTTTAAATGAAAACTGGGACGTCTTATGACATCACTTATGTCATTAAAAAATGAGCTGAAGACAGCAGTCTGGTACCCAGGCAGCAGGGGAGAGACCAGCAACCTGTAGATTTGACCACCTGATGGAACAAGTCTTTACTGAGACCAAATTGCTCCTAGGCTGCTCTTAACAAGAAACATCCTTCTGAGGCAGATTAATCAAAGACAATCCCAGGTCTCTACCAGCCAGCATCAGGCAATAGACATTTTAGTACAGAATCCAAGAAAGAAAGGCCTGAAGAATTTTCCAAACTAGAAGTTGATCATCCTCAACAGGTTTAAAACTCATGCTCCCATTGCATCATGGGAGGCCATTCCATCATGCACCTGGGGAGAAATGAGGTGTTCGCCTTATTTTAGAGGATTAAGGAGGCACTGAAGAAAAGCAGACAAACCAATCTATGAAGTCCAGGCAAGAAGGTTGTGGGAGGTTAAAGGAGGGTCTGAGTAGACTGAGAACCATGCAGAGGGGGCTCTGCTCAGTCATACATAAATCCAATGTGTGCACTGCTGTGAGGATGCTTCTTTCCCTGTGCCCTTCACGCACTTCAGTTGTCTAAGTAAACAGACAGTATCTTCTTTTGTTGCTCTAAGGAAGGTTTTTTTTTAATTTAATTTTTATGTATGTGTAGATGATTGGTGGGAGGGGCACAGGATGCGTGTGCAGGTCAGAGGACAATTTGGTGCAGTCAGTTCTCTCCTTCAACATTTATGTGAGTTCTGGGGTTGAACTCAAGACTCCAGGCTTACACAGCAAGTGTCTATCTCCTGAGCCATCTTGCTGGCCCTCTAAGAAGCTTCCAGGTTATTGGCTTTGGTTTTGGCACAAGCATGGGCTATCTGAGAAGATGGAGCTATAGTTGAGAAATGCCTACAAAAGACTGCCCCGGAGGCAAGCCTATGGGGAATTATCTTAAAGAATGGGCTAGGCCCACCCATGATCATTAATTAGGAGGCACCACCCCTGGGCAAGAGGCCATGAGGCGTAAGACAAAAAGCTGAGGAAGCCATGAGAATCAAGTCAATAAACAATACTCCTTCCCAGCCTTTCCATCAGCTCCTCACCTCCAGGTTTCTGTCCTGACTCTCTCAGTGATGGGGGTGTGAGCTGAGAGTTCTCTTCTTTCTAAGTTGCTTTTGGACATGTATTTACCACAGCAACAAGGCAGGAAGTTTTAAAATACTAACATCCTCCAGAAAACGCTCTGCCCTGGCAGATTCTTTCTTCCCTAAGGGAGCAGGTACAGGTCCAAACAGTCCTGGGCCTCAGAGAGTCATACTCTTAGGAATGAATAATATTCCAGGGCCAACAGATGTCTCAACAGGCAGAGACCGTGAACACGATGGCCTGAATTCCACCTCCAGAATCCACAAGGTTGTCCTTTGATCTGCACATGCATGCCTTGGCACACATGTCCCCTCCCACACACATATTGTGCTTGCACACCCAATAGTAACAAAAATTAAGAGAAACATCCCCTTGTGGGCTGTAGTGGCACAGGCCTTTAATCATAATTCTGGGAGACAGAGGCAGGCAGATATCTGTGAGTTCAAGGCCTGCCTGGTCTTCATAGTGAGTTCCAGGACTGGCAGAGTCATACAATGAGTCCCTGTCCCAGAACAAGCAAGCAAACAAACACCCGAAAAACAACCAACAAAGTCCTTGCATTCCCTTTCAACATGACCTGAGTTTTTGAAGCTCTAGCTGTCCTGAACTCACTACATAGACCAGGTTGGCCTGAAACTCACACCCTGTTTCTGCCTCCATAGTGTGTTGGGATTAAAGGTATGCAATACCAGGTCTACCATTGCTTTTTTTTTTTAATTAAAGAAATATACCATTGTTCTTTTATAATAAGATAAGACATAATAAGATAAAACAAAAATTAACACTTAATAGGACAAAACAAACAAACAGAAGGAAAAGAGTCCAAGAGATGACATAGGAAACAGAAACCTAATCATTTGCACAATCAGGAACCCCATAAAAACACTGGAAGATATTTATATGTATGTGTATATATATATTTTTTTAAATACACACACACACACATACATACACCACACACAGAGGACCTGCTGTAGGGTAAAATGAGAGGGAACATATATATATAAATAAATAAAACTTTTTTTATGTGTGTGTATATGGTGTGTGTGTGTGTGTGTGTGTGTGTGTGTGTGTGTTATGGACAGTGTGTTTATGTATTATATGGGTGGTGCACATGTGTTGTTCACATATGGTATAGCATATATGTGTGTGATGTATTTGAATAAAACTTTTTTTTAAAGGAAAAGCTGAGACAAAACTTTATGAGACAAGGAGCCACTAGAGATGCCATTGAACTTTTCTATTGGCCATCGACTGCTGAGCATGCCAGCCATTACTTTTTAAATGTGTAGAAATTTCATGTAGCCTCTATCTTTAAAGTATTTCATAAACATAAGTTAAAGCACACAAAGTTATTTTAATTAGGAAATACTAGAAAAGCATGCACTGTGAGAGTTCAGAGGGTCAAATCTTCATGGGCTGAGGTCATAAACCAAAGGTCATAAACTGGGAATGGGCGATTTATTATAGGTACAAGGACAGGAAATAAATGATTGACTACTTTATCTGTATAAGACTTCAAAATAATACGACAAAAGACAGATGACTTGTCTCTTGACAAAAACCTGGCTAACTTATGACATAAAAACTATTGCTCTAAACTTAAAATGAATCCATGGAGCTAAGAATGCTTAGTCAGATATGACACAACGGAAAGTCACATAAACAGTTATGCTGTAACTCCTTAAACCTTATCAACCCATGGCATGGGCTATTGCTTTAAACTTACTATGCACTTATGAAATGTAGAAGTGTTTAGAAAACCATGTAATCAATTATCCTGTTGTAACGATTCTACCTGATAATTGCTTTTCTGGTTATGAGGTAATTTTGTTTATGTAGAGAACTTTTGTCTGAGAAGGTTAAAAAAAAAAAAAACCTGAAGGAAAAAAATGAAGGGAGGTAGAGCCTTTCTCTGCTTCATTTAGATTGTATGTGTGTATGATTTTTTTTCTTTTTCCCTTTCTCTCTCTCCAGCCCCTAAAGAGTTAAAAAGGGTGCAGAGATTCTCCCACAGGGAAGTGCCAGCCCAAGTACTTAAGTTTCTTTTCCTAATCCCTTGCTGCTATTAGCAGAGGTCAATTGCCAGAAGCTATCAACTCTGGCTCCAGAAGAACCAAAGAGAGCCAGGAGCTAACAGCCTTTGGTCACTTCAGTTTACCTGGGTGTCGAAGACCGACTTTGATGTTCTGGAGCTCACTGATGCCACTTCATTGGCTAACCAGCAAGCTTTTGTCATCTTCCTCTCCCTCTCCCCATGGGATTACAGGCATGCCCTACCATGTCCAGCTTTTTACATGGACAAGCTTTTTACCTGGAGGCCAAGATCAAGTCCTTGTGCTTGTGTTGCAAGCACTTGACCTCCCGACCCACTGCCCCAGTCCCAACCCATGCTATATCTGATGCAAAGCCTCAGGAATGAATTTGCCGTGTGTTCCTGAACCTATCAGCCAAGCTCGCTGGGACTGTCTGTAATGTAAGCTTCTGGGTGTCTTTCTAGAATCCTCTGTCTAATGCCTAGGTTATGGGGGCTGTGGATTGTCAGGTGTGTTAGGGTATATGTATTCAGATAGCACAACGTCATCAAGGACAACATGCTAAGAGGATAAATGGGTTTACCTGTATAGTCAGACCCTCCTCTGACTATACCAGGCACAGGACATATTTTCTATTCTCCAGGGAACCTTGACAGCTTTTCTGGGATAAAGTCTCCAACATCCCTTCCAAGGCCCAATCCGGGGAACAGCAGCATAGGACATAGTTACTATTCTCTCTGGCAGGACAGGGAAAGAGGCAGCATTTGAGAAGAGCATTGCTCCCTCCTTTACCTTGTCCCCACAGACTTAGTTAGGACTTGGGAGATGGCACATGCCTATGGTCCCCACCCTCAGGAAGCTGAGGTGTATAAATGATCAAAGCTGAGTCTGACTGTGAATAAAACTCTGGGAGGAGTCTGTGTCTACAGAGAGTAATATGGACTGATTGGAATTCGGTACTGTGGAGATTGGAATTTTGTAGGATCAGAGATTATTTACTTTATCTAGGGTTACTGTTAGCCTTCTGGAATAGCAATTCCTTGCCCCACTCTGCATCTAAACTAACATCTTGTGACGGTAATAAATAGGGCCTCTTAGAAGCTTAGCAAAACACTAGCTTCCAACAATCCAAGACTAAGAGTATCATCAATAGCATCTTGGGACTACAAAATGGCTCTCACCATCTCACTGTACCAACAAATGTTTTTTAAACTTGATTTATAACTTTCTTTGTTCCATAAAACTATAAAAACCCTGTGAAACTGCTTCCACATTGGAACATGGAATTTGTGTTAATCTGTGTTTCTGGGTTCGTGGTCTTAAAGATGAGAGCTGTGGTTTTATGTCAGTGAACATGAGAGGTACCCAATGCAGCAGCTTAGCATGAGACATACAGAAATCAGCAACTAAAAATAAAGACTAAATAAGTGAGATGCCATAATAACAGAGAAACAGGAGAATACTTACGGAAGCTCAGCCAGACTCTCATATCCTCCCAGGCTCTCAGCCAGAGCAAACAGCTAACAAAGAAAACAGGAATTTAGATTGGCTGATAATGTAGTGCTAAAATCTAAAAATGATTGTTTTTGATGAAATTTCTCTGTTCCAGAAGGGAACTATGAATAAACCAAGAATTGGGCAAGATACTAAGAAAAAAAAACATATTAAAGTCTAAGACAATGCTTTTGCTAATTAGATGTACTGTCTTCAGGCCTTGAAAACATGAAAAGTTGCTAGCCTTGAAGCCAGGGCTGTCATTAGTGCACTCGAGAAACAGAGGCAGGAGGACTCTGTGAGTTCAACGCCAGCCTGAACGACATAGTGAGACTTATCTCTGTGAACTTTGCAAGGTGAGGGCTGTAGCTCCGTAGAGGAGTGCTTGCCTGGAATGTCCAAGATCCTGAGTTTCACCTCAGCATTACAAAATCAATGAATCAACAATAAACTGACCAAAGTCAGCTTCCTGCATCACCCTAGTTTAGGTGATACCTAAGAAATCTGCATGTATCAAATATGCTTAAGACAGATGTTGGCCATAGTACCTCTGGGAGGCAGAGACAGGAGAATAACTGTTAATTCAAGGCCAGCTGGGGCTACATAATGAGTGCTAGGGTTCCAGACTATAGAATGAGTGAGACGCTGCCTTTAAAAAAGCAACAGATATATACATATTATACTTAAATTAAAACCTGCTTTAACTGCCTGTGGAGAAGGTTTCTATGGTCCAAGATTCTCTTTGGTTTGCACATGGTCTTTTCTGAGGTCGACCGAGTGATATGAGAGGCAGGTACTACAGAGTGGTGGTTCTAGGAATATGTAACTACTGGGTGCCACCGAGTCACACTCCCCGGATTAGTGGTGCCTTAAAAGCATTCTTGCTCCCACAAGCCCTTTCTCAAAATATTTCTACCTCTGCCACATGGATACTGACAGATTTGGTCCCTTCAGCCACCAGAACTATACCCTGAGTGACCTGCCTAGTTTGGGTGTGGCTTGTCCTACCAAAGCTCAGGGGCTGAAGTGGAGGTCTTCAGTGTGAGGCTTGCTTTGAGGTCACTGAGGGGAGAACTAAACCAAAATACTGTCAGTTGCCATCAGAACAAGCCTGCCCCTAGGTGCCAATGGCCTCTCTGACTGGTGACTGCTCTCTCTCCCACACATGATGCGTTTGCCACCAGGCCTTAAGGAAGGGGCCACCTAACTCTGAACGTATGCTTTTGAACATCCAGAGAAGGAAATTTTTATTTATAAAGTACCTCGTCTCTGGCATTTTGTGATAGAAATGAAAAATAGGCTAATATATTATGGCAAGCACTAAGGACTAAGCCTGTGTTACAGCACCGTAAAACTTAACTCCAGATTCTTACCATTGCCAAACCTCGTCTCAGACTTATGGATCACATGATCCTATTGCCTCCATATTCCAAGCGGATAGAACTACCTAGCTTAATTTTACTAAATGTCTGAAGTTAATACTATCTTTAATCTTAGAGACAGATCTCAGCCAGGAGAGCTTTGCTCGGTCTTACAGGAGTAACCTGCAAACAAAAAAAACCTGGGAGTGATTATGAGTCTTAGAGGAAGGAAATTCGATCTAGAGCTCACCTTTATATTTTTGAGGAAGACCTGAGCATGCTGCAGAGTACCCTTGATATAGAAACTGACCATCCCGGGGCAGCCCGTGCACTGACGTTTGGCGAGCTCATGCTGAGGGTGAGACGGTAGCCCTAAAACCACAAAGCATGAGAGAAGTCTCACTCTAGAGCCATGCTTACAACTTCAAGGGAGCAACTTCACTGACCCAAAGTCTGCTGCAAGTAAGCCTGTTGGTGGGACTGTGTGGGTCTTTTTCCCCTGTCTGGCACTGCAGACCATTCTCCTACCTCCTCCCATTCCCTGGCTACATCTCTTCTCTTGACTCTATCGGCCTGTGCTCCTCTCATTCAGGATCTCTGCAGGTCTAGGCTCCCTTGTTAACTGCACCCTTCTGCAATTCATTAATCAATGTATTTTAAGGACAAGACTGTCTTCGTGAGTGCAAATCTATTTATTTTATTAAATAGCATTCATATTCCTAGGGGAAATCCAGGCCCAACAGTTGTTGGATGCCTCTGGAAATACTCGACCATGAACACCAAACAAATTAGTGCTATCCATTGCCCTTCTCTTTCCCTGTATCCAAAATATACCCCAGCAAGCAGCGTTTACCAAATGAAAGGTAGAGATCCAAGCTCACATACATTTTGACTTTGGATTATGCAATTTCCTTAAAGGCAAAAATCTTAACTACCCTGTACTCACGATCCATCCTGTGACCACCACAGGATCTAAGAACAAGGCTGCAGAAGCCCATGGCAGCTTACCAACTAACATAAACTCAAGGGGAAACAATAGCCTGCTGGTCTACCTGAAAAGAGTGGTGAACTGAAAAGAGCCTAAGGAGAATTCTGGTAAGTCAAGCCTCAGTGGGACAAACTTACATCAGACTATAGTAAGAGCTAGTGTTGAACAAGTGACCAGCAGGGTCATCAGCCAATTAATCAGAATTATCCTGTGACGGAGTATACACAAGCCTCAGATGCAGAAGCATCTCACACGTGAAGCTGTCCTTAACACCTGACATTCATTGCCTTCAGTCCAACATCTTGTCTATCCAAGCCCCACCATGCTCATTCCAGAGCCAGGCAGAGTGACAATAACCAAGGAACAATGTAAAATTACACCAAAACAGAAACACACAAAGAATGACATATAATCTAAACAGAGATGCTTAGAATTCAGGTTGACATACCAGGATAAATAACCTTTTCTACCCGGGGATTAGACTCCAGGAAACGGGCCACTGCCATCCCATTCCTGAAGTGTTTCTCCATCCGGATCTGCAGTGTCTTCAGGCCTCGGCAGCAGAGGTAACAATCGAAAGGAGAAGGAACTGCCCCGAGAGCTAGAAAGCAAACAAAGCTTGAATTAGCTTGGAGCTACCATGGGGTTTAAGGAATCCTCTGGTTCCTTTTTTTTTTTTTTCAATAGAATGGCTCCAAAAAAATCTAGCCAAGAAGTTGAACGTTTGTATTTTAGGAAAGAGTTGCTTTGTTGAACTGGAAGCACAACAAATGCACCGAGAGAAATGTCCATTAACACCGAGAAATGGAAACGAAGGTGGGGCTTTCAGTTCTGATGGTCCTTTATGATTCAGCGATGGGACAGTCCACATAGTGTGGACCCTCACATCTCTGAAACGCATGACAGAGAAGACTTTGCAGTGTGGCCATGATTATTGCTACACGATCTACTGACTAACAATACACCTTAATTCCACTCTTAAAGATTTTATTTTTATTTGTGCATGTGGGTGCAGTGCCTACAGAGGCCAGGAGAAGGAGTCAAATCCCCAGAGCTGGTGCTTGCGAGCTTGATGTGGGGTACTGGGAACTGAACTGAGGTTCTTCGTCAAGAGCAGCTTCAGCTCTTAGCTAGAGTTATGTCATTCCTACTTATTTATCAAGCGGCCAGTGAACTCCCCTCCCCAACCCCTTTATCACTTTAGGAGTGATTTCTAGAAGAGTATTTTAATTTTTAATTATGTCTGTCTCTTATCTGCTAGAATGTGATGATTACCTGTGACTCAAGGTAAACTGAGCACACCACCAGGAAAGGTATTTAATGGACACAACAGTGTAAGTGTATGCTTAGGTCTTGAGTCCTACTCAAAACTAACCACCATTCCACATACTTACGTACCTGAACCAACATTTCAGTGTTTAAAATCATACATTGAGTCTTGAAAACTCACTTGAGCTTTAACCTTTTTTTTTCTTGAGCAAATAAAAATATTTACTCCTTAAATGAGGTAAAAAGCCATGAAATCTTGCTATGATCTGGCTCTATTTATTTCTTTGTTTATTATTTGAAACAGGGACTCTCGCTCTGTAGCCTTGACTAGCTTGAACCTCACTATGCTCCAGGCATAAAAAGCCTGCTATGCTATAACTGTATTCAATTGTTTATTTGTTTGTTTATAAGAAACACGGTCTCACTTTCTGAGACCTGACTGTGTTGGAAATCACAATGTACACCAGGGTAGCCTAGAATTCACAGACATCTTTCTGCCCATCAGGTATGAGCTGTAACATTTTTCCTTCTCTCTCCCTAAATGTGTTACAACATTTTGTAGAAGTACAAATATCAAGTGTAGTCTCTGGTAGCATAACAAGAATCCAGACTTAGAGAGCTGCAGAGATGGCCTAGTGCCCAAGAGTGCTTTCTGTTGGGCCTGCGTTGGGATCACTGCACCCAAGTAAGAAGTTGGACATGGCTATGTGCACCTGTAATACGAGTACTGTGCTGGGCGGAGACATGAGGATCACCAGAGCTTAACTGCAGGTTTAAGGAGGGACCCTGTCTCAAAGGACTAAGGTGGAGAGTCCTGCACACATACACCAAACACACAAGGAAACCCGGGCTTTTGACCACTTACAATTCTGCAGGAAACGAAGCCGTTCGTTGAGGTCATCGGAATTAACAGACACTAAGCCCATGACAACATCACTGTGGCCTGGAACAAAACAAGAACATCACCATCAACAACAACAACTCATGTTAATTTCTCATTTCATAATTTCCAAACTGTCAGGAGCTATCTAGGATAAGCTAAGGCTAACAGGTGGCCTTCCTGGAGGTGGCCCATCATCTTTGCATGGCTTACAATGGGTGAGCTCTGAGAGGTAAGATTCCAAGAGACTTCATTTCAGAATAGTTTCTCGTAGCTGATATATCTTTCCTGTCACTATTACATACTTTAACAATTCCCAGGCATCAGTCCACACTATTGGACAGATTTTCTGCAGATCAACATGAAGTGAACTTTCATGAATTAATTCTGTTTAGATGAATTAATGATTTTATAGAATTCCTGATTTGATTCAAATAATTTTGGGAAGAAAGGTTTAAGAGATGGTTTTATTTGGTTTGCTAGAAAGTTGCAGTAAAGTTAGAATCAAGAATAAACTGTGCCCATTCCTCATAAATATTAAGTAAAGGCTTCCTAATAAAAATATAATGAGTTTTCATAATTATACTAAAAAGAGAAATAGGCTTGGGACAAATTTGTGCTCAAGGGAAAACACTCAGGTCCAAGGATGAAACCACAGGTGTGCACTATGATAAGGCAAGGGCATGGGAAAACTTTGAACTTAAGAGCTTACAGTATGAAACACTACATTGAACTTGCTATTGATACCTTTCCATAGCTACCCTTTTATGTGACATTTTATCTATGAAGTAATTCTTTCTTAGAGAACTTTTTGTCTAAAAGTATAAAAAGGCTACAGCAATAAAGAAAGGTGACACAGCACATGTTTCCCAGTGTGTGTTGTCTGTGTGAGGGACTCCTTTCCTTTTCTTCTCTCTGGTTCAAAAAGAGTTAACAAGCTTCAAGCCTCTCACCTGGCCAGCAAGAGGCTCCTGGCTGACTTACCAGAGAGAGGAGCACTAGCAATAAATCCTTTTCATAATTCCATAGTGCGTATTTAAGCATAAAGCGTTAAGTTTTCAGTGCTTATTGAAGCACAGAACAGTTTCCAACAGTTTAAAATTTCCAGCATTTAATAAAATACAGAGAGTTAAAGAAAAAAGAAGCCAGCAGTTTCCAGCCACAGAATAAGCAAGAGAATGTAAGGTTTCTGGAAGCCATCAGTTTCGAGCCTCCAATACAGTGAGAGAGTTACAAGGTGGAGATGATCACTCTTTTGGCCTTTGTCTAACCGAACAGCAAAAGGCCAGGGCAAGAACCCACCACCAAACCATGATTGTCTCTTGAAAAAAAATCCTAAGAAGGCAAAAAGCCTTCTCTTTGATCATTTAGGAGAGCTCTATCCAGTTTTATAGCAGTGACTATACCTAAAGCAGTAAAATAAGTCATATAAAGAGTCAAGCTGCCAGCAAAATGGAAGCATAACCGTTCACATAACCCTGTGAGCAACTATTGCAGTTCTGTCTATGAGAAATGGAATTCTCAGCATGTCTTCACCCTGGGAAGTAGACGTAGAAAGTTCAAGACACAGAATCTTCGACACAAATAACCTAAGTCCTACACAGTAGCAGAAGAAACGGGTCCAAGATGCCAAGCCCTCCCTACCATTGCCCATCTATGGGTGAAGAATGTTTAAGACGTAGGCTACGCTTATCTTACCGTTCATGTATTTTGTGGCAGAACACATACAAATATCAGCACCCAGAGCCAAAGGTCTCTGAAAGAGAACAACAGACATCTTTACTTCAAATGAGAAACCATCTGAGAAGCACCATTCCATCCACCTGCATCTGTCATATCTGATCCCAGGTAAATCTGTCTCTGCTCTTCTGGGTGAGAATCCACACAGCTTTGGTTTTTCTAAGATCTACAGTTCCTTCTACCAAAGAAGCTCCAAAAGGAAAAGACAAACAAACAAACAGAAGACTGGGCTCAGAGTCTGAAGGTGTAAGTTGCAAGGAAACAAAAGGCAAAACTGTTCTTTACAGTCATTGGCTGGCCCTGAGCATATTGCCTACAACAGAGAGAGAGGTGTATATTTTATGACTTGTTAAATACACGGAGCACTTTACGAAAGCATCAGGCAATTTTTGGGCCAAGGGAGTACAAACTACTTTGCTTAGATTTTTAGTCATTAAAACCTGACAAGGTACAAGTTGTTCATACTTGGTTTGTGGGGCTCTTGACTCCTAGTCACTTTCTCATTATACTAGTTTTGACAAGTATAAAGTCACAAAGAAATCTGTTCATGCAAGAGAGATGACTCAGGGTGGCCTGAATTCAATCCTTGGAACCTAACAGTTGACAGAGAGAGCTAAATCCACATAAGTTCTTCCAACTTCTACCACTATACTGTAACACACTAACACACGAACACACACGCGCGCACACACACACACACACACACACACACACACGTGTCCAAATAAATAAGTTTTCAAAAGGAAATTTGTACAGATTATTCTCCTGCCCTAATGTTGCTGCCAACTAATCACCCTGTCTTTAAAACACACATATTTGCATGCACTTACATGCTATACACATATATTTTGGTTTTGTTTTCTTCAAAGTCTCTCTGGGTAGTTCTTACTTAAAACACTCATGGCTGTGTTTTGGAATGTCTGTGTCTCCCCAGTTCACATGTTGAAGATTAATGACCACACTATGGCATTGGGAATCAGGACTCTGGAGGGTGATAAGCTCCTGAGAACAGGCCTGTTGGGAAAAGGATTGGAGTCTCACGGAAACCCCAGAGAGATGCCTGGATTCGTCCCCCAGGGCAGACTTGACCCTCCACAGGGACTTGGTAGCCTCCCTAAACTTGATTCTTTACAGTTGTTGGCTGGCCCTGAGTTTATTGCCTGCAGGAGAAACCTGTGCATTTTATGACTCCTTAAACACATGGAGCAGTTTACAAAACCATCAATCATTTTTTGTGCCAGGTGAATACAAACTACTTTGCTTAGATTTTTAATCATTAAAACCAGGCAAGGTACAAGCTGATTGTTCACACTTGGTTTGTAAGAAGCAAAGTCCCTCTCTGAAGCCATCCAGATTGCAGCACCAAACTACAACCAAGAATTCTTAGCCATGAGACAGGTGAAGCAGAAATTCCTATTTTAACATGGATTGATAACCAGCAGACTGCCATGCTAGTGCTGCAATGTGAACGGCATCAGAGATACAACCACCCAATAAGCCATGTATTTACAGACTTTATATAACCACCGGGACCAGACAGGGCTACCCCAATATTACAGGGACAAGAAAGATTAAAATACAAAGAGAAACCCCCAATCTCTCACCATCAAGGAACCTCAGGAGCCTAACTCTGATGGCTCCTGGTGTCTCAACTCAGATGGCTGAGGAAGGGTTCAAATAGGTAAGAAAGGGGAGGTAACTTCTCTTAACTGCTAAAAAGGACCCCATTCCTTCTCAAAGGCTTGGAGTCTCTGAGACTTCACCTACCATGTTTCTATCCATAGTATCTGCCTTAAGGTTTTATTATTGTGATGAAACACTATGACCAAAAAGCAAGTTGTGGAGAAAAAGGGTTCATTTGGCTCACATTTCCAGATCATAAGTCAGAATAAGAACTCAAGCAGGGTTGGAACCTGGAGGCAGGAGCTGATGCAGAGGCCATGAACAGCACTGCTTACGGGCTTGCTTCCCCTGGCTCACTCAGCCTGGTTTCTTATAGAACCCATGACCACCAGCCCAGAAATGGCACCACCGAGAATGAGCTGGGAAGACCCCCCATAAGTCATTAATTGAGAAAAATCCCCTACAGCTGGATCTCACTGACACATTCTTTCAAGTGAAGCTCCTTCTTCTCTGATGTCTGCCTTGTGTCAAGCTGACACATAAAGGTAGAATACAACCAACCTATACAGTGTCTATTCTTATACATTCTGGCCTGACAAATGTGTTTACTCCTATTCCTGGGGCTCAACTGACCCCAGAAAAACTTCCAATAAAATAGTAACACAGTTCTGAGATATTAACTAATGTAAAAAAAATAAAGTCTAAATCTGATTATTTGTCTAATCAATAATAGTTATCTCTCAAAAGTTTGATAATGATTACATTATAAAGTAGACCTTCCCTTGTTAAACTACAGATTACCGTGTGGCTTATTAATCTCACAGCACAAACCCTTTATTTCATTTACCTGGAAATATGCAGACATGAAAGTGTTATCTACAACCAGAATGATGTCTTTGTGTTTGTGGACAATTTGTGCGCAGGCTTTGATGTCGGCCAACTTCAAGGTTGGGTTTGTGGGTGTTTCAATCCAAACAAGCTGCAGTAATTCAGCACACAACATTATGTTAGAAACATGACATATACATACATCTCACATACAACAATGTAGAAGGCAAGTACTTGCCACAATGGAAAGGCTTCGACAATGAAGGTAGAATGCTTAAGTCTGAGTCTGAGCTTCCCCTACAAATTTCTCCAAGGCTATTGCTTCATAGACTCTCTTCTTTCTTCTTATGCTCATCTGCATAAAAGTGTTGGTGATATTTATCTTACAGGACAATTGTCAGACTCAAATGAGGTTATATGTCTCTAATAAGAAAAAGTGAATTGTATAATCATCCCACAGACTTGTGTCTGGAACTTCTGTTCTCAAAGACAAATAATATAGATTGTATAAAAATACACCCTTGCTCTGGGGAAGTAGCTCAGTAAAGACCTTGCCTGGCATGCATGAAGCTTGGGATCAATCCCTAGCACTGCACAAACTGGAAAGGATTGGCGGGCGTGTGGGTCGGGGTTAGGAGTTGCAATGCCTATATTCCCATCATTCAAGTAACAGAGGCAGAAGAACCACAAATTCAAGGTTACCATCAGCTATCAAGGACACCCTCAGAGTTAAATAATGGCAAAGGCACTGGATGAACTAAGCCCGAGGACATGCATTAGGCTGAAGAAAAGATGTGGTAGCCATGCAGAAAGCCAAGTTCACTGGCAGTGCACTGATCTACAGGTCAGCCATGGTGGGCACCCTCAACAGTTACTGAAAAGACCAAGTGAGAGCGCTGTTAAATAAGGGGCATCTGCTTTGAACTGTGTTATCTACAGCTTTCTCTTAGAAGAACTAATGACTTTTTATTACCTATATAGACAGAAGAGATATCTAGTTGAATGCACTCCCTGGTCTGGAAGTTCGCCATTAAAAAGTAGTTAAAACTTTTTGATTTACTTAAAATCCTATAAAAATGACTCCTGGGTAAGAACAATGTATTCTCATCGAGCTAATTTTAAAACAAATAAAGATGAAAACAAGTACCTAAATACAAAATTTGTTTCATGTGGACTTTAAAAATTGACAGCAGGGGCTGGAGTGATGGCTCAGTGGCTAAACGCACTTGTTAGAGTCCCAGCACCACGTGGTGGCTCCCAACCATCTGTAATTGTAGTTCTAAGGGATCCATCACCCCCACTGGCAGTAGGCACACAGTACACAAATGTACATGGTAACAAAACACCCATACACATACAATAACACACATATGTACGTAACTTCAAAAGCGGAACCTTTTGTTTTAGGGGAAAGTGTATTAATCCAAGTGAGTAAAGAGCCAGCAAATAAAATGGTATGGACAAAATGTATCATGCTCGTGATCTGATTTCTTCCCTTGGGGACACTCGGACCAGCTTTGAATAATTTTTTTTCTCCCAAGCAAGATAAAAACACAATTTCCTTGAAAACAATTCTTACTTAGTAAAAGCTGCCCTGGTGCTAATCTGGAAGGAAACCTTTGTGTGAAGGACTTTTACCTTTTAGCATTCACTGCCACATGAGCTCGGGTATAAGTCCAATGCTTTAATCCTTAGCAGAGAGTTGGAAAGGCTCACTTATAAAAGACACTGGTCTTCCACTCCCGCAGAATTTAAATGAGGTTCCCAAATACCACATCTGCTATTCAAGCACAAATACCTTCCCTGGCTCAAAGCTTCCCAGGACTGAAATCAAAGCCTCTGGCCTAAGGAGCTCTGTGGTCTTTGAATCAGGCTCACTTGGCATATCTGAGAACTATGTACTCCTGAGTTTAAATTTTCTACCAAGAAAAAAAAATAGATTGAGTGGAGCTGAGAGATTAAACCCACACTAGCTTCTAACAATGCACATGGTTTTGGTTTTTTTTTTTTTTTTTAACTTACTGTTAGAACATTGACTTACCCTTTCAAGACAGAGGTCACTTTTAAAAGGCCATGCAGTGCCTCTGCATGCCTTTCTTCTGGGACAGAGAGTTAAGAAGCAGGCTGTACTAGGACTAACAGCAGTCCCTGATTTACATACCTGGCTCACTCATGCTTTTTGTCATGTACACAGTATTAAACTAAATCATATGATGTGAAACTTATAAAAGTCTGATATCCCCTTTGTTCTTGAGGTTGCTGTGGAACTTTTCTTCAAAGAGGCTCGGCTGACAACTTCCACCCCACTCGTGGCAGCTGTCTATCTATCTCTGTGTGTGTCTCTCCCTCTCCCAATCTCATTCTTTTCTTTAAAGAGTTTATTTTTAGTTATGGGAACATATGTATGTCTGTGTGTGTTTATGTGTGCAGGTGCAGTGTCTACAGAAGCCAGAGGCATCGGATGTCTTGAAGCTGAAGTTATAGGCAGTTATGAGCCATCCGATGTAGAATGTTCGAACCAAATTTGGGTCCTCTACAAGAGCAGTGCATTCTCTTAACCACTAAGCCATTTATCCACCTGCTCATTCTCACTCTTAAAGCTCCTCTCTGAGTTTTACATTTATTTATTATGTTTTTATGTATATTCAGTGTTTTGCCTGTGTATATATCTATCTGTGTGCCACACACATGTCTGGTACTTTCAAAGGCCAGAGGAAATGTTGGCTCCTCTGGGACTCAAGTTAAAGATGGTTATGAGCCACCAAACCCTGGTCTTCTGCAAGAGCAGCAAATGTTCTTGACAACTGAACCACCTTTCCAGCCCCTCCACTCCAGGTTTTAAAGAGAAATCTCCCCTTCCCTTTAAAGCCTTGTTATGTGGTTTTAAAATATATTCTGTCTAATGATCTTTTCCTCCCCCCTACCTCAAGGCCCAGTTGAAATTCCACCACAGAATCTGTGTGTGCACTCCAGGTAACTATGCTGTCAAGCCACGGAGACTGTAGCCCATGTCAAACTCAGTGTTTCCAACAGACTAGATAAAACGTAATAATTACAACCTGTCATGAAAAGAAAGTTATGGGCCTACCATAACACAGGAAGAACAGACAGAATCAGAACCCAAGCTAGTTACCTTGGTCTGTGGTGTGATCGCTGCCTCCAGCAATTTGGTTTTGGAACAATCCACAAAAGAAATCTTCAGTCCAAACTCGGATGCCACCCTCCTGAAGTACCTGTTGGTGCCTGAGGCGGAGAACACCATGTCAAGAAGTATCTGCTCTTGGCCGACCTACACAAATCCAGAATGAGAACTCTCCCCCACCCCACCCCACCCCACCCCACCCCACCCCACCCCACTTATTAAATACAAGTGACAAGAAGCAGAACTACTTCTCAAACTCCCCTTTCTCTAATCTCCCAACACAGCTTCTTCTGTAGAAATCTCTACATGTACATGTATGTATGTATGTATGTATGTATGTATGTATGTATGTATAAGGCAGGGTCTTGGTGCCAACGATCCCAGCTAATGTATCTAAAACACAGCACTCAAGGCTCAGGAATCATGACAGAAGCGGGAGCAGAAAGATAGAAGTTTGCTGTGAGATTGAATTGCCTAGAAATGTCAAGAGAGGCTAACCCATCAAATCTCACCCACGTGGCTACCTGAGACCTGAACAACAATGAAATCAACAGACATGCTAACATGGGAAGGGCATAAAGCCATGAGGCCTCAACCTAGGCAGAGAACTACAAATAACTAAAGAAGGGAGAAGTAGTCTTCCCCAGACCGGAATCCACCAGTTGGTTATCCAATACCCTGAGATTGTAAACATAGGTAACATTATATAGAGTGAGGAAGTTGTATTAATGTATTTAGGAACACACACACACACACACACACACACACACACACACACACACACACACAGAGGTACCAATAATCAAAGAAAAAGAGGTCATGAATTTGAGAGGGTGCTCGTTGAGGGGTGTGTATGTGCATGGGAAAAGTTGAAGGGAGGAAAAGGAAAACGACATAATTATATTATCATTTCAAAAGTATGTATTAAAAAACCAAGTCTCCCTATAGCTCAATTGACCTCAGACTCACTATACAGCCCAAGCTGGCCAAGTCATGGCAATTCTCCTGCCTCTGCCTCCTGAGTACTGGGATCACAGGCACAAGCAATTGCTAGCAGTTTCTTCACAGTATGCGAGTCTAAAGCAAATGAATCATTACTGGTGAGATGCACAGGTCAAAGTCCCTGGCCATCAAGCATGGCAACCTGAGCTTGACATCAGGACTCGCAGGGTAGAAGGAGAAGACTGCCTCTCAGAAATTGTCCTCCTATGACACTCATTGATACCACATGGCTTGACAGTATAACTCATACCAAATACGTGTGTTACATGCTCAGAACCAAAGCTATGTTATATCTGAAAGCTAATCAAGTCCCGCATCCTTGTTCTAGCATCTTGCACACAATTCTTACCAGACAGTCTCTTCTAAGCACTTGTGAAACACAGAGTCTGAGCCCCATGGAGATGCCTGACACACCTTTGAAAGTGACATAGTCCCTGAAAGTGACAATGGTGCCCGTGTAATTCAAGACCTACTGCTATCTTCAAAGCACTACCTGGCACACCTGGAAACGAGAGGTCACCTACCTCCATACACTTCATCCATGCAAATGACTTCATCTCCTGCTTTTAAAAGATGGGTAATCGTTGTGGTGGCGGCAAGCCCCGAGGCGAAGGTCAAACCTACCATGAACAGCAAATTCAATTACTACGCTATGACCAAAATCATCGCAACAACATAGTGCCACCTGTACTGTGGTTCCCCTGGCCGACTGAGCTGCTGGTGCCTCTACTCCTGTGAGGTTCTCCAGCTAATGTCACGACAGCCCTTTCGGTTTGAAAAATTAAACCTTTAAAATACTATGTGAATATAAACACACACACACAGAGAAAAGATGATATTGAGACCTTTTCTCCTCACTATTCTGATCATTAGCATCATTTATAGTGAAAATACAAAGATGACTTACCCGGAACTCACTCCCCAGAAAAGGTCCAGGGAGCGAGTTCCTTCTCTCTGAGAGCATATTATTAAAGATTTTGGGCTCAGCAAATGAGGGTAGAGATAGTCTGAGATGAAGAGTGCAGTGAGAGCTACCTTTCCTCTTGGTCATTACTCGCTCTAACTAGTGAGAACACGCCTGCACATTGCCAGCTGAAGAACACGGCCAAAGGATTCACTGTCTTCGGAAACTGCGAATCTGGGGTATGAGGATCTCTTGTTTTCTCTCTTCTATGCCTGTGTGGTCCCTAGACTCCTAAAGAGAATCTGGAATTCACTCCAGATGTGAGTCTCTTACAGTGCTTTGCCCCATCCAGTGCAGCCACTGCTTTTTCCAAGCAATTCCTCGTCGGATTTCCAGAGCGGCTGTATACAAAACCCTGAAAACAAGAAAGGGAGAGGAGAAAGAGGAGGACCAGGACTTATCATTCATCATCTTAAGAACTTTATTTTTTTTTTTATCAGAGCCTGCGAAGACATGGCCACAGCTACAGGCCATCCCACCAAGATTGCTTTCTATCTGTGGCATTGTTGTGGCTATGGCAGTATAGTTCAAGGCGTAACCAAAAGTGGGGCTGGGGAGATGGTGTAATGGGTGTTTGGTACTTTTTCAGAGGACCTACTTCAACTCCGAGCACACACATGTCAGTTTGCTGTGTCTAGAACTCTAGTTCCAGCAGTCTGAGGCCTTCTTCTGGCTTCTGCAGGCACAGCATGCCTGTGGTGCACAGACAGATAGACATGCTGGCCAACATAAAAACGAGTAAACTGGATGAGAATGATGTATCTGCCATGGGTTAGAAGGATGTCCCTGCCACTTATGAGCTTGGTACTAGTAGGGAAACATTCCAACAGTCAATCTGGGGTTGGGGGGAAAAATACATGTTTACATGCAAAGTTATGAAGATGAAATTGGGTGAAGCATAAACTACTAGGTAGGTGGCAGTCCGTAAGGTTACAATGACCTTGCAGTTAAGTTCACCTCACCCTCTCCTTATAGGATGGATGCTTCAGGAAAAGGGAAGCACATGAGTCTAACCTGTGTTTCTCTTTCCAAAGCATAAGTGATACCCATTCATTTAGCACATGAGAGGATTGAAAGAGCCATTCAAGGGCTGGAGAGATGGCTCAGCCGTTAAGAAAGAGGTCCTGAGGTACCGAGGTCCTGAGTTCAATTCCCAGCAACCACATGGTGGCTCACAACCATCTGTAATGGGATCTGATGCCCTCTTCTGGTGTGTCTGAAGACAGCAACAGTGTACTCATATAAAAAATAAAATCTTTAAAAAAAAGCCATTTAAGTGCTCAGGGCTCAGATATTAACCCTATTTAAAAAAAATGACTCAAAACAAAAGGAGGAAGCAGTTCTCAGTGAAGCTCCTCCTGTGTCAAGCTCCCTTTGCACTTAAGTTCATCCTTTTATACTTATGGTTCATGTAATCATTTTATTTAGCCTTGTGACCTACTTGGAGAAAAGCGCAGCCAAATGTTGTAAAACCTGGAGAATGTTTTCCTAGCAGAGGCAATGCTAGGATCTAAGCTCCCTTGGTCATACACATCTGCAATCCCAGTAGAAGCAAAGTTGGATCTGTGAGTTCAAGACCATCTCTGGCTACTTAGAGAGAGACTGTCTTGAAAAAAAAACAAAACAAAACATCCTACAATTTTCTCCCCTAGGCTTATACAGCACACCACTATTTACACCCTTGTTTCAGGACTCTTCCAGCATTTGTAATAATAATTTTAAGCGTTTTCCCCTGTGTTGAATAAACAAAGTTTACAGGACTCCAGCTGTCTTCAGTACTCACCATTCTCCCTGGACGCTACACTCACCAAACCTCCCTATGAAGGCTTGGCTTCTAAAACAGCACTGTACTCACATAAATATTCATAAGCATGCAGACGTTTAACCCCCAGGGTGGGAGAGCTTCCTTCATGGGCAAATCACCTTGTGCACTCCACGGCTTTTCAAATGGAACTAAAGATTTCTGATACTTCTCATTGCTACAGCGCAATTACCTTTTGGAGATTCTGAGCACATACTGGATTTAACCACTCCAGCTTGCTCTCTGAACCAATTAAACATTAATATCATACCCGAATGCTCAATTTCTACACACTGTTCCATACAGGCGGCAAGCTTACCTCATCAATATTAACAAGAAGGATCCTAGCCTGAACTGAGGTCTCATGAAGCCCTTCTGTGTACCACAAAGTTTACAACAGTAACAGCTTGTGTGGTGTGTTCTATCATTATCCCAGTTTACACAGAGTCATCTCAAGTCTTGGATGGGTTAAATAGCTTCCTCCTCCAGGTTACCCAGCCAGAAGAGCTGATGTAAGAATTAGAACCCATGTGCTCTTAATCACAAAGCCACACTACTTAGATCAATGGTTGCCAACCTTCCTTATGCTGTGACCCTTTAATACAGTTCCTTAGGGTGTGGTGACCCCCAACTACTAAATTATTTTTGTTGCTATAATTTTGCTACTGTTAGGGATCGTAATGTAAATATCCGACATGTGACCCCTGTGAAAGGGTTGTTCAACCCCCAAAGGGAGAACCCAGAGGTTGAGAACTGCTGGCTTAGATGATGAAATAGCTTGAACTATTACTTAGCTCAGTTATAGTGCAGCACCATGCGGCCAGTTGCAGAAGGAAGGGGCTCAAGATAAATTAAAGCCTGGCTTCATGGCTCATGAGCCTTGGTACTCCTAGTGCTGGTAACACCACATCTCGGATATCTGTCTGAACACTGAGACCTTAGTTCAGGCTAGGATCCTTCTTGTTAATATTGATGAGATTCTACATGTAACACACATAGGTTCTAAAGTACGCATTTGGTACGTAAATGCTCAATAGCTATGTCACTGTTTAGTGTGTGTGTGTGTGTGTGTGTGTGTGTGTGTGTGTGTGAAGAGAGAGAGAGAGAGAGAGAGAGAGAGAGAGAGAGAGAGAGAGAGAAGGAAAGGGACAGAGGGACAGAGAGGGGAGAGAGAGAGGAGCTGGGAGAGAGAGGGGGAGGGAGAGAGAAAGAGAGAGAGGAAGAGAGAGAGAGAGAGGAAGGAGGGGGGAGGGAGAGGGGGGAGGTAGGGAGAGAGAGAGAGAGTGAGAGAGAAGGAAAGGGACAGAGGGACAGAGAGGGGAGAGAGAGAGAGGAGCCGGGAGAGAGAGGGGGAGGGAGAGAGAAAGAGAGAGAGGGAGAGAGAGAGAGGAAGGAGGTGGGAGGGAGAGGGGGGAGGGGAGAGAGAGAGAGAGAGAGAGAGAGAGAGAGAGAGAGAGAGAGAAGGAAAGGGACAGAGGGACAGAGAGGGGAGAGAGAGAGGAGCCAGGAGAGAGAGGGGGAGGGAGAGAGAAAGAGAGAGAGAGAGAGACAGACAGACAGACAGACAGACACTGTGGGCGCATCAAAGGACAACTCCAGGCTACAGGAGATGGTTCTCTCCTCCTTCCATCCTATGGATTATGGGTTATGGATTATGGGATTGAATTATTGTAGTCACGTCTGGTAACAAGCACCTTTATATACCTGCTGTGATTAAAAAAAAACAAAACAAAACAAAAAAAAACAACAACAACAAAAAAAAACACCTTGACCAAAAGCAACCTGGAGAGGCAAGGGTTTATTTTAATTCCATCTAACAGTTCATCATGGAAAGCAGTTAGGACAGGAACCTGGAGGCAAGAACTAATGCAGAGGCCATGGCTGGCTCACCCAACTTCTTATAGCACCCAGGACCTCCAGCCTGTGGGTGTCCCCACCCACAATGGAGTTGTCCTCCCCATCAACTCATAGTTAAGAAAATGCCTGCTTACAGCCTGATCTTCTGGAGGCATTTTCTCAATTGAGGCCCCCTCCTCTCTCGCTTGAGTCAAGTTGATATAAAACTAGTTAGCACAACTGTTGAGTCACCTCACCAGCCCCAAACCCTTCGTTTTTCAAAGCAGGACTGGCTGCAGGTAGCTTCACTGCTACAGAATTCAACAACTTGCAATTCTGATCTTTAACTGAAAATCTCAGAGACCACAAGTCTCTCGAGCGCTCCCACAGTCAGCCCAGCCCTGCCCGGCTGCTCACCGAGGACTGGCCTGGAGAGTCCTGTTTGAACGTGGTGGCCAGCGAAATGGGCAGCACCACAGCACGCGAACTCCATTGCTCCGGCTCTTGTCCCACGTGGATGGCCTGAGTGGCAAAGTGCTGGAAGCTGGGCAGGAAGCCGCTGGAGGAGGCGTCCTTCTGCATGCTGGGGCCGGGGAGTGTGTGGCTTTGGCTAGTAAGACACCCACCAAAGCCTTCCTGAGCTTGGCGCTTATATCCAGGGCGGGGAGGGGCCGACGCGGCCAATCAGCACTGGTCCCTAGGCAGCAGCCTTGCTCTTTGGTCCGCAGTGGAGGTGTTGCCCCTAGCGTTCTTGCCCCGCCTCCCAGTGGCACTGAGCGGGGCCCACGTGGGGCACCTCAGCAGCTGGCTGCAGCTACGGGTCCAGAGACCCCCTCTGTCTGCAGGATGAGGAAGCCGGTGAGGGCCTCCTCCAGCAGCCTTGCGGGGGGGGGCGGGGGGGCAGAGTTCTGGCAAGAGTAGCATAGGGTTGAGCTTCCCTCGAAACTGCTCGGATCTCAGGACCACCAGAACTGAGTCACCAGCGCCCACCTCTCTACCCCGGCAAGATCAGTCCAAGCTTTGCTCCCAAAAGACACAGATTTGACCTAATTTTACATCTTGTCCAGGAATTAGGGAGTTTAAGGCGTTTCTGTACCTGGGAAATCGAACCTAAAACTCTGAAACACTGTTGAACGAATTTGGAAGGCGTTAAGGAATAAACAACCGTTTTTAAAAGCTTTGGTTTGGATAAAGCTACAAAGAGCAAATACAATCAGTTTGCTTTACAAATTAGCTTCAGAGGACTTCAGGAGGAATCACTATCCCTGAACTCAAGCAGTATTACAGAGCAATAGTGATAAAAAAAACAAAACAAAACAAAACAAAACAAAACAAAACTGCATGGTATTGGTACAGAGACAGACAGATAGACCAGTGGAATAGAATTGAAGACCCAGAAATGAACCCACTCACCTATGGTCACTTGATTTTTGACAAAGGAGCCAAAACCATCCAATGGAAAAAAGATAGCATTTTCAGCAAATGGTGCTGGTTCAACTGGAGGTCAACATGTAGAAGAATGCAGATCGATCCATGCTTATCACCCTGTACAAAGCTTAAGTCCAAGTGGATCAAGGACCCCCACATCAAACCAAATACACTCAAACTAATAGAAGAAAAAGTGGGGAAGCACCTCGAACACATGGGCACTGGAAAAAATTTCCTGACCAAAACACCAATGGCTTATGCTCTAAGATCAAGAATCGACAAATGGGATCTCATAAAACTGCAAAGCTTCTGTAAGGCAAAGGACACTGTGGTTAGGACAAGACGGCAACCAACAGATTGGGAAAAGATCTTTACCAATCCTACAACAGATAGAGGGCTTATATCCAAAATATACAAAGAACTCAAGAAGTTAGACCATAGGGAGACAAATAACCCTATTAAAAATGGGGTTCAGAGCTAAACAAACAATTCACAGCTGAGGAATGCCGAATGGCTGAGAAACACCTAAAGAAATGTTCAACATCTTTAGTCATAAGGGAAATGCAAATCAAAACAACCCTGAGATTTCACCTCACACCAGTGAGAATGGCTAAGATCAAAAACTCAGGTGACAGCAAATGCTTGCAAGGATGTGGAGAAAGAGAAACACTCCTCCATTGTTGGTGGGATTGCAGACTGGTACAACCATTCTGGAAATCAGTCTGGAGGTTGTTCAGAAAATTGGACATTGAACTGCCTGAGGACCCAGCTATACCTCTCTTGGGCATATACCCAAAAGATGCCCCAAAATATAAAAAAGACACGTGCTCCACTGTGTTCATAGCAGCCTTATTTATAATAGCCAGAAGCTGGAAAGAACCCAGATGCCCTTCAACAGAGGAATGGATTCAGAAAATGTGGTACATCTACACAATGGAATACTACTCAGCTATCAAAAACAATGACTTTATGAAATTCATAGGCAAATGGAGGGAACTGGAAAATATCATCCTGAGTGAGGTAACCCAATCACAGAAAAACACACATGGTATGCACTCATTGATAAATGGATATTAGCCCAAATGCTTGAATTACCCTAGATGCACAGAACACCTGAAACTCAAGAGGGATGATCAAAATGCAAATGCTTCACTCCTTCTTTAAAAGGGGAACAAGAATACCCTTGGCAGGGAATAGGGAGGCAAAGATTAGAACAAAGGCAGAAGGAACACCCATTCAGAGCCTGCCCCACATGTAGCCCATACATATACAGCCACCCAATTAGACAAGATGGATGAAGCAAAGAAGTGCAGACCGACAGGAGCCGGATGTAGATCGCTCCAGAGAGACACAGCCAGAATACAGCAAATACAGAGGCGAATGCCAGCAGCAAACCACTGAACTGAGAATAGGACCCCCGTTGAAGGAATCAGAGAAAGAACTGGAAGAGCTTGAAGGGGCTCGAGACCCCAAAAGTACAACAATGCCAAGCAACCAGAGCTTCCAGGGACTAAGCCACTACCCAAAGACTATACATGGACTGACCCTGGACTCTGACCCCATAGGTAGCAATGAATATCCTAGTAAGAGCACCAGTGGAAGGGGAAGCCCTGGGTCCTGCTAAGACTGAACCCCCAGTGAACTAGACTATGGGGGGAGGGCGGCAATGGGGGGAGGATGGGAAGGGGAACCAAAGAAAAAACAAATTAGCTTCAGATACGCTCACCTTCCAGCACCAAGTGTACACTGCTGGAGGCACAGGGGAAGGGGATATAGTCTCTGAAACACTAATGGGTTACGATGCTTGCTTGCTTAATATTTCTCCTTTTAAAGTCTGTTCTCGGGGTTGGGGATTTAGCTCAGTGGTAGAGTGCTTGCCTAGCAAGCATAAGGCCCTGGGTTTAGTCCTCAGCTCCGGGGGGGCGGGGGGGAGTATGTTCTCAGCCTGAATATATTTTAATGATTATGCTATATGTGAGTGCTTTTAGTGTATGTGGTGTCTACAAAGGTCAGAAAGGATGTTGGAACCCCCTGGAACTGCATTTATAAATAGAAGTGATGGACATGTGGGAGACCGAGCCAAGCCCTGGTGCTCTGGAACCAATGCTCTTGCGGGCAATGCTCTTGCCTCCTGAGCCATCTCTAAAGCCATGTGGTCACATTTTGACTCCAGTTCTAAGTACAGTTGGTAAACCCTGGGTTATGCAAACATGGATGTTTTCTATTTATTTGTGTACTTGTCCGTTTATTGTGTGTGAGAGTGCGGAGGAATGTGTGGCACACCTGAGGTCAGAGGACAGTGTTCTACCACTCTGTTGAGGCAGGGTCTTTGCACTGCTTTCTCCAGGCCAGCCTACCCAGGAGCTTCAGCTGACTCTCTGCCTCCTGCAGTAGGAGAGCTGAGATTACAGATACACAGCAGCACAAAGGTGGATGCTGGACATCGAACACAGGGTGTCAGGCTCTGGGGCAAGCATTTTTACCCACTGAGCCATCTTCCCACTGGACATTTTATTCAGTGTAATTGTCATAAAGAGTTCTTTGAAAAGTGGTCCTTGTACAGACTTTCTGAATGAGAGGCCTCTGACTAAGTGAGAGGAAACTGTGGGGTGGCAGCCCGGGATTTAAATTTCTCTAATCACATGAATGTCCCTTCCACTCAGGAATTTCTCTCAGACATCATCTTACGTGTGTGCAAAGGCAGGCATGAGTAACTCCATACCTCTGAGCTAGAATGAGGGAAAGCACTTACCTTCCCATCCTACAGAGCCCAATTAGCTAGATCTATGACAGACACATGAAGTGGCCAATGAGCAGAAGAATTAAAGAAAACTGACGTGATCTCCCATTCCCAAGATATTAAAAAAAAAAAAAAACTACAAAAGAGTGTGTGAATTCAGCAGCGTATGCTGTGCTGCATGGCTTTTGAATGTATGTTTGATTTGACGTGTGAAACACTTGTGGTGGCAGAAACCACAGACCTACAGGAGAAATAAATTCCTTTACATCTCATATACATGAAGTAGAATAATTTTTTTCTTTCGAGACATGGTCTCATACTGTAACCCTTGCAGACCTTAAACTCCTGGCAGTCTTTACTGTACCCAACTAAAAAAACTTTTAAAGCAAATGAGTGGTGGCCATTTAAGTACAGTGAATGTCCTCTGAGTGCTGATTTTCCCTTTAGAGCATCTGTTAACACCATCGTGAAATTATCACAACCCTGCTAACCCATGGGCATGGGTTTGGGGAAGGGCATATGTCCTTTCCTTTATTTCAGCTTTATTGTTGTATGTTTTGAGACAGGGCCTCCTGTTTCTCAAAGCTGGCCTCAAAGTAGCAGAGGACGGTCTTGAATCTGCCCCTCCTGCCTCCTGTGTACACTGCTATGCTTGGTTTATTCGGTTAGGAGAGTTCATGGCTTCCTGCATGTTAGACAACCACGTTTTTACCTGAGTCCACCTCTGGCCCCATCTATAATTTTTTTTTAAAGAACAAGCAGGAAAAGAAACATTGAATTTTAAATAGGGAATAATTTAAAATAGCATTAGTTGACACTAAAGAAGTTGAATTTTTTTAGTCAACCACCAACTTCATATTGAGAGACACTGACTGGGGCGGCTGGCAGGCTTTGTGTTGATGCTGGTTACAGAGAAGGTAACAGACACATTCACAGTAGTGCTGCAGGGAGAATCCAGAGTTCATCATCCTCAAATAGCTACATGGTGAGTTAGTTCCAGGCCAGCCTGGGCTGCATAAGAGCCTGCAGCAAAGAAGAAAAGAGAATAAATAGAAAATGTCCAAGATAAACTTCTAGTTGTCTCACGTGTTGGGGAGAGGCTGTTCTGTTGTGCAGAGCACGCTAGCCTTGAGTGCAGTACCCCTGATTGGCTCTTCAGGAGATAGAATGACATATCTGGACCGGGTACACTGCCATCCTGTGCTTGTGTCATTCTCTCTAAAATCCTTACTCCAGAACTTCCTTCCTCAATCTCAATCTCTTTTTGCCGTCCTCATAGAGAAGGTGATGTGAACTGACTCAGTTTCCCCACTGCCTCCCAGCTTCCCCAACACCCTTAAGGGTTTTTATATCCACAACAGTAATCACACCATGGAAGCCATTGCTGGAGCTTTACAGTTAGTGTGGTGGAAGCTTGGTTCCTTGTATGACAGGCCTTTGAAGAAGTGTAGGGCTGAATGGAAGGTAACCAGATTATTTGGGAAGGGGTCATGTAAAAAGAAAGCAATAAGACTTTCTTCTTTGTACCCCAGTCTTACACTCTGATTTGATGTGTGATATTTCTCTCACACAAGCATACACCACCTTTTCAATGCTGTCTGCTTTTTGGCAGATTGGTCCATTCCCCTTCTGTGCCTATGAGCCTCCAGGGCTGTGAGGTCAGTAAGCGTCTATGTGCAGGAGCCAACCTCAGATATTCTCTTAAAGTGTTAGAAAACACACTCGCTTAGCTGCCTCCTATCGAGCCTAGTTTAAGTATTTCACCAATACTTGCAGAGAATATCACAGAGTAGACATCGTGTCAGATCACAAATCAGAATAGAGAAGAAGGGAGAGGTGGCCTCATTTTCCCAGGAGCACAATGTTGGCATTTCTTCTAGGCCTTGCCCCACAGTTATCTGGCAACTGTGCTTGACTTGCTATAAAAAGGGCTGCTTGCCCCCTCCTCTCTTGCCCTGTTGCTCTTGCTCTCTCCTCTTGCTCCTGTTCTCTCTCTCTCCCCGTTCCCCTCCCCCATCTCCATGTGCTCATGGCCGGCCTCTACTCCTCTTCTCCCTCAGCATAAATGGAGTGTCTGACGTCCACACCCTGTCCTCCCCAGCTCTCCTGAACTTCTGATATTTCTTCTTCTGCTGGCAGTTAATGTGTACTCAGGACTGATCCCTTTCTGGTTCATCCTGCGTCTAGGGTCAGAATAATCTCTCAAAAGTAAAGGTGTTTTGAGTTTTTGAGGGTTTTTTTTTTAAATCATAAAAATACTGTCAAGTCCACCACACCACGAAATAATTCTGTGTTTTCTCCGCCCCCACAGCTTATGTGCATGTGGTGTGCCAAGAACAATAATGCTGTCACTCTCCAACATTCATTTGCTCATCAACAAACAGTTACTTTGTCCCAATTATGGGCAAGCATGATAGCATATTCTGCTTCTTTACTGTCTCGTTCTCCTAGCAGAAAGGACTTTGAAAACTAACCCACAGAACCAGAGTGGCATGCTCTGCAGTGAGTATCAGGATCCACTCAAAATGAATGTAACATTCCTCCACTTCTAATCCCGAGTTCTTCCTGGTTGTGCTGTTTTGTTTCCTCCCTCATCCCCAGACTGCGCTATGTTATTTTCTCTGTAGATGCCCACATCTGTTCATGACTCTACTCTTATGAACATCCTTGAATTTCTTTCCATCTTTCTCCCGAGATGGGCTTTGGTTCTCTGTGCCTTAGTTCAAGCTCCTCTTCTAGTAAAATCTATCTGAAGCTTCTGTTCCCCCGATTTACACTGGGGGAGGGGGGCTGCATAATGTTTGTTGTATCTGTTTGTCAGAATGTCCCTCAATTGGTTACATGTTCTGGAAAAAGAGAAAAGGGGGATATAAAATGTATCTTCATGTCACTAACACCTAGCTCTGATGCTGGCACAAACTCAATACTCAATACTACTGTCTACCTGCCAGAATAAACTTTACAAAGTTGAGGGAATGCTTGGACTTAGTCTCTGTCCTTGGGAAGGCAGGAAAACAAATAGTAGAAGTGCACTGTTGCCTCACTGTTGACTGTTCCACTTGTTGTAAGTGACCCTGACCTCTTAGTAAGTGTGTCACCAACTGAACAATATATGAGACTTAGGGAGAATGTAGATATATCCAAGACCCATGAAGCTCAGAGAATAACTCTTTGAACTTAAAATATGATCATAGGAAGTAATAGATAGGGCGGGCATGGTGGTGTGGTTGCATGCATTTAATCCCAGCACTCCAGAAGAAGAAAGAGATAGGTGGATCTCTGTGAGCTCAAGGCTAGCCAGGTCTGCAGACTGAGTTCCAGGACAGCCAGTGCTACACACAAAGAGCATGTCTTAAACAAACAACAAACAAACAAACAAACAATAACAAAACCAAAAAGAGAAAGTAATAGGTACAACGTTAAGGGCTCACTAAGGAGAGCAGAAAAGAAAGCCTGTGGTCACAGGTCAGGGGAGAGGGGGCATAGCACAGCTGCTCCATGCTCTGTACTTTCTGGATGTCACCCATGATATAGGGTACTCTTCCCTCCTATGACTGAGGCAGGGAAGAGTAAGGGACCTGGGGAGAGAGAGGAACCCTTCCCTCAGAGTCTGTCTGAAGTCTGTCTCAGCAGATAAGAATCAAGAATTCCAATGCTGTGGTGTTTGCCTATATGGAGGTAATATCGCTCTTATATAGTGGTGTTTTAAGTAAGAATTGTTCTCACAGCAGTAAAGAATGCTGAAAGCCTGAATGTATATCACCAACTATGGCCATTTCCTGTCCCAGTAGCAAATCTAAAATTTTCTTGCCCTCTCACATAATAAAGGCAGGTCTTCATCTACGTGTAACTTTTGCAATCCGTGCTTTCATTTCTTTTTCATTTTAAAATAAAAACCACCCAACTGTAGTGAACTTAGAAATAAGAACGGCATCCAGCTAAATTAAGGTAGACAAACACTTGTCCAGCTGCAAACTCTATTCATCTCAAAGACTTCTGTACAGTTAAAGTCTTTCTGTAGTCACAGAGCTTCCCCCAGGATGTTACACTTTCACTATCAATTACATTGTTGCTGTTGAAACAGGGTCTCACTGTGAAGCTACAGCTGGCCTAGGCTGTAGACTAGGCTGACCTATGTAGACTATGTAGATTAGGCTGACCTCAAACTCACAAAGATTCACCTGCCTCTGCCTCCCAAGTGCATGGACTAAAGGCATGCACCGCCAGGCCTAATTACATTTTTTTTATTCCCTTATGTACCACATAAAAAACTGACACAGTTGAAACTAGAGAGACAACTTTATATCCTCCTCCATGATTCATTCTTTGCTTGCACGATCTTTCCTAGCACCACCTCTAGGTCTATCGAACATTTATCCTTTTCAGATAGTAAAGCCATCCCAGGTACCTCTAGCTCCCACTATAATCTCACTTATCTCAAAGAAGTAAAAAGGGCTTCTTGGTGACATGTGCCGAATGCTAAGACACCTAAGTGGGAGTTTCCTCTGTGAGGCTAACATCCACATTCTCTCTTGTGTGAGTCTTTCCTGGTGCCTCATCCCATTAATAATTTCAGTGTTTAAATCTACATTTAAATAAATTTTTTAATGGACTCTGGCTCTGCCACATTCTGGCTGGCCCTGAACTTCTTTCTGCAGCAAAATCAAGGATTATCTAGCTCCTGAATGGAGGGACCTTCAAGCGAAGGGAGCTCCTGGAGCAGCAGAGGGCAGTGCAGGGCTGTTTCCTTCCACGCCTCCTCTGACTGACCTTGTTTAATCATCAGCAAAGAAAATCACACCACTTAAAGTGTCGGGTAACTTTATCCAATTGAACTTCAGCACTCTCCAGTTCTTAGTACAGTGTTCTTTCTTACAAACAGGACTAAAGTTAGACCTGGAGGACTAAATCTTATCTGGGCTATAAAGCAAGCTCAAGACCTCCTAGAAAACTTAGTGAGGCCACGTCTCAAAATAAAAAAGTAAAACAAAAAAGCTAGGCATATACTCAATGGTGTAACAGTTGCTTACCATACACAAGGCTCTAGGTTTAGTGCTCTAAGGTACACGGGGGGGGGGGGGGGGGGGGGAGCAGGTTCCCTAATTTATAACTGTATGGTTACACAGTAACCTCGTTTAACCTTTCATCTGGATTTGTTTTTGAGGCAGGGTTTCATGTAACCTAAGCTACCCTCAAATCCTTAATCCTTCTGCTTCAGTTTCCCAAGTGTCAAGAATACAATTGTGTGTCACCACACATGGCTGAAAACTGCTTTGTTACAGAGCATTCTTAGTGACCAGATCCATTCCTGAGACACCTCACACACTAACACAGGCACTAAGTCCAATATTCTACTCATGTGTTAAATGTCCACTCACTAAAAAGACCCTTAAGATTTAAATGGAGGGGTTGGGGATTTAGCTCAGTGGTAGAGCACTTGCCTAGCAAGTGCAAGGCCCTGTGTTCGGTCCTCAGCTCCAGAAAAAAGAAGAAGAAGAAGAAGAAGAAGAAGAAGAAGAAGAAGAAGAAGAAGAAGAAGAAGAGGAGGAGGAGGAGGAGGAGGAGGAGGAGGAGGAGGAGGAGGAGGAGGAGGAGGAGGAGGAGGAGGAAGAGAAAAAAAGAAAAAGAAAAAATATTTAAATGGAATGATTACGATAGCTAACTCCACAGAATCATTCATTCAGTATTTACTGAAGAGAATGTCAGATCCCCTGGACCTGGTGTTACATACAGGTGGTTGTGAGCTGCTGTATGGATGCTGGGAACCAAAACCAGTTCCTCTGTAAGAGTAGCAAGTCCTCTTACGTGTTGATCCATTCTCCAGCTCCAGCCATCCTTAGTTTAATGAATGAAGTAACACTGAGAGCTGCTTCCCCAGTCAATAAAATCCAGAGCAAAATGGATTGTGGACTGTCAGTCTTCCAGTTCCCTAGAGTGTAGGAAAGGGCAAAAGGGCATACAATGCCTTTCTGACAGAAACCCAGGAAGATACCTTTAAGAAAATCATTTGACGATGTCCACTAAAAGTGAAAATACGTATCTGGGTTATGGTGGCACATGCCTTTAATCCCAGTAGTGCCACTTTTAATCCTAGTGCTCCAGAGTCAGAGGCAGGTAGATTTCAGTTGAGGTTTGGTCTGTTGATATGTATTGTAATGCAAAATACTGGCCCCCAAAATCTGGTTGCCTCAGGGACAAGGCAATCCCCACCCCAAACACACACCAAGTGATGCTATGTAACCTTGCTCCTCAATTTAAAACTATTGGTTTCATATAGATGAGGACAACCTGTAGCAGGGCTTCACTTGCTGGGCTAGGGGTCTGAAGCAGAGACCATAGGGAGGGAGAGAAAGGTGAAGAAAGGAGAAGCCACCATGGGGTACATGAATTGTAAGAGCATGAGGACTGGCCGGTTGGAGTAAGAGCAGGCAAGGCAGAATGTGACAAGTTATAACTCAGAGTTCTTGACAGGGAAGTAGTCAAAATAGCTTAGAAGGTAGCCATCTACCCAGTTCTAATGTTTTAAGGCTTATAAATATAAAGGTTTTGTGTCTTTTTTTTGGGAACTGAATGATCAAAGGTGGGGTAGAAACCACCAATTAATATTAACCATGATAGATTTCTGAGTTCAAGGCCAGCCTGCTCTACAGAGTGAGTTCCAGGACAGCCAGCACTACACAAAGAAACCCTGTCTCAAAACAAAAACAAAAACAAAAAGATCTAGACAAACAAACAAAACAAAAACAGGGCTGGATTCATAAAATGCCTGCCACGAAAGCATGAGATAAGAGTCCTTAAGTTGGGTATGGTGGCACATGCTTGAAATCCCAGAGTTGTGGAAGCAAAGTCAGGTACATTCCTGGTCCTTTGCTGGTAGTAGTTTTGCCTACTGGGCTGATAGCTAATGAGACACCTTGTCTCAACCAACAATCATGGTGGCAGCTGGAGAGATGACTCAGTAGTTAAGAACACTGGCTGTTCTTCCAGCAGACTGAGATTAGATTTCTATCATTCACATTGCAATTTGCAACCATCCATAACTCTAGTTCCAGAGTATCTGACATCTTCTGGCCTTTAAGGTTACTACATGAACATGGTGCACAGACACACCCACGACTAAAACATCCATACATATAAAAGTGAAGAAATTAAGCATGTGTGCTTAATGTGTGCATGCTTAATCCTAGCACTCTGGGCCCAGAAGTAGGCAATGACTTCAAGGCCAGCCTGGACTCTACATATTGAATTCCAGGCCGGTCAAGGCTTCATAGTGAACCCTGTCTAAACAAAACACAACTGAACCAATCAAAACAAAACAAAACCAACAATAAACACCCCCACAACAACAGAATTAGAAGGTAAATTAATAAATTAGTTAATAAAGAATGACAGGTAAGGAGGTTTGTGAGGTGGGTTTGTTGGTAACTTTTGTTGGTTATTGTTGGTCACGGTTTGTTAAGTAGTGGTGTGCAAAGAAACAACAACAAGAACTTAGATATCCTGAAGGTGAAGATCAAAATTTTCATCCCTAAGGAGCAGGAAGTGGTCTAATGATAGCATCACCCCTCCCCAACCCCTGACTTTTTTCAGGGATCTCTTCCCTTTTCTATCACTTTTTCTCTCTTATCTAATCGTAGGAGGTAGAAAGGTTGGAAGAAAGGGAGTAGAGAAGGGTGGAGGGAAGCAAAGACAGCTATAGTCTGCAAAGCGGTTTTTAAAGATTCCCTTACTGTTTTCTCTGTGTGTGAGTACATATAACATGTGTGGTGCCTGAGGAGTCCAGTAGAGTATGTTGGAAGGTAACTACCTGGAGCTGGAGTTAACTGATGGTTTTGAGCACCTACTGTGGGTGCTGGGAACAAAACTCTAGTCTTCTGCAAGAGCAGCAAGGGATCTTTGTTGAGTTATCCCTCCAGCTCCAGAATGAAATTGTTTACCACACCGAAGAACTATAAGAACTATATAAAAGGTAAATCTAAACTACTACTCAGTGCTCTCTCTCTCTCTCTCTCTCTCTCTCTCTCTCTCTCTCTCTCTCCCTCCCTCCCTCCCTCTCTCTCTCTTTCTCTTTCTCTCTCTCCTCCTCTCTCTCTCTCTCTCTCTCTCTCTCTCTCTCTCTCTCTCGTGTGTGTGTGTGTGTGTGTGTGTGTGTGTGTGTGTGTGTGTGTGTGTGTGTGTGTTTGAGAGGCTGGAAAAGCAGAGGACAGTGGGCATAGGGACAGCTAATTCCAATAAAGTTATCAAAGATGACAAGGCCCTTCCTGGAAGTAATCCATCACAGACTTATCAACAGCTTAAAAGTACCCTTTTCCTCATCTCACCTCAGGAATTAGAAACAGGAACTTGCCAGCCATTAAACTGGTCCTAGGAATATTCAACAAGACATTGTTTTGTTTTGTTTGTTTTTATAAAGCAAAAATGTTTTCACATTCTGAAAGCGTTTGACAGCTGCATACCCCATTCTTTCTGCACTGTCAAATTCTCCCCATTCCAAATTTCATGCCATCAGAGGTCATAAAAGCTGGTTGCTGATAGAGTGAAATCTTGGTCAAGGCATAGAGTCCTGTATAGTCCCAGAGTGCATACTCAGTAATTGTTGGACCCTCCTGGGCCCCATCAATGTTTGACCCCTGCTGAGCCTTGCTGAGCATGTGGACGCCTTTTGTTCCTAACAAAGGAACATCCTGACCTTTCTGTTTGCCCTGGTTGGTACACCTGGGCAGTAACACTGTTAAGTTGGTTCCTGGTTTTTGTTCCTGTTTTTTTGTTCCTGTTTTTCCACTGTGCTTCCTGGAATTCTCCACCTGGTAAACTTGGGGTATATATTCTGTGAAACTCAGTAAAGCTTTTGCATTCTCTTAACAGGAATGACCCGAGACTGTGTGCTGTTTTTAAATTCCACAGGCCTATGCTCGGGTTTCCGTACCATGGGTGCCAACAAGTAATCAGGTGGAAATCTTCCCAAAGACAAAGAGTTATGAATCACTTCCATGATGAGAGTTGTAAACATATATATCTATATACATTTGACTATTTTTAACAAAATTTTTTGGTCTTATTTTAGAAGTGCTATTTAATAATACTTAGTGATTAATTAAACACAACTCTGATAAGTGGCCTATGGGCGTTTATTCATTTAATTCTTTTTTTTTTTTTTTGGTTCTTTTTTTCGGAGCTGGGGACTGAACCCCGGGCCTTGCGCTTCCTAGGCAAGCGCTCTACCACTGAGCTAAGTCCCCAACCCTATTCATTTAATTCTTACAATACCATGTTAGGTAGAAATCACTATAATGATCTTCTCATCTTATGGATAAGTGTTGCATCTTGATACTAAGGTTGTAGTCTACTATGTCTGGACAGCTTTTCTGAGCGTGGTGCAAAATGGAGGACTCCATTTTCTCAGCAGGGCTTTCTCCTCTTTGTCTGATTCGGGGAGCCTGACTCCCATCTTCTACCTGAGGAATATCACATAATCCTTCGTGAAATTACAGGTTTAACCTCCTGGAATGCCTCGCCATACAAATGAGTTATCTCCAGAACTTTAAGCCTCAGCCAATGAAACTTCACCCTAAGAAGAACCCCTTTCTATTCCTTAAGGTTCATATACATAGCCTTTGATCCACCTCAATAAAGTATATGCTCACAAGCTGTTTCATTGAAAAGGTATCCCCACCACCGCCAGGATCCTACAGACCCATCCATTTCAGACTTCACTTCTTCCTTCTTTTCCTGGTGTACAGCAGAGCCTGAACACCCTGAGGGAAGAAGTGAAAAGTGGAACAACGGATAAGGAAACAGAGCCAGCAGCTCAGATAACCTACTTGAGGTGAGTTTCTCTGAGTCTGAGGAGACAATGGCTGTGAACCAATTCCCCACTGTCAGACTGCCTTGCCCTTTGAGATTAAACTGTGTAGAGGGAATAGCTTGTGTACTGTATAAATGCATCACCTGTCAATTAAAAAGCCTGTGGCCTATGGCTTAGGCAGGAAATAAATGTGGGACATCTGGGAGAGAGAAAGGTTTAGAGCCAGGCATGGAAGATAGGACTGTGAAGATGTGAGGAGACTGAAACACGGTACCTAAGCACAGTCGTGTGGCAAAATGTTAAAATAAATGGGATATTTTAAGTTAGATCTTGTCAGGGAAGAGATTAACTATATGGCCTAGGTGTTTGTAAATGTATTTTGAATCTGAGTCTTATTTCTGGGAGCATGGGGCTGGGTGGAAGAACCAGGGCCTAACGTTTACAAAACTGTGGTGGCATCATGGATCTGGCCTGCTCTGATTATTAGGAACTGTAAAAAGTCCTTTCAGAATCTAATGTATAATTCACTTTAGGTCATCTAAAGGTCATAACAGAATTTCTTCTCTACCATAAGAAGTCAACCTTTCACTTAATTTTGGGACAATTCATCAGCCTATTATAGGAACACATTGATAAATGTCCTTTAAATTGGCTCTTCTAGTTATGGTTACTAGTGGCTATCAGTGTCTGGGGCTCTTTTTCACTTGGTTGTCAAGTTTACCAACAAGCAGGGCTGCTGAATCTATTTGACTGAGGCACTGTCTACTTCTGGGGGCATTTGGTTCAAGAAGAGTTCTTGATGTATGACAAATATTCCTTCTATAGGAGGACTCACATTTTCATGTGGGGAACTTATAAACAGACACATGCTGAGAAAGCTAGGTTGACTCCATGACAAGCTTCAAATTGGCAGTTCAGGAGATAAGGCCAAAATCTACGTTTCCAAGAGCTGGACAAGTCCAGGCAAATCCAGTCCTCAGAAGTTACCCCCAGCCCCCACCTCCAGCCTGAGGCAAGGACCAAAGGTCAGCAGCAGTTTCCAGACTTCCTCAGCAACAGTTTCCAGCTTCCACACCCCAGTAATGGTTCTGAAATGTCCCTAGAGATGCAGCAAGATAAAGGTCACCTACCCCCAGAATTCCCCTAATGTGCTTTAAACCGGGCCTGTGAGCTCTCTTGGCTGTCTCTCTATCTTGGTAAGGAGAGACCCCAACATGTAAGACTTCTGCAAAATAAAACACTCTTTGCATTTAAATACTATTTGAGTCCAGGGCACCATTCTTCAGGGAATCACGGACCCTTACAATGCCTAGTAGGTAGGATATACCTGTGTATTAGCACCTATGAATATATTAAAATAAAGATTGAGCATTACTGTTATACTCTCCTTTTATACTCAAACTACTCTGTGTGTGTGTGTGTGTGTGTTTGTTTGTGTGTGTGTGTGTGTTTCTGACATTTATCTTTTCTTTGGCCTCTTTAACATGGCATCAACAGGTTCCAGTCACCTTTTCTTCCTCTGTCTTCAGATCGATGTGTTTTATCTGTCTCAGAGGAGTTGCTTCCTTTAAGAACTTTAAGAGCCAATGGGCTCTGTGGTTTCCTTGGCAATCCCTGCCTCTCAGATTTCTACTCATGACTTGGGAGAAATGAGACTAAACCACTGAACGGAAATATTAGAAAAGAAAGAAAGAAAGAAAGAAAGAAAGAAAGAAAGAAAGAAAGAAAGAAAGAAAGTGTCGACCACAGGAAGGAAGTGGAAGCAGATACAGAGAGATTCAGGTCGAGGGAGTAAAGTGTGTGGAGAAGGGTATTGGTTGCCTAAGTTTTTTTTTTTTCTTCACTTTTCAGAGAACTGGTGTGGGTGTTGGGTGATTCTGAAGAGGCCAACCTCATTAGTGGAATGTCTTTGGCAGTTCTACAACCAAAATGCTTTTAGACCCACCTCAACAATATGGAGAATGGGAAACCAAGTTCTAGATGATTGTGACAGCTTGAAATGTCAATCCATTCAAAGGGCGGAAGGGAAGGACGTAGCCTAATCCTGCTCTAATATTCACATTAGAAACACTATGACAGGAGAATTGAGAGAGCTGTAGCCACCACTCTTACTGCAGGGCTGATGTGTTTATAAAATACAACCCAAGTGATTTTTTTTTAAAAAATTTTAACTGCAGTACTTCTGAACAAGAAAGTATGTGGTGATATTGTTTTTACTACATGAAGATACTAGCTCGAGTTACAAGCTTTGTCTCTGACCTGTGATGTTTTCAGGAACAAAAGTCCCATATATGTTAAAGCTTCTACAAGTTGATTGCCACCAATTAACAATTTGTGGGGAAAATTGGAATGTTGCAGATCCAGGGACAAGTTATTTGGTCTCTGTCTTAGGGTTTAATCCTTGTGAAGAGACATCATGATCATGGCAACTCTTAACTGGAGCTGGCTTACAGGTTCAGAAGTCTTGTCTGTTATCATGGTAGGAAGCATGGCAAGCACACAGGTAGACGTGGTGCTGGAGGAGGAACTGAAAGTTCTACAACCAGATCAGCAGCAGGAAGAAGACAGAGACACTTGGCCTGGCTTGAACATTCGAAACCTCAAAGCCCACCCCTAGTGACATGTTTTTTTCCAACAAGGCAATTCCTACTCCAAGAAGGCCGTACCTTCTATTCATTCCATTCTCTGGTGACCAAGCATTCAAACATATGACTCTCTAGGGACCATTCCTTCTCAAACCACCACCACAGTCCTCTCTCTCTCTCTCTCTCTCTTTTTTAAAGATTTATTCATTTATTATATATAAGTGCACTGTAGCTGTCTTCAGATACACCAGAAGAGGGCATCGGATCTCTTTACAGATGGTTGTGAACCACCATGTGGTTGCTGGGAATTGAACTCAGGACCTCTGGAAGAGCAGTAGGGTGCTCTTAACCGCTGAGCCATCTCTCCAGCCCCCCACCACAGTTCTCTTAAACACCCATTCATTGCCTACCTCTGGTAATTATCAGGCAAAACCTTTGGAATATGTAGATTTAGCATAGGACTAGCTTCCACTAATCACAAGGCAGATCATTGTATTCAACTAAATGTATGGATTTATGACTTTCTTTTGCTTTGCATCTCTAGAAGTTCATTCATGTTGGAACCTGTCATTCAGAGCAACCAAAACTGGTGTTCCCACTAAGGCTCAGAGCAACTCTCTCCGTTTTGCTTCTTGGTGAGAACTATGTTTTGCATCAACGGGTTAATTGATAAACCAGCCTGCCTGGTTTAAAGAAAGCCAGCTTATAGTAAACACAAACAAGAACCATTACTGATTTTGAATATTCTGTTTCTCAAGAGTTGGCCTCTGCCCCACCTGTAATCTTAACTACAAAGGGCTCTGTATTCCTGTTGTAAGAAACGCAACCATGTATTTCTTCCAAATGCCTTTAATTCCAGCACTGCAGAGGCAGGTGAATCTCTGTGATTTTGAGGACATCCAGGTTCACAGAGTGAGTTCCAGGATATTGAGGGCTACACAGGCAGACAGACAGAGAGACAAACAAAACTCAAAAGATTATTATGACCATCTGTTATCACCACCTTGTTATGACTGCCTTGTTGAGACCACCTTGCAAGCATGTTTTTGTTTTAAGGGTTTTTTTTTATGGTCAACTTGTTATGCATATATTCTGTTCCTGTGACCCCACTATTCACCTGCCAGATCCCCCATTTGGAAGCCCCCATTACTATAAAGAACTCTCATCTTACCAATGTCCAATACTGATCTCTGAACCTCACCTAGGTAAGGGAGGACAGCCCAGGAACAGAGATCTTTAAAAAGCTTGCTTTAATTAATTTGACCATGATAATTTGGATCATTGGTCTTTCTTCTTTCATCTGTGGGATTAACATTATACAGATACATACGTTTCTCATAAAAGTTGGAAATACTTGTGTTTTAGGATAAGATTTATCTGGTTTAGTCTGTGAACATATAAGGCATTTAGCAAAAACTTTGTTTAAAAATAGCTGATGAAGGCTGGTGAGATGGCTCAACCTCAGCTTGATCCCTAGAACACACCTGACAGAAGGGGAAAAATAGTTATCTTTTGACCTTTATTTGTGCTGCTGTGGAAAAAAAACATAAACAAAACCTTTGTGTGTGAGATTTTGAACCTTCTCTTCTTATCCCAGGAGTCCCTTTCCTCCTCCATGTCTGGGTGTTTGTCTGCCTCTCTCAGAGCTAATCCCCTTTATGAAACAGTTCTTCTATCCTAAGAATTTAGCCACACCTCCTACTCAGAGATTAGTCCAATTGGCCAACACTAATTAGGTCACCCACTTCCCCACCCAGAAAGCTGAGTGTGCTAGGGTTTCCTTCTACCTATGTCCTTGATGGAAATTGACCTGATGAGTCCATCCAGGGTTGGGACTGGCTGAGGGGTTCACCAGGAGGGACATCCATGTGGGATTTGAAGGGCTACTCGTCAGAACTGGTCTGAGCTTGCTATGTAAATTATTACATGTTTTCAAGGCAGTTTTAATTGTATGGGTCCTACGCTCTGGAGCCTCCCAACATGTGAGAGTCAATCAAGCACAACTGACTGGATTTTCTAATAAGGTTTCCTAGAGAGAATATGTTATGTGTAGGTAGTTCAAATAAGGTTAAATGTTAGCAAACCAAGCTCAGGGTTTGAAATAGGCAGAGGACCACTCTTCTTCTTTATCTACTGAAACTATCCCAGGAACCACTGTAGGGTTTGGGGAGGGGGCAGAATGAGTTAGTTTGTGGAAACCCTTTGAATGATGTAAATTTATGAATGACCACAATTAACTGACTGCTAAGATACCTAAATGTGACACTCTGGAGAAAGCCATTTGGGCACTTTTTCTAAGTGTTTCTCTTTTTGTCCTTAAACATGTTATACTCTTTTTAGTAAATCTAAATTCTGCTTTAACTGGCTGGTCTGGATTTTTCTGTGGTGCAGTTAAAAAAAAAAATCCGGGCTTCAGGAGAGCAGAGGTCTTTGCAAAGCATACCTGAGGGAGCTGCAGGTACCAGCAGCTGAGCTCTGTGTCAGTTTCCCTGACACTGCGATGCTAAGTATGGCTCCCTACTCACAGAATTCAAAGGACAAGAATATGAAAGAGGCACAATGGAAATTGTAATGGAGAATGAGGAAGAAGGGAAGAGAGAAAACATAATTCAGAAGGCTGGGTTGCTCTTAGAGGTGATTTCCAACAAGGATCTTAGTGTCTTTTCCTGCTATTGACTTATTCAATACCACAGCAAACTCTTGTCACTAATTTTTGGAGCAGGTTTTCTGGGAGCATAATATGAATCATAAAGTGTATCAAAATTGTTTCAGAATTTTATAGAACCCAAACTTGTGTGTATTTAGTCATCTTTATTAGTTCTTTTAGAAACAAGATCTAGTAGAAGACTTAATATAATTTTTAGCCAGTAATGAGCATTAAATGTTGTTATCTGTAGCAAGCGTAATAGAATTCGAAAAAAAGTTGCTCATTTCCTCTGGATACAAAGCATGGATATTGTTAATGCTTATACAATTGTGATTTGTGACTGACATTCAGAATAAAAGGAGATACTAAGTTTCACGTTAGCAAGAAGATCAATGTAATTTCCTGACCCAAAATTTTATCCTAAGTTAACAAAAAGAAATAATTGGAACTAATTCTAAAATGAAAATGTGATCCGGACATTCAAATAGTCCAAAGAAAGGCACAGAGGCCTGCTAAGGTGTAAAAATCAACTTAAGAGTTGGTAGAGTGGGGTTGGAGAGATGATTGAGCAGTCAGCAGGTCTTCTAGAGGTCCTGGGTTCCATTCCCAGCAACCACTCGGTGGCTTACAACTATCTGTAATGGGATCTGATGCCCTCTTCTGGCGAGCAGGTGTGCATATAGACAGAACACTCACATAAAGTAAAGAAACAAACAAAAAACCCAATAAAACAATACAAGGGACTGGGGTTACTGGGCTAAGCTCTTTAAAACCTCTTTTAGACATTACTTCCTTTGTCTAAACAAAGACTTTTAAAGATTATTTTATTTATTTTTATTTTTATGAGTGGTGTTTTTCCCGGATGTATATCTATGTGAGAGTGTTAGATCCTCTGAAACTGCTGGAATTACAGACAGTTGTAAGCTGTGGGTGCTGGGAGCTGAACCCCAGGTCCTGTGAAAAAGCAGCCACTCCTCTCAATTGCTGATCCTCCTCTCCAAGCCCTCCACAAAGACTTTCTGAAATCTTATTTCTGCTAACTTTCCCTCTTATGTTATATTGGCATGCTACAGAATTTCAGAAATTACACTTTTTCTTGTACTAAATATTTTCGATATCACTCATATTTTGATGTCACTTCTCATTACATACTGTTTAAAGGGATGGGTATGCTTGTTTTTTGAGAGTGCTGTGACCTTCCTATCTCTGTTTCCTGAGTGCTGGGATTGCAAGCATACACTACCACAATAGGTTGAATAAATTTAAAAAAAATGTTTATGGTGTTTGATTTCACTAGAAGAACATTTAGTTTTTACATCTATCAAGAGGCAGTAGCCAGTAATTAGGTACATGACTCTGCCTGTCAACCTACTATTTATTAATTTTTTAGACTTTTTTTTTTTTTTTTTTGGCATGTGGGTATGCACCAGTTTGTTGGAGTGGGTTTTCTTCTTTCACCATGTGAGTCCCAGGGATTGAACGCTTGGTGGCCAATCATCTCACTGGCCCATCTACTAATTTGGGGGCAGCATTCACTCTGTAGATCAGGTTAACTTAGAATATGTGTGATCCTTCTGCCCTGCCTCAGTTGCTGGAGTGCTGGCATTTATTGATGTGAGCCACAATGTTCAGTTTAGGCTTCTAAGTGTTCACAGTTTCAAAACACACACACACACACACACACACACACACACACACACACACACACACACACACAGTGCTTTGATTCCCACTCATTATCTCGACTATTCATTCTATACGTTCTGTATTTTGGGAGCATCTAGTCACTTCTGGGTTACTGTGTAATTAATTCCAAGTCCAAATTCACGAAATGTATAACTAACTCCCTGTGGACAAACACCAAGAACCTTCAACTCAATATGCTAAATTTGAACTCATTTTTAAAGAGTCTTAAGCCGTTTCCGGACTCACTGCATCCCGGCGCATGCTTTCATCATCTCTCACCTGGATTACTGCCCACTTATTTAAAACATTTATTCCACTTCCTCAAGTAAGCATCCTCCACATACTTTAACTCTGACGTTTGTCCCAAATACACTCAAGTAACAACTGTTTGAAAACCCTCCTCTCATGGTGTAATGAACAGTCTTTAAATTCCAAAGTCAGGCCTTAAATTCTCTAAGATCACCTTTCAGATCCTTCAACACTAAATTTAACTCTTTTTCTGTGTTACCTGGCTGTCTTCCCTCCCCTACAGCCTTGCCAGTCAGGGCAAGCACAGGTTAGGGAACCAAGCCGATTCTTAGCGAGTGTTTACTGAAAGATTGTCCAGCGCAGGTCAGTGACGTCACATCCGACATCCGGTGGTGTCTTCCAACGTCGCTCTGAGGGAGGTTCACAAACAGGGTTTCAGCCTTTAAGCTAGAGTTTGTAACTGCTGTTGACCTCCTTCTTTGCAAAGGCCCAGAGCACCAGTTTAGAGTTCTGAGCCTTGGGTCTCCAACCGCAGGGCCCGCCCCAGCGTGGAACTCTGTGCGAGGGGAGCGCGGGCGCTGGCCGGACACAGACGCGAGCGCAGGAGAGGCCAGCTAATACTCCTCGGCGTTTCCTTCGGAGCTCTCGCGAGAGGAGCCAAGGGAAGATGGCTGCGCCGGGTCTTTCCGAGTGAGGAGGCGGCGGCGGCGCCCCGCGTCGTGTGGTCGCGGGCTCTTGAGCTGCGGCTTTCCTCGTCTGAGACGAGGGCCGCCGCCTCCGGGAGATGCGCGTGTCGCGGACCCGCGGTCGCCCCAGGAGTTCATGCTGCGTGCGAGGCTCGCGGCCGCCGCTCTAATCGCCCGGCGTCGCCGCCGCGCCGGCTCGGCCCGCGGTGAGCCTCCCGGACCCTGTCCCGCGCGCCGCGGCGGCGATGACCGGGGAGAAGATCCGCTCCCTGCGGAGGGACCACAAACCCAGCAAAGAGGACGGGGACGTGCTGGAGCCCTGCGAGGAGGAGGCGACGGCCGCGCTCGGCGGCGCCTTCACCGGGGGCAGAAGCGGAGCGGGCGGCAGCGGCAAGGGCGGCAAGGCCTGCCATAAGATCTTCAGCCACCACCACCGGCTGCAGCTGAAGGCGCCCACTGCGCCCGGCCCCGGCGTTCCGGCCCCGCCGCAGCACAACGCAGTGACTGCCACCTGCCCGGCTCCGGCCTGCCTGGGCAGTAACCCGGTTGTGGTGGCTGACGGAGGCAGCTGCCCCTCGCTCTACCCGGTGCACGAGTGCGTCTTTAAGGGGGACGTGAGGAGACTGTCCTCGCTTATCCGCACGCACAATATCGGACAGAAAGATAATCACGGTGAGCTTCTCTGGCTTTGTCCGATTTCTGTCCACTGGGGGTTGGGGGGGGGTGACCGTCGGCCTTGGGTTCCCGGCTCCTGCTCGCGTACCGTATTTTCCTCTGGCAGAAAACACCCCCAGTCTTTCAGGTGCCCCGTGTCAGGGGTCAGGAGTTTTGAGTCTTACAGGTGCAGAAAGGATGTTTTTTTCCTGTCCACCTGAGCATCTCGGGACAAGTTGCCTTGTCTCTGCGGCCGCCTTTTCATGTGCCAAAACGTCAGGCTATCTCATCTCCAGACAGGTCTTGGCTTTAGGGGACGTTTCCTTTCCCATCCTTCCTCCTTGGAGCTCTAAGTTTGACCATGTGCATTGCCCGTCTTCATCAGCCAGGTAGAGAACCCTAGTGCAGCTAGCTGTGAGTTTTATCTATTACTGTCCTCGTGCTGTAAACACTGGTGTTTGAAAGCCACACAGAAATAGTGTCTACATTTAATTTCCCAAAGCAATTGAAGGGACTTTCTCAATTTTCCACACTAGGAAAAATGTTTCGTCTTGACCCAGACTAAAGACAGTATTATAGTTTTCATTCTAAAGTCTTAGTGACATGTTTGAGAAAGCATGGTATACTTGGTAATGAACGGTATCAGTATCTGCTTTTGGCCATATCTTGTCAGCTGATCCCCCCCCCCCCAAGCAACAAGCTTTTTTTTTTAAAGATTTATTCCCTACCCCCCTTTTTTTTATGGTTCTGGGATTGAATCTAAGGCCTTGTGTAATCATAACTGTTGAAACTATTTTTCAACGTTTTATTAACAAGCCATTTTAAGTTGAAAATAGTTAGCAAATATTGTTGGCAGCTGTTTTTAACCTGACAGTTATACGTTAGGTAAACTGGTCAAGATGGTATTGTATATTAGTGCACAACATGATTTTGCACATTAATGCAATACCACCTGTGAAAATAAGCTTCCTGAATGTCATTGGTTTGTAGGTTTCTTATCTGAAAGTAGAACAAAAATAGAAAATAAAAAAAATGAATAATTATTTCAGTTCAGTTTTCTGTCTTCATCTTTTGAATTGTAATACTATCTATAGTCATAATGCCACCATCTATCGTTTATCATAAATACAAAAACACTCAGAGGCTGTCTCCAAGTTCTCATTTCTACTTTTATTTTATTTTATTTTGCTGTTGTAACAAGCACATTTGACAGCTACTGAGAATTAGATCCTGACTTAAAAAGTTGAGTTGTAGTCCTAGTGTACTGGTTAGTAGGGTGTTACTTAGACATGGTCTAGTAGTAGCTATGTTTTGTCTTTGCCATTAAAACTTAGTTACATGCCTGAAAGTCGCTTTGAAAATGGTCAAAACATTAAGTTAATGCTCTTTTAGAGAAGAGATGAGTGGATTACTGAAATGTTGGAATTGCTGATCATTGGGCTTCTAGTCCCATATTTAGCATTTTTTTAAAAGCTAAATTCTTTTCAGAGTAATTAGAATTCTATGTATTTTTAGACTGCTGTCCTTTACCCACCGAAATTCACTGTATGAATGAAATATTTGTATTTCATGTAACTGTCTTTAAATCACTTATGATCAAAGCAGCTGTGGGCTCCTGCCTGTAAAAAGTGCAACCATTCCTCTTCCTTGCATACTCAGGGAAGAGGCACTGCTGTGCTCTCCTGTAGTTTCATAATGTCCCCCATTAAACTCTAAGATCAGTAATTTTTTTAACCAAATATATTTCTGTATACCTATATGTAGAGATCCAAGGACAACTTGAATTAAGTCTCTCCTTCATTGAGTAGGTCCTGGGATTGGACTCAGGTTGTCTGGCTTGGGAGTGTCAATACCTACAGAGCTGTCTTGTCTGTATCCTGTTCCATTACTGAAGTGTAACTTTTACTTTAGATGCTCCCCAGCCCCACCCCTGCCCTAAATTTTTCCTTTAGACTTTATTTTATGTGCCTTTCTTTATTTCCACAAGTCTGGGATTTCAAGCATGTGCCACCATATCCAACTTTTTAAAAAACTGATTTTTTTTTTTTTATGTGCATTGGTGTTCTGCCTGCATGTTTGTGTGAGGATGTCAGATTGTGGAATTTCAGACAAATGTGGGCTGCCATGTGGATGCTGGGTACTGAACCTGGGTCACATGGAAATTTAGTTAGTGCTGCTAGTGCACTCAACTGCTGAGCCATCTCTCCAGCCCCATACCCAACTTTCTTATCAAAGACTCAAACTCAGGTCCTCAGGGTTGTCTAGCAGACATTTTACCAGTTGAATCCAACCCTGTACTTTTACTTTTTAAATGGACGTTGTCAAATGATTTTCTTAAAAGGCTCTTACAGAGTTTCTATCAAAAAGAGTCCAGGGGGGTTCAGAACTTTGCTATGGTTTCATATGCAATATGCAAATGAGGCTAGAATTAGAAATGATGACTGGGAAGTGGTGACCCATGCCTTTAATTCTAGCATTCTTATAGGCAGAGGCAGGAGGATCTCTGAGATGGAGACCAGTTTAGTGTACAGATTTAGTTCCAGGGTGGACAGGACTGCACAGAAAAACCCTGTCTCAGAAAGCAGACAGACAGACAAAAAGGAGGGGGCTGGGGAGGAGAAAATGAGAGAAAGAAGAAATAGAAGTAGTTCCTAGAATCCCTAATCTCATACATATCAACCTCTTCATGAATTCCTGCTGGTGGGGATATGGCCACTGTGTTGCAGGAAAGTCAGTTCTAATATTTGTTTTGTTTTTTTTTTTTTTTTTTTTTGCTTTGCTTTGCAGTAGAGTACTTTTGTGAATATTTTCCACTTAGTATTTCTAATAGAAAGAAGTTTGTAGCCCCTGGTTATTTTTCTCAGCTATTAGGAGCCTTGTAGAAAGATTTGTCACTAGGTAGCTTTCAGTTTCTACAGAACTTCTGCATGTTTTTAGATTTCTTTGTGGAATGGCACAAATGAGTGCCTAGGTCATTCATCCACACCATGGCCTTTAGAATCTTTGCAGGAGCTGTCATCTGCCCCCATTTTCCAGTCGGTGCTTTCTTCTGTATCCATATGATATGCTCTGTGAAATGTTTCAGATGGTGTCTTAGGGTTTCCACTGCTGTGAAGAGACACCATATCCAAGGCATCTTTTATAAAAGAGAACATTTCATTGGGGCTGGTTCAGAGGTTCATTATCATCAAGGTGGGAGCAGGACACCTTGGTGGCAGGTAAGGTGCAGGAGGAGCTGAAGCCCACCCCCACAGTGACACACTTCCTCCAACAAGGCCACATCTTTAACAGTACCACTCCCTAAGGGCAAAGCGTATTCAAACCACCACACCACAGATGGTTTGTAAAATGCAGTAAATACTTAGTATTTTAAATCAGTAGATAAAACCCTATAGTGACTTTCTGTCCATGGAATCCTAGTCTGTTCATCTTCCTGGTAAGGATGGCACTCTGCTCTGATTGTTTCTGGAACTGCAGTGGCTTGGGTGGCCTTGCACAGCTTCACAGTCCAAAATAGGGCTTGGGCAGTGGTACCAGGGTTCAGAGGATTTGCTGCTCTTTCAGAGGACCCAGTGCAATTTCCAGTTCCTATATTTGGCTACTTACAGCCCCTTGTAGCTTGTATTGCCAGGGGATCCATGTAGACTTCAGGTACCTGATCGAATACAGTAAACATAACACACATGCTCGTAAATGACAATTAAAAAGCAAATATATTTTTTAAAAAACCTAAAGGTTAAGAAAAAGATATTTATTTATTTATTGGAGATAGGCCAGCACTATGTAGCCTTGACTGTCCACTATACCTGGCCAGTTTTTATTACTTTTAGTTACGTGTCCAAGAGTGTTTGTCCTGTCTATATGTGGGTATGTACATGTGAGTGCAGATACCTGTAGAGGCCAGAGGTATCATTTCTCCTAGAGCTTGAATTAACAGTTGGTTGTGAGTAGCCTGGTGTAGGTGTTGGGAACCAAACTTGTGTTTTCTGGAAGAACAGCAAGTGCTCTTAACCACTAAGCCATCTCTCTAGCCCACAATTATTTTTAATATTGTGTTTTAGAAGAGCAAGTGATCTACTGTTACCTGGCCTTATCCCTTCTTGCAGTTATCTGTCTTCCTGTTACCTATCCATCCAATTTTTGAGACAGGTCTTATTGTATAGTCTGGGCTTTATCCTAAAGTTTGAGATTTTCCTGCCTCTGCTTCCCAAAACCAGTTTGCAGTTTTCAAACACAGGCTCTGTAGTTAATGAATTATTTTGCTGTAGTCTTTTCTCCTTGTTTTATGTGGAAAGCCTGTTGTCTTCTAGACTGTTACTACCTTCATTTATTGTTCATTAGCTTCTTCAGTTTGGACTGATCTTTAGTAAATTTTTTTGTTATATATTGCTTTTTCCTTGATAAAATGTTGGTTGACAACAGCCTCTAATTATGTTTAGAAAACTGTATACTGACTGGACTTATAAACAGAAGTTACATATGACAGAATATCTCCATCTTATGTTCAAGTGTTCCGAGTGATTCTACTTTGTGGATTATTTAATAGCAGTTTTTGGAGAACAGGAGAGAAGTTATACCACACTAAAAGTACACAAAGGGGTTGGGGATTTAGCTCAGTGGTAGAGCGCTTGCCTAGCAAACGCAAGGCCCTGGGTTCAGTCCCCAGCTCCGAAAAAAAAATAAAAAAAAAATAAAAAAAAATTTAAAAGTACACAAAATTACTATACCTTTATTAGATCTTCCTTTTTTTTTTTTTTTTTTTTTCAAGACAGGATTTCTCTGTTTAGCCTTGGCTATCCTAGAACTAGCTCTGTGGGTCAGGGTAGCCTCAAACACACAGAGATCTGTCTGCTTCTGCTTCCCCAGTGTTGGGATTAAAAGTGTGAGGTATCACTGCCCAGCCAAATAAATTGTTTTCTCCTTTAATGTGAAATTAAAGATTGAGGCACCAAAGAGATGCCTTAGTGGTTAAGAGCACTTGATACTCTTAGAGAGGGCTGAAGTTTGGTTCCCAGCATTCATGTTGTCAGCTCATAGCTGCCTGCAATGAGTATAAGGGACCTGACATCCTTTTTTGGCTTCTGTGGGTGCATATGCCTACATGCATAGAAACACACATACACATGTAAATAAAAAAAAGGATGGAGTATAGCCTTTACATTAAGTGTCAAGGTTTATTTGAGTCACATTTGCCCTTAGTAGTTTGGACAGTTTGTGTTTATAATGAACTTTAGTGATTTTGCTATTCAGTACTTCAGAATTAAAAATGGTACAAATAGATTATAGTTCTTGCTTGGTAGACATGTAGTTTTGTTTTTTCCCCAAGTTAAACATTCCCAAGTTAATCAGATCTTCCTGACTGTTAGAAGCTTTGAGGTACCCGACAGTGGTGAGATTGCTGAGTGTGTGAAGTGCTCATACCAGCCGTAAAAAGTTGCTGGTGTATTTGGAAGATTTGGTGATTTCTGCCTTTGATTCTGTTGGCTGGTGTCAGTTTTGTGGGTTGCAAGAGCTTCTTTATTCTTGAGGTTTAGGTAGATTTTTGAGGATTTAACTTGATGGTGTAGTAATACTGTCTGTCAGTATAATAGAGGGCAAGATTTCTTGACAAGAGTTTTGGCAATGTCTTTTGTGTATCTTTTGGTTGGTTTTCAAGGACAGTTCAAAGGAATCAGTCTTGTTCTAGAGTGAAAATATTTTTGAGAGATTTGAGACTGCTCTCTTCGTTCTTAATAGTTTCCAGTATTTTTTTCCTTTACTTAGTTGATTGATTTATTCAATGGTCTTCTAATATGTGGTAGTGTTTTTGATGCTGTAGATGCAGAGGTGAACAGATTATCATAATTCCTGTTCTTGTGGTGCTAAATGCTAGTTGAAGAGCCAGAGAGTAGACAACCAGTGAATTGAATGAATGTATGTTATGACTATTAATGAGTCATATTGAGTGAGGGGTGGGCTAATGAGAGTGTTATGTAGAACAAGTAGAACAGAGTCTAGAACAGCATCTCAAGCAAAAAACAGTAAATGCAAAGTTACTGCCATTATGGACTGGGAGAACACTGTGATGAAGTGGGCAGGAAAAGTAAATGTGGCTGGAGCTTAGAGACTTGAGAGGCAGGCAGCCTTGCCATAAGTGTGCTGTAGACTCTGAGGGCTTCTTTATGTAGTACCATGGAATGCCGTCCTGTCAGGAGGTTTTCAGCAGAGGTCTGACTGGTTGCAAAGCTCGCTCACCCTACTGTTCTAGTCAGCAGATATCTGCAGATAGTATCGTGGAACAGTGTTAGAGTAAATGGCTGTTACTGGAAGTGAGAGATGGGGTGGATGTAGGGCGTTCTGTAAATTTACTACAGTAGTAGCATTTCTGAGAGGGAATTTCTTCCTCCTTGTCTGGATGGGGCTTAGATGTAACAGGAGAACTTGGAACTGTACCGGGTCTGGTATGTGTAATATTTTGCTTTACTTTGTAATTAAGGTGTATAGGTCAAAATTGTCTCATAACACAAGTCACTGCTTGCCTTCTTTGTGCTGGACTGTGCACTGAGCACAGAAACCTTACTGAACGCTTGCCTCTGGGGTGTTCTTGAAGCCATGTAGGTGCTATGTACAACACTCCTCTGTATGCTGAGAATAGTTTGGAAAAAACATTTCTGAAGGTGGCTACAGGTGAACTACATACCCTTTCTCCACAAAACAACATTTTTTTCTTGGGGGAGAGCATGCAGCTTATAGACAAATTAGGTGTTTGGCAGATTTTTTTTTTCTGGAAAGTAAATGAGCCGAGTTTGAGCCCATATGGCACGAAACTGTATTTCCTGCCAATTAAAAGAATAAGGTTTGGGGGTTGGGGATTTAGCTCAGTGGTAGAGCGCTTGCCTAGCAAACGCAAGGCCCTGGGTTTGGTCCCCAGCTCCGGGGGGGGGGGGGGGGGGAGAAAAGAATAAGGTTTGCTATCAATTAAAAGGATAAGGCTTAGCTTAGCTGTGGTGGCCCATGCTTTTATTCCACTGTCTCTATGTGTTAAGACCAGCGTGGTTTACAGATTGAGATATAGTCAGGGCTACACAGAAAACAAATCTCAAAAGACAAATATCAGCCAACTAAACAAAAGGCAAGTTAGAATTTTGAAAACTTATTCTGTCATTTTAAGTTTACCAGATTCATACTTCTTAAAACTATTTCTCTGATCACATTCAGCTTTTGATGCTGTCTATTGGAATGTATCAGTACCTGGATGGCTATAAACTTTTCCAGATACTGATATTCCAGTTAGGATAATATGTATTCTATAATCATGTCTCAGGTTCGGAGTATAGCAGAGAGGTAGATAGAGTACTGGACTCAATAGAGTGAAGTCCTTAGTTTGGTCCTTTGGAAAACACACACACACACACACACACACACACACACACACACACACACACACACACACACACACACTGAAAGGTCAAGATTTTATTGTCTTTATAACAAAATTGGCTTAGAACTGAATCACTTGGCCCTTTCTCTTCTTGTCACCTTCCAGTTCAAAATGTTTGCACCTCTTGATCTGCAGTTGGACTCAATACACTCCAGTCTCAGCACAATCTTCTTTGTAGTTTTAGCCTTTTTGCAGAAAATGGGCCTAGTTTGCCCACCGTAGCCACTCTGTTTTCTGTCATAAGGCCACTTTCCCTGGGCATACAAAGAATCCTTGCCCTTCTTGTACTGTGTCACTTTGTGGGGTTGTTGCTTTCCACATTTCTTTCAAAATGTCCAGTGGGTCTTAGGAACGTTCGCCATGTTTGCAGGAGTGCTATAGCTCAAAAAGAAAGAGGATAGAGCAGCAATGGAAGTTTATCAGAAACTTATATATTTAATTAAAATGTTGTAAGCTGCTCTTGTCATTAGTTTGGACAATGCACTTCGTTTTCTGAAGTCCTAATTTTGATAGAAGCAGCATTTTTTTCATTGATACAATATTTCCACATAATTATGGAGTAATGTGTTCATTGTTTAATGACCAAATCAGCATAATTAGCATTTCTATTTTCTTAGATGTTTTCATTTTCTGTGTCTTGGGAACCCTCAGATTCTAACCTCCATTACCCTATATCATAGCTGTAGGCTGTCATTGCTTTATTGTGCCAGAAACACCTCAGCTGTGTTCGGTGCCATTGTCCATTCTGCATTCAGTGTCTGCTGGTTTAGCTCCTGTAGCATCTACAGATGAAAGACACCAGGGTTTGTCTTTCTGTTCTTTGTAACTGACATTTTTACCTTCACCAAGTGTAAAGACAGCAGTATTTGTGTTGGTATTCCCAGCTTATCTCCCTTCCTTTAATATGTCTTCCATTTCTATCCATGTTGCCAGAGAAGAGACTAAAGCTTTGTGGTGAGTGATGTTCCTGTGTGTGCTCATTTTAAAGTCCACCTACTTCTGTGTGCACTCGATTGACTCTGTATCTTCATTTGTACATTTGTGCTGGCATCTCTGACAGAATGGTAATGTTACACAACCCTTTCATACAGCTCATCATGTTGTGGTGGCCCAAATAAAATAATTTCTGTTGCCTCTTAATAACTTATTTTGCTGGTGTTAGGAATCATAATATAAATATCTGATATGCAACCGCTGTGAAAGGGCCATTCAGCCTCCAGCGCCTTAACCCATGGGATGAGAACCACTATATTCCAGAGTGAGGTTGCTTGATTATATGCTGTTTTAGTTTAGTTTTTTTTTTTTTAATGAACCTGACATTGTAAAATACAGTAATGCCAGAATTAAGTTGACTATGAGAGGGCATTTAAACAAAAGTGTTGTTATGTGATTGCTTCTAGAAGGTTGAGTGGTCAATAGAAAGTGCTCTGTCCTGGAAGCCAAATGCAGGCAGCTGTTTAGATCAGGTCTGAAACACCTGGTTCAGGGCACTAAGTTACCAGTCCTATTGGCTGTTCGAAGAGCAGCCATTCAGAAGACATGAGCTTGAGGCTAGGTTCCAGGAAAACTTTGCCATTTGCCAACTCTGAGTTGATGATGTTCTGGGTTCCTTGATATTCTCATAAAATTTTTAACACCAGCTTTCAATTCATGAGGAGAATTACTGAGTATTTTCATGGAGATAGCTTTGACCTTGCCAACTTGAGTTGTATTGGTGGTGTATAGTTATTTTTCATGTGATCAAATACCCGATAAACATCTCCCTGAGGGAGACAGGCTTTGTGTCCATGCTGGGGATGCTTACAGCCATGGTAGGACCAGGAAGCAGAGCACAGGGGAATTCCCACATTCAAGGGGCTTCCTCTTTACTGTTTTTGTTCAGTTAAAAGCCCCTGCCTGCAAGGTGGTGCTACCTCATTCACTCTGGGAAACTAAAAATGTGTCTGGTTTGCCAGGCATGGTGGTGCAACACCTTTAATTAATCCCAGTGCTCTGAGGCAGAAGCAGGTGGATATCTGAGTTCAAGGACAGCAAGGGCTACAGAGACCCTGTCTGGGGGTTGGGGGTGGGGTTGGGCAAAGGGCAAGTGTTTGACTAACTAATGCTTTGTTCTTACTACATTTAAACTGGCCTGTAAGTTTAGTGCTTTCTTTGTATTTGGTCCTTAATTTCTTTAATTGGTGTCTCAATTTTCAGGGTTATTTTATACTATTTTATCTTTCACTTTGTTTAACAAACCTCACTTTTCCAGTTCCTTGAATTCTCTGTTGAAGAGAATCTCACAGGAAAGTGCTCTCTCTGATTATCAGCTACAGTGAGTGCTTAGAGGGGTTTAGGATGCTCTTTCCTTGAACCCATAGAGAAGAGATAGAGGGTGCTGCTTTCCTTTCTCTTAGGAGACCTGAATTCTTTATTGCAGGATGGGTGATATTGCAGGATGGGTGAGCATCCTGCATTTGGGTTGTTACAAGAGAAAAGGTCATTCTCACAGAAGATGTTAATAATCCTGGGAGAAACAGAAGAGAGATTTGGTAATAATTGCTTGATTTTTTTCATTAATCCATTTATAAGGATTACATCTTTAAAACTGAAGAAAATGAATCAGTATAAAAATAAACAGAAAAATTTAAATATAGGTCAAGTAAATTAAATTTACTTACCAGTATCTTGATACTATAGAAAATTGAGTGATCTATAAACTGTACTAAAAGTAATATAGAATTGTAGTAAGTTGAAAAAATGCATAATATAAAGACAGTATAGTGTATATTTTTTATTTGAAAATGAAAAGAGCAACTGGATTAGAGAACTATTTAAAGATATAAAGGAAAAGTTTTTGTTTTTTCTCTTTTGAGTTGCATGAAGTTCACACTGGCCTTGAATTTATAATCCTCTTGTCTCTGCTTCACTGTTACTGTGACTACAGGCATGCCTTACCACAGCTATAAGGAACTCATGTTGATCTAATGTTAGATGCGATCCCAAAGGTAGAAATATCTTTTGTATTTTAGGGAAAAGCACTGAAGAGAGATTTTAAAAAAAAAAAAACATTTATTTTCAATGTATGCATCTATGGTCAAAGGACAATTTGCAGGATTCAGTTTTCTCTTTCCAACATATCTGCCCTGGGATTCAAATTCAGGTTTTCATGTAGCAAGCACTGAGCCATCCCAAAAGACATTTTTTCTTTTTTGAAAAGTTTTTAAAAATGAATCTTTAACTTTAATTCTGAAATATTTCATACTCATAGAAAAGTTGGAAGAATAGTCCAGAGAACCTACAGATCCTTCTCTGGTTGCTGGTAGAGTTTTTCCTTCTTGTCACTTCTCCAAACAGTTAGCATAGCTACCATGTGTGGCCTTTATGGTCTTTGGGTCTATAATCTCCAGGTGTAAGGCATGCAAAAGCCATGTGTGCATCATAGGCAGAAGCTGATCATGTCTTAGGAGGTCGTCCACAGTAGGCAGTTGTGGCACTGACTCTTGGATACTGAGAAATGGTTGTGTACAGAATTGTGAGAGGAGCTGAAAACACCTCACCAGCTTACCCTAAACATAATAACATTTTCCTACAGGATAGTGGTCATATTCAAATTACTTCTTTTATTGAAATTAGTTTCCTTTATTTTTAGCTTTACGTTTTCATTTCTGTGTATTTTTATTTTATGTATATGAGCATTTGCCTGCATGTTTGCATGTGTACCACATGTATGCAGTTCCCACACAGACCAAAAGAGGGCCTTAGATCCCCTAGAACAGGAGTTACCACTGGTAGTGAGTTACCATGCAGGTGCTAGGAACTGAACTTGGGTCCTATGGAAGAGCAACCAATACTCTTAACTGCTGACCCATCTCTGCAGCTCCCTAAAGAGATTCTTGATATCTTTGTGTTTAACAGTTGTCTCATACAGTTGAAAGAACTTGGAACTGCTTAAGGATTAAGACTGATTCTTATTGTTTTCTGTCCCCACATGAGTAGATATGCGACTTATTTACTAAAAGAACAAAGACTGGTGTGATGAGCAGCAGAAGGAATCTGAAGTCTTTGGGAATATCTCAGAGAGTGAATGTTCTGCTGGTTGCTTTTGGGCAGGTCAGGGGAGGTACTCTGGGTTGTGCTTTTTGCCCCCTTTTGAATTTGTCACAGAAAACAGAAGTGTTATTTCTGCTTAAAATTGTCAATAAAAATCCTGAAGGAGCTGAAACCACACTTAGATAAAATTTCTTATGTTGTTATGGCTTCTAATTTAATTTTGTTTTCAATTTTAGGAAACACACCTTTACATCTTGCTGTGATGTTAGGAAATAAAGGTTAGTAAATACTTTTAATGTTTAACTTCACTCACAGTTGTCGTTAAAAAATCATATTTGTGTATATGGCATGTGGCTTCATGCCATGTTGGTTCTCCTGGCATATGGGTTCTAGGGATTAAAGTCAGGTTATCACACTTGGTAGCAAGAGCCTTTACCCAGTGGGTCATCTTGTCAACCTCAGTTTTGTCACTGAAAATCACTTAACCAGGGGCTAGAGAAATGGCTCAGTAGTTAAGAGCACTTGGTTCAATTTCCTGTTACTCATCTAGTGGTCCACAACTGTTTATAAATATTATTTCCAGGGAATCCCAAGCCCATTTCTGACTTCTGTAGGTGCCAAGCATAAATATGGTACACAGACATACATGCAGGCAAAACACACATAAAATGAGTAAATAAAAAAAAAAAACTTCATAAACCATTGGTTTCAGGGAATACTGATAAGTAGCCATAAGAAAATGTGTTTCCAGGTAAAGTCTGAGAAAAATTGAATTAAAATTGGCAGTTTACCCTAGAACCGTGCAGTACTAGCATGTGCTGTATCTTTGAAGTTGGGGTAAGCATAGTATTGTGGTGAGTTGGATCCACAGGTATTTGAGGTTCCCACTTAATGAGTTTTTTAAGAGACAAGCACCTAGTGGAAAGAATCTTGGGAAAGACTTGAATAGATGATTCAGGCCCTGCAAACAGTGTTGTTAATACCCCTTTAAAAAATATGTATATATGTATATATATTTTATGTGTTTTAATTGCATGTATATCTCTGTATTAGTTTGCGCCTAGCACAGTTGGAGGCCAGAAGAATGTCAGATTCCTTAGAGGTGGTGTTATAGGTGGCTGAGAATTGAACTGAGGTTCTTTAGAACATCAGAAAGTGTTCTTAACCATTGAGCCATATCTCTAGTCCCTTAAAAATATTTTTAGATTAAGCATTTTAAATTAAAAGTTCGTAACTGGCTCCAAGGGATCTGACATTCTTCTGGTCTCCTCAGGAATACAAACACAGATGTGCACATATGTACATGCACATGAATAACAAAATACATATTTGGGGGTTGGGGATTTAGCTCAGTGGTAGAGCGCTTGCCTAGCAAGCGCAAGGCTCTGGGTTTGGTCCCCAGCTCCAGAAGAAAAAAAAAAAAAACTAAAATACATATTTGAAAAAGCTTCTTTGCTAATGTTATTAGTGTAAACAAACAGACTTAGTCAGAATTCAGGTGTGAAAGATGAACAAAAAACCTTTTTTCTGATAGTAATATAAAAATATTAATTCCATATTTATAATCCAGAGGTTATCCTTTTCATCTTCATGCCTTCCTTGTAGCACAAAACCTCAGCTTTGGTTCACCAGAGTGAAAGCTGCCTGGCATGCTTTGCCACACTGCTTTTCACGGTCAGTTTCTAAGTTCTTTCACTTGCTGGTGATGGGCTACAACTGTGGCAGCTGTAGACATTCTGCTCTATTAGTTAGTAGTCTTGGAGTGACACTTTGACGCTGTGTGGATGTCCACTGAGATCTTTCCTCCACAGTATACTTCTCCATTTTTATTACTTGTTGACAGAAATAACATTTTTCTAGAAAAAAGTTCACCCTTACATGTGTTCCAGCTGGTCATTCAGTTTCTTAGTTTGGTCGTGACACTGACCATTTCTGTTGCTCCTGTCTTCTTGCTGTAGTGTTTCTCTTTGATAACCATATAGTCCTCTAGCACTGTGCATGAGACTATGCATTATTAGGACCTATGATGAACATGTGGTTTGCCAGTGTGTACTCACTATGTAGCCCTGGCTGGCTTCACTATGGTAGATCAAGCCTGCCTGGCACTCATCTACCTTGACATCCATCTGCCTTGTCTTGGAGAGTTTAATTAAGGAGTGAGCCACCATGCCCTGCAAAGACAGTCTTCTACATCAGGGTGGGGTCTCTGCAGCTAAGGCCAGCAAAGTAACGACCCATGGAAAGTAAGAAGATAATTCAGTTCAACATGACTCAGCTGGAATTGGTTCAGACTTTGAGAACCTTATTTTAGGAATGTTTAAACGCAGCACAGTTTGAAATAAAAGTTTTCTAGTAATTAAGTCAATCCTTTGCGCACACCAAAGCTTTAAATCTGACTGCCTAGAAACTCTGTAAAGTACATGTGATATCTTCTATAAAGATAGGTCCTAAAGATTAACTGAGGGCTGGAGAGATGGCTCAGCCGTCCAGAGGTTCTGAGTTGCTACATAGGGGCTCACAGTGATCTGCAACAGGAACTGATGCCCTCTTCTGGTGTGTCTGAAGACAGCTACAGTATACTCACATACATAAAGTAAATAAAATCATTTAAAAAAATTATCTGAGAAAACAGGCTCAGTTAAGGGTCTGGGGAATAGTGGTATAAATTGACTGAGATAGGCAAGTTCAAGATACAGGTCTAGGGTATCCAGCGTAGTTCCTGTTAAAGGCATTTTTTTTCTTCCTGAAATAAATAATTAGCATTTCATTGACATAGCAGATGAGCACATTCTCCTTTGGGTCTTTTTGGGTTGTAGATGTTTTCTTGAGACACGGTTTTACCAGTTTGCCCTGGCATGTCTGGAACTCAAGGTGCCAACCAGGCTAGCCTCCAAATAACTCAGTAATCCACCTCCCTCTGCTTCCCAAATGCTTAGATTAAAAGCATGCACTACCATGCTCAGCTGAACTGTAGATATTTGTATAAATTACTCTTATGGTTCATAGGTTATCTTTAGTTCATATAAGCACTCTTCAAGTATTCTTTGGAGACAAACAATATTTTTCAGAGAGTATCCAATTTACTTTTAGATAGATTGAGTTCCTTTGACTCTGGGGAACTTAGACAACCTTATTATACCATGGGAGTTTATAGGTTATACATAGAAGAGCATTATTTGACATATGTAGTAATCTAGTTTATTTTGCATACCACTCATATTTAAAGATTCTGGACATTGTATGTCTGATAATTATTCCTATTTTATGTTGCAGAATGTGCACATTTACTGTTGGCTCACAATGCTCCAGTAAAGGTGAAAAATGCTCAGGGATGGAGCCCTCTGGCGGAAGCCATCAGCTATGGAGACAGACAGATGAGTAAGCAGTACTTTAAAAATACAAATTGGTGTGTTGAGATAGTTTTCTTGTGTGACTTCTCAGCAATCTGCAAACTTAACCGTGACTTACCCATGACTGGGAACCCCAGCATTGAGCAGCAAAACAGTTGAGTCATGGAGAAACCTCCTCCTTTCAGCCTTCAGAGGTCAAGACTTCATTGTTTTTTCTTGCAAATTATTATTTCTGTTTAATTATTAGTATACTAATTAAAATAAAAACTAATCATGATGTTAACAGCACTTACCTACTTTTGGTGGATGTAGACTTTGCTGGAAGCTAGGAAATGTGCTGTTTCTTGGTTTATTCTTTGAGCCATTTTGTTTCCTTGTCCTGGAGATCTTTCATGGTGCCTCCCTACATTTCTCTATACCTGATAAATTCAGGACAGACTCAATTTGCTCAGATCTAGCCAGGCTAAAGGTGAATGTGACTCTGCTTTCCCCAGCTGCACCTACTGCAGTGCTCCCTGGGTCAGAGGGGCTCTTGGTTGGCACAGTGGCTGTAGCTTCCTCCCTTCTTTACTTGTCTTGTTCTACGTGAACTGCCACTTAGACTTTAAAGCCATCTAGAATCTCCTTAGCACACAATTTGGCTTTTATCTATTTTTTCCTTAGGTACAGATACCACCAAAGTCCAGCTTGGTGAATCAGTGAGTTTTATTGATATTACTTACAGAAATATGGGTGAGGGCTTATTTATAGGAGCAGAAATGACTCAAAGGGGGTTAGGGATTTTAGCTCAGTGGTAGAGCGCTTGCCTAGCAAGCGCAAGGCCCTGGGTTCAGTCCCCAGCTCTGAAAAAGAGGAAAAAAAAATGACTCAAAGACAACTTATCACCAAAGCCTATCCCAGCTCACAAAACTCAGAATCTGGAGCACAGATCAACAGGTTCCAGAGTGTCTTTTCCAGGTGCCTCTTCAGTTATTCTAAACCTCTCCCAGGCAGCTTAGCTGGTTTCTGTTTCTTCTAGGCAGCTGGTTGGGTCTGATTAGTCTTCTTTGCAGCTTGGCTTAACTTCATGTGAGAGGGACTCTCAGCTTTTATTACTAACTCTGGTAGGGAGGAGGGTCCTAGTGAATCTGGTCAGTTTCAGGGACTTCTGAGTGAAGCTATTCACTTCTTGCTTAAGGAGCTTCCTGCAGAATTAAATATTTTAATCTCTGAACATACTGTTAAACAACAACCATCATACCAGATACACAGATCTTATTTTTATCAAGTATATCTGTTAGTTTGAAAGGAAGCATCATCTCCCTGGTACTATTATTTCATAGTTCAGGTGGGAAAGATCAATGAAGAATAGCTATGTAGAAGAAAAATTGTCATGTTTATTGAAGAATTATGTAGCATTGAGTATTTTCAGGCTGCTATGTGGACTCAATCTATTGTACTAAGTTTTGAATTTCTCTGGATTCTTTGTTAGGATTCAGTTCTGTATGTAATCCATATATTAAATTGCAGATTGCCTGAATTTCTCAGACAACTTTGAATGGATGATGAGGCTGTATTTGACTGAAAAATGTAATATATGATGATAATGCTATGGTATTTTTACAGATAAATTGGCACATGTGCTTTTTTATAATACATTGACAGTTATCTTTGTGGACAAATAATCAGAAATCCATATGAGAGTAAGAAATAGTTCTTACCAGTGAATTATTTCAGGGAAAGTTAAAATGTACATATTGAAGTCATTGAGAATGGAGTAGCAGCTTGTCCTAACCAGTTAGTGGAGTGAAGGGAGAGCTAGTGAAGACTGGAACTTCCAAGGATCATTCACAGTGAAAGCATGTGTAAAACCCCTTTGTTTATTAAAGTGAAGAAAACAAGGCATGAGACTTTGTCATTTTGAGTTTATCATCTGTGAAGAGAGCCAGGAAACAATTCTCATGGAAAACCAATTTCAGGATAGGGATGTAGTTTCTCAATTTTATATTTCACTACAGCCTATCACATTAGAGAGGTATTTAACTCCTAAAATAGTCCCAGCACTTGTAGGTAGAAGCAGGAGGTTGTGAGCTCCAGGATAGCCTGGGCTACTTATCAGACTCTGCCTTACAAAAGAAGCAAACAACAAAAAGAACTCTCTTTTAACTCTTAAAGGAGCCTTAACTGAACCAATGGTATTTAGGAATGTCAATTTGAAATTGTATTTGTGATGGTGTTTAAGGGGATGGCTTTTCAGTCTTCATTTTGCTGTGCTGTCTTGAAATTTTTTATGGCATAGACAATTACTTTTTTTGGTGTGTCAAAATATTAATTATTAGCAAAAGCTTTGTGATCTACTTGCCTTTTTGTTTAATTTCTGCTAATTTTGTTAATGTTTTGTGCTATAGAATAAGCAATCAGGGCTGGTACTTACTGTAGCTCACTTAGTAGAATACATAATATTTATAAATCCCTGGGTTTGATCTCCAACACTGTATAAATTGGGCTTGTGAGCTCTGGGAAGGTGGAGGCAGAAGGATCAGAAGTTGAGGCCATCTTCTGTTACATATTAAGTTCTAGGCCAGCCTAGGCTACAGGAGAGGTGGTCTCTAAAAATGAAAAAGGAGAAGAAAAAATAATTAGAAAATGCTAAACTACTTCTCAAGGACTATTTAATTTCAGTTTAAGATTTTAATGTTATATTGGTTTTCTGCCTTAAAACGTTTACCTGATGAACTATAATGACATAAGCACATATGGGGAAAAATGGACATAACTTTACTTATCTCTGTCCCATAATTCCTAGCACTTCCTGATGCAGACAGTCATGGCTTTTTGTGTACACGGGGCTATCTTTGGTTTCTAGATTTATTTGTCAATTATTTATTTGTGTGGGTTTATGTCATGGTATACATGGCATTTGCTGTCTATCTAGACCTGGCAGTTTTCTTCATTTAGGATGCACATGCACACACACATTTTTTAAAGAGGTGCCTTGTGACACATTTTCAAAGTGATCAGTTGTTTATTCGGCACATTTTGAATTATCCAGTGTTCTTCCTTAAACAGGCTTTGAGATCCCAAGTCATGTGTATATTTTCAGATTTTTATCTCTGCTAAAGTACTCAGTGAATTCATTAATAGATGACTAAAAATTGCAAAGATAAATTTAGACTAGAAATAGAGAAATTCTATATTAGAATTTCTTTTCTACTAGTTGAATTTTTCTTAAAAGTTTTGTATTAATGGGCTGGGGAGAGGTCTCAGCAGTTGGGAGCTCTTGCTGCTCTTTTAGAGGACTGAAGTGTTCCCAACCCTCATAGGGGAAGGAGTGACTCACATCTGCTGCTCTAGTTCTAGGGGATCTAACACTCTCCTCTGCCTCCTATGTATGCACATGCACACATAGGACATACAGGGCACACAGACATATGAATAAAACAATCTTTAAATTTTTTTATTGGGGACTTTTATTACTACCCTGAGTTTTTAAAATTCAACAACTTTTATTTCTTACTTAAAGAAAGAAAAACACAAGGAACACGAGTCAGCAGAATGTCTGAGTATGTAATGGCAGTTGCTATCCAACAACTCGCCTGCTGACCTGAGTTCAGTACACAGAACTGATAAAAAGGTGGGAGGAGCAAACCACAGAATTGCCTGTGGTTTCTTCATACACATTTTAACAGAAAGCATCTTTTTAAAGATTTTATTTATCTATTGTATATAAGTACACTGTAGCTGTCTTCAGACACACTGGAAGAGGGCATCAGATCTCATTACAGATGGTTGTGAGCCACCATGTGGGTGCTGGGAATTGAACTCAGGACCTCTGGAAGAGCAGCCAGTGCTCTTAACCACTGAGCCATCTCTCCAGCCCCCACACATATTTTATACCTGTACACTACACACACACACTCACACTCACACTCACACACACACACACACACACACACACAATGTGATACAAATTTTAAAAAATTTAAAAAGCAATGGCATTTATTTTAAAAACAACTATTGGGAAAAAAAATTACTGACTAGTTTTTTTTTTTGTTTTGTTTTGTTTTGTTTTTTTACATTCTAGTCACAGCTCTTCTAAGGAAACTCAAACAGCAATCTAGGGAGAGTGTTGGAGAAAAACGACCTCGGTTGTTAAAAGCCCTAAAAGAGGTAAGTCAGGCTTCTTTGCTGATTCTTTACTAAAACAATTAACTATCATTTTAAAAAGCATTTAGTGTGTGTGTGTGTGTGTGTGTGTGTGTGTGTGTGTGTGTGTGTGTGTGTAGGTAGGTAGGTAGGTAGGTAGGTAGGTAGGTAGGTAGGTAGTTGGTAGGGTGCCCAAGGAAGCCAAAGGGCACTGGAGCTGCTGTTATCGGTAATGGTGAGCTGTCCAGTGGACCAAATTTGGTCCTTTGAAGAGCAGAAGGTGCTCTTAACCTTTGAACCTCTCTCTAACCTCTTAAGCAGTCTTTTAAAATGAAGTTAAATCTCACCAGTTAAGGATTAATAAATAAACTGTGAAAGTTATTTTTAAATTAAGTAATCGAAATATAATTCTGGGGTTACAATGTGTGTGTTCTTGGTAGAAGCGTATTTTCTTTGAACTGGGAAGATATTATTAACGTTTAATAAATTAGACAGGTGCTCTAGAAGAGTTGCATTATGGTGTCATGGTTGGTGGCCACATCTTACTGATGTTGGTGCTACAAGAAGGTATTTTGATAATTGTGTTCTTTTTCAAATCCAAACATAAGAAATAGAAGAATAATTTCTATTTCTCCTCTTGTCTTTCAATCTGTAATGATATCAGGTAGTTTTTTAGAGTGGGGGTAGGGGCAGGGGCAACATTGTAAGTATCAGAGCTTATAACTAAAGCACATTTAGTAATTTTTCTTATTTTATTTCTCAGTTAGGTGACTTTTACCTAGAACTTCACTGGGATTTTCAAAGCTGGGGTAAGAGTATGCTATGTTTTATTTTAAAAGTGAAATTATAGACATATTAGCATGACACATTTGATACTTGTCTTCCTTGTGTTTAGCATAATCATTGTAAAACTTACTAGTAATATTGTATTCCCAGCTAGAGAAGCAGTTCTCAAAATTTTAGTTTTTAAGATGGAAAATTACTGAAAAAAAATTTTTTTTTTTTTAACAAAAACAAGCTTGAAAACTCTAGGAATTTAGTCTTGCATCTTATATCTGTAATTCCAGTACCATGGGGCTGAGGCAGAATTGTAGCCACAGGTTCAAAGCCATGCTAAATCAGGCCATGCTTGATTACAGTACTACAGCGTAAGACCCTTTTAAAAAGAATACTGGGACTCAGTGGTTAGGAGCACTTCTGCTCTTGTAGAGGACCCAGGTTCAGTTCCCAGCACCCACTCAGGCAGCTCACAAACTGCCTGTAACTCCAGTTCAGAGAATTGAATGCCCTCTTCTGGTCTCTGTAGATACAGTGTGTATACTCAGGCTTATTCAAACATGCATATGAAACAAAAAATAAAATAAAGGTTTAATAATATTATAATTTAGTGTTAAAAACGTCAAAAAATGAAAAATTATGGGTTTATTAGAGTATTCAATTTGAGAAAGTTTGAAGTATAGTTCTGTAATTTCTAAGAATTAAAATTCTTTTTATTTTATCATCTTTTAGTCATTTTTGCCCCTTAAGTACTTGATGGCTATTGTCTTAACATAGAACTTGTTATTTATAAAAGGTTTTAATTTTGCATCCATGTATTTATCATAGCAATGAAAGTGATTTTCCTTTTATCAAATGTGAATCTTACCAGAGAAAACTTAATGTCCAAAAACAAAGTTTCATGAAAATGACCCATGCTTTTTTTTTTAAAGCTAATTGAAAAAATAAATTTTATTTTATTATTTCTTTGTTTATTTGGTTTTTCAAGACAGGGTTTCTCTGTGTAACAGTCCTGGCTGTCCTGAAACTTGGCTTTGTAGACCAAGCTGGCCTTGAACTCAGATGCATCCATACACGCTCTCAAGCGCTGGGGTTAAAGTCGTGTACCACAGTGTCCAGCTTAACTTTATTTTCATTAAAGATTTAATACATTTGATTGCAATAAACACATATTTTTACCAGCATCTGAGTTAATTTTTGTATTATTAAGTAATTTAAATGATTAGTGGTATATATCTTTAAAATAGTTTTTGAAACCAAATATTGACAAAAATGGGAAATATATTATTCTATATAATTGTATATGATTTGGAAGTTACACACATTACATATACATGTTCTAATTATTTTATATTGTTTGTATGCTACAATGATATTCTCTCTATATAGGTTTTTTTTTTTTTTTTAATTAACTTGAGTATTTCTTATATACATTTCGAGTGTTATTCCCTTTCCCGGTTTCCAGGCAAACATCCCCCTCTCCCCTCCCCTTTCTTATCAGTGTTCCCCTCCCCATCCTCCCCCCATTGCCACCCTCCCCCCAACAATCATGTTCACTGGGGGTTCAGTCTTAGCAGGACCCAGGGCTTCCCCTTCCACTGGTGCTCTTACTAGGATCTCTATATAGTTATATACTGTCTATAAATAGGCTTTTCTAGACCTTACCAAAAACTACTAGTAGTGACATTTCACAGTTTGAAAAATAATAGACATTTTACAGTTTGGAGGCCATAGAAGATTTATAAATACAACTTAGTTTGGAGCTTTGCATTGACACTGATACTGTTTAATACAAGTCACACTTTGAGAATGCATTGTGTGTGCACACTCACAACTTAAGGGCTAAGGTTATGTTCAGCTGAGCTGGTAAAGTACCTGCTGTTCAAGCATGAGGACCTGAGTTCTGATACTTCGCACCCATGTACAATGCTGGATGCAGCAGTGCATGCCTGTAATCCTGTGCATAGAAGCGGAGGCAAAGGGTCCAGGGATGACCATTCTAGCCAGACTGTGAGCTTCCAGTTTGTGAGAGACAGGTCTCAAGTGGGTTTGGTAGAGCAAGACACCATCAATCTCTGACCTGTATGTGCACACCTAGGAGGGTTGGTGGGTAAAGGTGTGGTTTTCTGTACAGATTTTGAAACTGAGGCACAGTGAGCCTAAGTAACAAGGGTACATATTTAGGACTCAAATTAAAATACAGCCATCTCAAAGGTTGTTTCTTTTATGTTACTGTTCTGCTGTTTTTTCCCAAATGATATTAAGGCATCTATTAGGTAAGACCCAGAATTTCCTGTTTAGTATGAAGGAATGTTTAGTGACCCCAGGTAGTATTTTCTCATCAGTATCACACAGCAGTCTGTGAAGTGGCGTTAGTTAGTTCTGTTACTTGTGGAAGTAGGTGAGGATAAGGGCTTAGTAAAGTACATTGACAAGTTCTTGAGAGATAACTATCTTAAAGGCAATCATCAACATTTGGTAAATTACTAAAATATTTGCTGCTTTTTAAAAATTTACAAATTTCTTAAGACTTTAGTATTTTTTAACCTTTTGTTTCTGAATTACAGTGCCTTTGCTTTCCCGAATTCTGCCTTCTGATGCCTGTAAAATATACAAGCAAGGTATCAATATCAGGTGAGGCGATGTGCTCTGTGTTCTGAGTAAAAGAAAGGTAATTCTGGGGGCAGCTCTTCTGGTAGTCATCGTTTACTTGTGTTTAGTAACTTAAAATACTGTTAGCACATTCAGGTTTGTGCTCCTGTAAGACCTAGTGCAGATACAGAAGTAAATTCATCGAAAACTGTAAGTTGAGATGAGCTTCTCATTCAAGCAGACTCTCTAGCGTCAGGGAATGCCTTCCTTTAGTAATAAGGACACTTGAGAAAGATCCACCCTACATCCTAACTTCACTCTGTGTCTTTTGCACCCTTTATTCCCTGTTTTTCTGTCCATGCGTCCACCCTTTCTCCATTCATGTCTTCAGTCATCTTCCCATTTCAACCAACATATTAAAGATGATTTAATTTTCTTTTCCTTTTATAGCTGTGATTGATAATTAAGTTTATAAAATGTAAATATATTTTTATTCTAAAATTTTACTTTTGTCATTTAAAATTTTAGGTTATTAATGTAACAAAAATTTAAACTTTAAATTTATAAATTAATATTAATATTTCTGTTTGCATATCTATACATAGTACATAATGTTTATGAAGTGTGTATATAGGCAGCCTTGTATATATATTTCTGTATGTCTCCAGATTACTAATTTAGATGTTTACAATTTAAAATTTTGAGGGATTTTTTTTTTTTAGATACACTTTGCATTTGTAGGAGAGAAAGCTCAGAGAAATTTAATAATTCTTAAATGATCATTTTATATCTTAGTTGTATCTTAGTTATATCTTAGATGTTATCTAAGATGGCCATGGTGTTGTATACGTATAATCCCAGCACCTGAGAAGTTGAGGGCCATTCTGAGATATATAATGAGGATGGGGGGTGCTGGGTGGGGGTGGAGACAGACACAAAGAAAATACCCATAACAGCTCACTGATTACAAACTTTGCTTATATTGCATGTCAGTGACATAATGTATTTTTTAGGCTTTTATCAGAATATTTTGGATTCAAATTTTGGATTTGTATAAAGCTCCTTTTTGCTTCTTCACTAATTACATAGTAAAATTTAAATATTTAGGTTTATCAGTCACAGTGGTGTTTTTACCTGTAGTCTCAGCTACTTGGGGGGCCAAGGCAGGAGGATCACTTGAATTCAGGAATTCTAGGCTATAGTATAGTAAGTCACCTGGGTATTTTCTGGGAGATGGAGACCTCCAGGTTGTTTAAGGAGGGTTCAGGTGGATGAGGTTAGAACAATATTTAGATTATAGGCCGTGTGTGTGTGTGTGTGTGTGTGTGTGTGTGTGTGTGTGTGTTTATATGTTTGTATGCATGTATATATGTGTATATATATATATTTTATATATATAAATATGTCTCACTTCAGTTGTAATGATAGAGACACAGAATTAAGATTGACACTACGATTTAATTGGGGAGTGTTTGACTGATGGAGCTATTGCTGGGTCCAAGTCCTTTGAAAATTAAGCCTTGGATTTGTGACCAATGTGCCTCAGCTTTCAAGTAGGTTGGACTTGTTGAGATTGCGAATGTTCCCATGTCCTTGTCTTTTTGCCTCTTTTTCTGTCTATCTTTTCTTTCTCATTCTCATCCTAGAAGCCCATTATAATTCTCAGGATGTTAGGGACAGAAATGGAGACAAAGGATTGTTCGTGCCACCTTTTATGTAGTCTAAATTCCCAAGTGACTGAGGCTTTGAGCCTAGTAGTTTAATTGTGTACTTAGATGTTAGATTTCCTTTTGGTATTTGGTGAACTTCTGACATGACGACTGATTCTCTTTTCTTTTGGGCCATGTGTACACCCAGTCACAGACTTCTTACACAGTTTAGGTGTCAAACCTCTTGGGAGAAGATCAGGGGCCAGCAGTGTCTTCTTACCCTTGTAAAAAAATTTAGCACTCTTAGGGTCTTTTGACTTCATGTTGCAGCCATTTGTGTGTGTGTGTGTGTGTGTGTGTGTGTGTGTGTGTGTGTGTGTGTGTGTACATACGATCACAGTCACTCACTCTGGTGTACACATGGTATGTAGGAACCGTGCTACTCCCCTCCCCCCCTTTTGCTTTTTCAAGATAAGGTTTCTCTGTATAGCTTAGCTATCCTGGAACTCTGTAGATCAGGCTGGTCTAAAACTCATAGAGATCCACCTGCATGTGCCACCATTGTCTGGTATGTGCTGACTTCTTTATGGTGTGCACATGGGACCACACTTACTTTCTTATGGTCTATATGTGTGCATGTGGTATCTGTACTTGCTTCTTTTTTATAAAGGTCTTTTTTGTTGTTGTTGTTGTTATTATTATTATTGTTATTATTAAATTATTTATTTACATTCCAAATGTTGCCTCCCTTCCTGGTCCTCCCCAAGTTCTTCAACACATTCCCTCTCCCCTTTTTTTCTGAGAGGGTGTTCCCCCATCCACCCACCTACCCACCTAATCCCCACCAGCATCCCCCTTCCCTGGGGCATCAAGTCTCTACAAGATTAAGTGTATCCTTCCCCACTGAGGCCAGACAAAGCAGTCCTCTGCTACATACCTGCTGGGAGCCACAGACCTGCCCATGTATGCTCTTTGATTGGTGGCTTAATCTCTGGGAGCTCTGGGGGGGAGGGGTCTGAGTTAGTTGATACTATTGTTCTTCCTGTGAGGTTGCCCTTTCCTTCAACTCCTTCAATCCTTCCCCTAACTCTTCTATAGGGGTCCCCAACCTCAGTTCAGTGGTTGGCTTTAAGTGTCTGCACCTGCCTCAGTCAGCTGCTGGTAAAGCCTCTCAAGAGGACAGCCATGTTAGGCTCGTGTCTGCCAGCACAACATGGCATCAGTAATAATGTCAAGGTTTGGTGCCTATGCGTGGGATGGATCCCAAGTTGGGCTGGTCACTGAACAGCCTTTCCTTCAGTCTCTTCTCCATTTTTGTCCCTGCAGGACAGGAACAATAGACAGAAACAGTTCTGGGTCAAAAACTTTGAGGTTGCATGGGCGGTCCCATGCTGCAACTGGGCTATTTCCATACTTGTGTTTTGATGGTATATGTGTATCATGCACAGGGAGACTATATGCACTTCTTATAGTGTCTTTGCTGTACACATAGAGACTTTGTTTTTCTTTTTTGGTTTTTCAATGTAGTCCTAGCAGACCTGGTACTCGCTCTGTAGACCAACTGGGTTTGAACTCAGAGATGCCTCTGCTTTCCAAATGCTTGGATTGAAGGTGTGTGCCAACACACCTTATATTTTATTTTTTAAAGTTATATATGTATGGGTATTGTGTCTATGTTTCACTTGTGTGCCTGTTGCCCATAGATGCCAGAAGAAGGCGCCAGATCCTTCAAACTACAGTTACAGATAGTTGTGAGCTGAGAATTGAACCCAGGTTCTTTGCAAGAGCAGCCAGCCCTCTTAATCACTGATTAAGCCCTCAAACTTAATTTGTAGTATGTTTATACCTTTCGTGTAGAGACCATACTTAGTTCTTTGCTTAAGTTCATCCCATTGTCTTGATGAAATTGTTAATACTATAATCTTTTTGTCCTTAAAAGTTGTTATTTTTAATGTTAAGTTACATATAGCTCTAGTTACTGCTATAGTTCAAGTTGAGCTTTTCCTGTGTATAGAAATCAGAAAGCCAGTCCATTTTGCTTTATCTGTGATAAAGCTTGACAAGTCAACAAAATAATGAATTCTTATAGTTAGATTACAAACTCCTAGATCTTTCACAGTGACACTCAAAGAGTGTGATGATCCATTCTTGATAGCTATGCTAAGCAGTTTCTGAGATTAAGGAGTGCGTTGAGCAATTGGTAAGTGAACCTGGACTAGTAAACTATAATATAAGCCTTAATTATAAGACTGAGTAATTCAAGGTTAGTGGTAAACTCTTTAATCCCAGTGTTTTTCCGATTTCAATTAGTGATATGTGGAATGTCGGAGACCACACCATTCAGCTAGACCATCGCAGGTCCAGGTTACTTGTGGAGTCAGCAAACATGTAGATGTAGGTCTATAAATGTATGGTAGAAACTGATTTCTATCCTAGCTTAATTTCTGTTGCTGTGCTAAGAATATCCTGGCTCGGGCTGGATTGATAGCTCAGTGTTGAAGTATATATACTGAAGAGTTCAGTTACCAGTACCCACATCAGGTGGCTCATAGTCACCTGTAACTCCAGCTTCTGGGGCATTCAACATCTTTGGTCTCTGAACACATAAACTCATGTGAACATACCCAAACATGTAATTTAAAATAATAAAAATAAGTAAAACTTTATTAAGATAAAAAAATCGCAACAAAAATAACTTTGGAGGAATCGAGTTTAGTTTATAATTCCAGGGAACAATCTGTCCTTGTAGGAAAGTCCCAGTGGCTGGATCTTGAAGCAGTAAGTCATATACTATCTATAGTCAAGAGCAGAGAGAAATCAGCATATTCATGCTTAGGACTCAGCTTACTTTTTTCCTCTAAAGACAGTTGAGAACCCAGAACCAGCAAATGGTGCCTCCTACTTTCAGGATGGGTCTTCTGGTATCAATTAAGATAGTCAAGACAATCTCCCACTGACGTTGCCAGAGGCCAATCTGATGTAGACAGTTCTTCCCAGATGATTCTAGATTATATCAGGTTGACAACTGAAACTGATTATAGTCCAGGAGGACCATGGGAATATTGGACTGACAGTTTTTTGTTTGTTTGTTTTTTTGGTTTTTTTTTTTTCAAGACAAGGTTTCTCAAGATGTCTCTCTCTGGCTGTCCTGGACTCACTGTGTAGACCAGGCAGGCTTCAAACTCAAAGAGAGCCTCTTACCTCTGATGGGATTAAACACATCTGGCAGGAATGTTGTTTAAAAAGATGGTGGGCTAAATCTGGAAGCCCAGTAGAAAGCTCTATAGTTTTGCAGTAGGTTGACATGATTGGTAAGGCTGAAGGGCAGACTAAGGTTGCATAGGTGATTAGGTATAAGAGATGATTTTAATTCAGAATTGCATTCTCAGTGCAAGACTATGGCCCAATATACCTGTACGTACCTATCTCGAGTACTGTGCTAGTTATAGGCTCCTGAAGAAATCTTTCTCTTTCTGCCTTCCCTATGCAGGTACAGCTGAGGGAATGAGGAGGCGGTGGTGAAGGAAGGGTAGTGTCACCCTGGGGCCTTTTCTTTCTTGCTTGGTTAACTAAGTGCTCAGAAAAGGGAAATACAGATAATAGAGTATGTATTCAAATGCTATTTTCAATAACATTTTAAATTTAGTTTTTATCTACAGATTTTGGTATTGACATCTTAGAGCTTAAGAGGCACAAAGCTTACGTTTATTAATAAAGTTTTATCAAACTTTTCTGTCAGTTATTACTGCCCATCTTTTATTTTATAGGCTTGACACAACTCTCATAGACTTTACTGACATGAAGTGCCAACGAGGGGACCTGAGCTTCATCTTCAGTGGGGATGCTGCACCCTCTGAGTCTTTTGTAGTGTTAGACAATGAACAAAAAGTTTATCAGCGAATACACCATGAGGTGAGCAGGTCTTATTAATATTTCCCTAAAGGGTTGGAAATGTGTATGTATTTACCAAAACCTCTCTATAATTGCTTCACTTAAAGCATAAAGTATAAATTGATATAGTTAATTCGCAAAACTTTAGTTTCTTTTTTGGAACCATCCTCCTCCTAGTTTCTGGTTTCTTTGATAGAATTCAGGTGATTCCTCGGCTAGTGGCCTGGGCTTCTCCTAGTTTTCACTGGCTCTCATGTTGGGTCTCTGCCAACAGAGAGACCCTTCTGCCCACTGTTGTCCGTCTAACTGAGCTGCTTCTTCACTGACGTCTGCACAGCTCTGAACAGAAGCCCTGCTCTCCCCCTTGGGCTCCTGTCCTCTGCCTCTTCTTCGTTTTGGTTCTGCTGTATGTTGAATTATGCCTCATCCATTCTTTTTCCTGCTGCAAACTAGAGGTTTCTCAGTATCCACATGTCACCAGGAGCTGTGCAAATAGTTCCTGTGTTTTTTCTTGGAGGTGGTGAAAACTGAGCTCAAGTGCTTTCAGGCTCCTGAGTATCCTGCAGATGATTTTAAAGTTCCTTCATGTTTACCTTGTCTCGCTCATTCCCAGATCATGTTTCTTGCTTACTGTCTTAGATTGGACTTTCATAGTTAACATTGTATGTGCACTAATGAAATAGTTTTCTAACTCATACTAAGAAATATAGATTTACAGGAGAAAAGAAGCAGCAGCAGCAGCAGCAGCAGCAGCAGCAGCAGCGAGGGTATTCTTTGGAGAGGAGCCAGGTGAATGAAGTCAGGAAAGGAAGAGTAAGGACAGGCCGTTTGGGAAAAAGGTCTGACTGCAGTAAGAAAAAGTGTCAACGCCTTAAAAGCCAGAAAAGTTACCTCACAGTCTGTTGCAGTCAGCCACAGAGAGTCACAGATTTTTAAATAAGGTATCGATTTGACCAAATTTTGGTGAATTATTTTATTCTCTTTTTTTCCCCTTTTGCTATCACCCTCCCCCACTCCTGCCCTTTCTGGATTACACATGTCGTAGCTGAGAGGAGCTGCCAGGTGCTGTGGGGCAGCAGTGTGCAGTCACAGTCACTGGAGTCTATTGACCCTTAATATCAGGGTTATAATCTTAAGTGCTTTATAGCTTTTTATGTGGCAGATAACCTACACAAATTGCTATCTCTGTTTTATAGATTACAGATGATAGGTGACAGCTCCGGTTTCACCCAGAGTCCAAAATGAATTAGAGAGCAATTGGAGGCAAGAAAATTATGTGAGAAGCTAATGACCTAGGCATTTATTCATAAATAAGTCTTGTTATTCAGGGAACAAAGAGGCTGAGTAGAAAAGCTTGTGGCTACAGCTAGTCTACAGTAATCATCAGCAATAACCTGAGATTATACCAATACCATCCTTAGTACTGTTACAGACAAAGAGTGCAAAGTCCTGACATTAGTGCTAATGAATAATGGTTGAAAATGGATTCCTGGGTAACATAAATACTGAACAGTGTTCTAAAGAAATATTTTGGTTGTAATAGGTTGAGAAGATCAATCAAATACTACATTTCAAATTTCGTACAGGTCAGCTTGGGTACTGAACACTTAAGATTTTTTGAGTTCAGACAAGCTTTAGGAACAGAAATCCGTATATAAATCAAGAACCATTTCTTGACCCGTCACTGAAAATGATCTGTTATATTCCTTCAACAAGCAGTTAGTGAGCAATTATTGCCATGTTTGCATATGACAATAACAACTGGTTTCCTCTTTTGATATCTCCAAGAGTTTGATTTTGGGATTCTCCAGAGATACCAGAACCTGACCTACTCCAGTCTCAGGCATACAATAGCATGATATTTGCATGTAGCCTGCACACATCCTCATATGACATTAACTGTATTATTTCAGACAGCATAAACAGCACATTGATCTCCAAATAGAGCCTACTATATTCCTGTTCAAGAACTTCTGCTCAAAATCTAATTTCCTTACATTCAAAATCTGACTTCCTTGTATCTTTGGCACTGTGAACATAGACCCATCCACACATTACACCTGAGCATCACTGTTGAAGTTCTTGCACCTTCATTCACCACAGGACATATGGACACGGACACACACATAAACACAACCACCACCACCACCATCAACATCAAAACAACAGGAAGTAACAATCACTGTTCATTAATATCTCAACATCAATGGACCCAGTCAATTCCCAAATAGAAAGACACAGGCTAACAGAATGGATGCGAAAACAGGATCCATCAGCAATAAAGATAGATACTACCTCAGAGTAAAGGGCTGGAAAAAAGTTTTCCAAGCAAACGGACCCAAGAAGCAAGCTGGAGTAGCCATCCTAGTATCTAATAAAATGGACTTTCAACCAAAATTAATCAAAAGAGACAGGGAAGGACACACAGCAAAGGAAAAAAATCTCCCAAGATGATATCTAAATTCTGAACATCTATACCCCAAACACAAGGGCAACTATAGCCAGCTCCCTTGTTCTTAGAAATATTGAAAAAGATTCAGACAACAGTGGTGGATTTTTAATTATATATTAGCAACGACTGAAGGCTAATTTATCTGTATTTAAAGTAAACAAAACTTTCATATAGGGATTTTTATCTCAGAACTTTCTATTTAATTCTCAAAGAAGTTTAAAAAAAAATGTTCTACAGACCATAGAGTTCTGTATTGAGTAACAGTGGGTTTATTACATCTATTTATATAGAAGTGTGAAAGTGCTGTAATTTTTGTGCCCTGCTTTTAAAGATTTATAATTAGTCATAATTCTGAGTATTAATCTCAGATACAATCTTTAAACATCTGGCTTTAGAATAAAAACATCACGTTATTTAGAAACTATGTATTTTTGTCTTTTGAAATTTGTATCCTTGAAGAAAACCAATATTTTTATTTTAACTTTCCCCCTAACCTAGGAGTCAGAGATGGAAACAGAAGAGGAAGTTGATATTTTAATGAGCAGCGATATTTATTCTGCAACTTTATCAACCAAATCAATTTCTTTCACACGTGCCCAAACTGGATGGCTTTTTCGGGAAGATAAAACAGTATGTAAAAATATAGATTTTTTTTAACTTAAAAATTATTATCCAGTATTATCAAAATAATGACAGAAATATAGAAATTTAGTTAGGCAGATCGTTCCTCTTCTTTTTGAATAGGTAGTTAACAGTGCATACTTAAAGAGTTTGCTTCTATTCTTGGAAAAGCCCAGAGAAGTGTAGTTTACTTGAACTCTTGTCTGCCTTGCCTTATGAGAAAGCATTGCACATGGCACACGGCTCCATTGTTTTTCTAGTGCTTAAGGCTAGGGCTGGAAGAGACGATGCATGTACTTTGTTTTGCTCTGTCTTTTCCTCTTACTTTAAAGCTCTGGTATCTTGACTGTTCATATTAAGCTTATATTTCTATAGGACTGACAGATTTAAATCTCAGTGGAATTTCTATAATTCCCATCATATCTGTCAGCAGAAGAATATAAGATCACCTAAAATATGCTAAGACTCTTTGACCTGGCATGCTCTGTATACATTATTCATCAAGGAGTGTTAAGATTTGAAACTGGCGTGAATTGTGTGTGCATGTACATGTATTAAAACACCATTATATATTAAATAACACAGTATATTTTTGAATGAAATGGATAATGAAACCTTTTAATCAATAATTACTTATAAATCCATAAAATTAAATAATACAAATTTAATAACAATAAGAGCCACATCAGGTAAATAACGAGATTCAATTTTTTAAAATTATATTTTATTGAACATAACAAGTGAATGTTTTTGTATTGGAAAACCAAAAACAAGCCTGGTATTCACTTAAAATGAACTCATAGAAGATAGAAATGAAGGGTGCAGAGGATGAGTGAGGTAAGCTATGGGAGAAAAGGGAAGAAAACAGAGGATTGTGAAGAGAGACCTTTCTTGCTTTAAGGGGGATTGGCTTGTGTGTTTATAGGACTTTGCATGTCTGAACTGTGTAGAGTAGGCTGGACATTAAGGGGAAGAGTTAGAAATCTGTTGCTAGGATATCAGGATTTTGTGGTGCAGTTTTGAAGCAGAATTGTATTTTCTTCTAGAATTCTTAGTGTTTGCTATTAAGGCTCAGAGGATTGGATAAGACCCAGACAAGTTATAGAGGGAAATCTGTTTTTCCAGAGTCTGTTAATTCAGTGTTATTTATATTAAAGATGCCATCACATCAGCATGTTAACCATCACAAGGTTAAATACGATACAGCATTTACATATGAAGTCAGAAAACTCCAGTGGTCCAGTGTCTAAGATTGGAACCCCTGTGGACATGTTTAATGTTTTTTACATATAAATATGTATCTGTAAATAATCTGTTGTGCTTTGTACTGATACTCTTTAAGACAGTGCTGTCAAAGGCTTTGGAACTGCCTGTTCATGAGTGTGTGGTGGGAACCTTTACTTCTCACATGAGTGCTGCCTAGATCCCTCAGCAGCTTGTATGTGACATAGTTAGTGAGTGAGTGAGTGAGCGAGTGAGCGAGCGAGCGAGCTACAACATGGATGAATGGCATACCTTGCTGCTATTTCCTACATTGTAACTGAATTTATCCCCCTCTCACATGTATAGAAGTGCACAGTATAGGCAGCAAGAGGATTCAGAGGCTGGATCATGAGCAGCACATACTTGACATTTTTGTCGATAGGATAGCTTTTGTTTCTTTATATATATGGTCACAAGATCTGTTAACTCCCTTCTAGCCACACTTAAGTTCTACTCCTGAGCCCGCAAAGCCTGTTTGACAACAAATGACACTTAGGACTGTGGGCAGCGGGCCCAGCATTGAAGTGCACTTGTTGCTTCGGAGTCTTAATTGTCTGTACTCTGTGCTCCTCTTCTGGGCAGCAGTAGACGGGTCACCTCAAGAGAAGATAAAGTAGAAACTGCTGTCCACCTAGTGTTACCACTCGGCATCCCAACTGCTGTCCACCTAGTGTTACCACTCGGCATCCCAACTGCTGTCCACCTAGTGTTACCACTTGGCATCCAAACTGCTGTCCACCTAGTGTTACCACTCGGCATCCCAAAGCTCTTGGGGAGTGCTGGGTGACCTCCTTTAAGTCTTTGACAGGTAAGGAGGGAGTCAGCATACCAGGGTTCCCATTTTGTAGGTAGAAATAGGTGCAAAATGCTTGGCTTCCTGGTAACTTTTAAGAGATGTACTGTACACACAGTTTGGACACAGCCACGTGGAGTAGGCAACCTGGACACAGGTGGAGATGGAAAGCTGGATCAAGTAAAGCTCTTAATAAGGAGACAGTTTTACATGGGACTGTGTGGGTCAGGGTTGGATGATTACTGAGGCATCCCTGGAAGGAACCATTTGCTCGCTTCTGGACGCCTTATCTGTTCCTGCATCTATAATTTAAGCATTTTACATGTATTAGTGAGCAAGGCTACTCTTAGTTTTTTCCTTTTCAAAGCAGTAAGCAGCAGTAACTTGATGTTTTATCCAGTCAGAAATCAGAGAGGGTCCAGCGTGGCATGGACTGTGAATTTTAGTTCTGCTTTTCTATCTATGAAATGGGAACAGTGTTACCTCTGACCCCTCCTTGTTATTCTAAATTGCTTGTTTAATGAACTTCTAAGATTACTTTGTGCTACTTGGTAGTAAAAGAACACCAGTGTGCTTCTGTTTAGACTGCCTAATTTGCAGGTTAATAGCATATATCTTTAGTACTTTAAATTTCCCTGTGAAGTTTGGAAATGAATGATTGTATTTTTAACTTACGAAAATAATTTGGTAACTTTAAATATCAGAATATTTTCACCTACATGATAAATGTTTATGGAGAAATTTATGATCTCAACACTTTTTTAAAATCTGAGATCAACCTTCCCTTAAACTGTCGTTTTGGAATATTTTGATTTTGTTTTAGGAAAGAGTAGGAAACTTTTTGGCAGACTTTTATCTGGTGAATGGACTTGTTCTAGAATCAAGGAAAAGAAGAGAGCACCTTAGCGAGGAGGACATTCTGCGGAATAAGGCCATCATGGAGAGCCTGAGCAAAGGTGGGAGCCTGACGGAGCAGAACTTTGAGGTATATGTCTCATAAACTCTGTCTGCCTGTATATCTTTATTTTCTTTGTTTCTGAAGAATAAAAAGGAGGATGGGGGTGTCTTTGGTATTTTTTTGAGTCTGTACTTTGTCTTTGAAGTCTTTATGTAAGCATGAATCATGGTGTTAATTTTTATTCCATGTCCTGTTGCCTGCTGCCTTAAAGATCCAGCTGAAGCTTCACCCACTTCCTAGACCATCTCTAGACTGTGCAGCCTGGGAACTCTATATTGAGTCTCTGCTTATTGAAATACTATGTGCAATAAGTATGAGATTCAGGAAGGGTGGGAAAGGAAAGTAGGAAACAAGAAGATACATGAAAATGAGAATTGGTCTATCTGATTTCTAATATGAGCCAGATACTGCTTCTTCCTTTTTAAAATGTATTTTGTATATATGTGTGTACGTCATGTGAACCAGGTGCACAGAGGCCAGAAGTGTGTGTGACAGATCTTCTGGGACTGAAGTTATAGGTGGTTGTGATCTGCCTGATATGGTTGCTGGGATCCAAAAATGGATCCTCTGAAAGAGCAGCAAATGCTTCTGACTACTGAGCCATCTCTCCTAGTTTCTTAAATTTTTTTGTTTCAGGCATAAACCCTATCAAGACCTAGATATTAACTCTCTCTACTCAAGAATTTTCAAGTTTGAGAATAAGGATCCTTGAGGGAGAATGGGATTAGTCCAGTAGGTCATAGCCCCTTTCTTCTTAAACTAGTGTCTGAATAAAATAACCAAAAGCACATCTCACAGAGTGTCGTCATGGCTACTCTGTGAAGCAGAAGCAGTCTTAGGGCCGTGAATGTGTTTGTAAGTACACACATGTTCGAGCATTACAGCTACAGTCAGAAAAATTGAGGATTAAGGACAGGAGGCTTGGGTGCTTCACCTACAGCAGAATGACTGAATTGCCTTAGAGTAGTGAGAGAGCAGGCTCTCAACAGTCCATGGAGATGGGGTGGCGAGCGAGAGCCTGTGTGTGCTTAGAAACAGTATAGAAATATTCCGGTTAAAACTGGGTAGGGCAAGTTAATATATTATCATCCTCTTGTGTTTCTTAGTTGTTTTTTTTTTTTTTTTTTTTTTTTTTTTGCCTAGAATCAGAACCCTGTTAGCGTTTGTATAGTCACTGGTTCTTTGTCAATAGGCAATAAAGGAAACAGCAGAAGCAACTGCACAGGGAGTCTCAGTTTAGTTTGGCAGAGCTGCTGCTTTCTCTGTGTACCTTCCTGACTGTGTTGTGATTTGCATATTATTAAAAGCCTCTTTTAAAATAGATTTTGTTGTGATGGTGCCTATTACTCTGCTTGTTTAACATTGGGGATAAGTGTATGGAACACTGTATCACACAGAAGAAATTCATGGGCTATTTGCCACAAGCTGATCGCTGCATACACACACACACACACACACACACACACACACACACACACACACACACACACACACATACACACACACACACACACACACATATAACACAGTCTGGGGGTTAAGTCTATAGACTTGATTAATGCCTATTTGAACTTAAAGTAGGCAACTTGATTTTCATAGAGTTACATGAATTATAATCTAATGTATTTGGATTGTTAAAGGGCTCTTAAAATGACATGTTACACAGATGGAGTTTTTTAAATTGAAATTAAAATGTTTTACTGGATGTAGCTATGGACTAGAACAGCCTAATATGTATGAAGTACATAAGCTTTTCAGAAATCAGCTTGTAAACTATTAAAGGCTTATTTTGGCTTTGGCTTGTTGGGGCAATTTTTGGCTTAGTTTCTAGTGCTGGGAATGTCTTTTAGAGGCTGTTTATCACAGATCTTGGTAGGACAGGAAAAGGACGGGGTTTTGGTTTATTTGTTTTGTTTGTTTTGTCTTGAGGCAGTGTCTTATGATTCTCCTAAACAGGCCCAGAAAACCCAGTTAGGAATTTATAGACAAATCCATAATCCATTGCTACATAAAATTTGGTTTGAGAGGGAGGGTGTGTGTGTGTGTGTGTGTGTGTGTGTGTGTGTGTGTGTGTGTGTGTGTGTGTGTGTTGCTCGGTCTAGAACACTTGGGTTTTTGTGTATAAGACAGCTTTTAGCAAACCCTAGCTGTCAGTTCTGTTGTCCAGCTCCTTAGTGGCAGTTCCTGTTTGCTATACAATGCCATGAAGGATGGGTCTTCTGTACTGCTTGATATTCAAAGCCAGTTTTTCTTCTGCATAATCACTATTGCTTTGGAACGAGGATTTGTGGCCTTTCCAGGCACTTGTTGCAGCCTGTTGAAACAAGCCACAGTTTACCAATCTCAGTTCTTGCTGGGATATCTCCCTTTGATTAAAGGGACATATTAGTAAGAGAAAGATGGGGGAAAAGGTGAGCCAGGTGGTACATGCATGTAATCCCAGCTCTTGAGAGGTGACACTAGAAGGATTAGGAGTTCAAGGTTATCTTGGGTAGATAGTGAACTTGAGGCCAGCTTGAGCTTCCTGAGACTATCTTTAAAACAACCAGCATTAAAAAAAAAAAAAAAACCTTTCCTTTCTCTGACCAGGGTGTGGTGTTACTCTTGGCTCTCATTCACTCTATTTCTTCCTAGCAGTTTTTAGTTTGCACTGTCTCTTCCTAGTTAAGTTCCTATTGGTGGCTCATTCTACAGTGATCTAAACTCATATTTAACAGACATTGAATTCTGACTTACCTTAAAGACAGTTAACAGGTTAACTGTGTTATTGTTCTCTCCTTTGCTGTTTCTTACTGTAGTTGAAATAAATACATCAATTCTTATTCCTTACCTTTGATTCTCCTTACTTTAAAAATATTATAGTCTATTTAGGATTGGAGGTAGAGGCAGGTAGATCTTTGCCAAGTTCAAGGCCAGCCTGGTCTACATAGTGAGTTTTGAGACAGGGCTGTTTTGAGAGACCCTGTCTCAAAAAACAAAACCAAAAAGATGAAAGCCTCCATGAGTCTGTAGAGCTGCTTTCTGTGACTTCATTTAGCTTGTAATGTTTTTTGAACCAGATATAATGCTATTTGTTTACTTGTGTTGCTGGAGGCTCTTTTGATCGCAGGGGTTTAGGGTTGTGAGAAACCTGAAGTAAATTTCAGCTCTGTGCCTTCACCTGAGCAGTATGAATAGACCCAGACTTAGATTTTTTGGGAGGGAGGGTGGTGTGGAGGAGGGGACAGTGTCAGGCTGGCTTTGAACTTTATGTGTGGTGGAGGTTGAACTTGATCCTCTTGCTTCCATTTCCCAGACACTGGAATTGCAGGTGTCTGTGCTAGTTTTAGTGACCATGACTCTGATATTTTTTTCCTGTTGTCCTGCTCATTGACATTTTCTCCATTTTCTCTCATTTTCTTCCATTGCCTTAAGTTTTTTTTAAGCCAGTAACGTTGCATTTGTCTGTGCTTCTGAATCTAAGATAATGCCTGGAGACTACTGAAGAGGAGATAGTCTTAATGTTTACACTGCCAGGGGACTATGATGGGATTAACCCTATTAAATATATGTTGAAGAGTTTAGATGAACCAGCACTTAGATAGTTTGCTGTTTTATGGAGTGTGCTGGCATGCCGTATGTCACTAAACACCCCAAACCCAGTTTACTGTCTTTCTGAGGCAGTTTTGTCTGGACCTAGTGTGTTCAAGCTTTTGACATCTTCTCTATAGAGAAAGCACACAAATAGCAAAGTACAAGGAAGTTTATTTAGAGAGAGTAATAGACTGCGAAGGGACAGTGGCCTACCTGACCTAGAGCACCCAAGAGCCACAGATAGTGTTTGGGGTTTCCTTCATGGAGTCGGGAAAGAAGTGGTTGCTAGAGAAGGATTATGATGGTTATCTGTTTTGATTGACAGGCTTGATTGACCTAGCTCTCTTCATTGTCCATGCCCTTTACCATAATGTATCTGATGTTAATCATATGCAAGCCTAATCATGCATTGGCATCAGATGGCAAATAGGGCTTTTTATAAAGAAAATTACTCAAGATGACAATCTGCTTTACTGTGTGTTACCAAGCTGGATATGTTTAGGATCTGTTTGAGTGGAAACATAGGTGTTATGGAGGATTGCTAGGGACGAACCAACTCTGTTTTGTTTGGAGTAGGGTGTACCTTCACCTTGATGATGGTGTGGGTCCTAGGTTGCTAAGTGCATGGTTAGGAAATGGGTGCATGTAGCTCAAGCAAAGAGGAATCCTGGGCTAAGTTTCCCCTATCTTTCCTGCCTCTTGAGTGTTTTAGCTTTACATTGTAAAATGTGATATTCTTCACCCCGCATTCTACACTCTTTTTGTCTCTTTCTCTTATTGGCAGCCGGTTAGAAGACAGTCCCTTACCCCTCCTCCTCAGAACACTATTACCTGGGAAGAATACATATCTGCTGAAAATGGAAAGTAGGTGGTGTTTTTTGTTTTTTCGTGTTTTTTTTTTTTTGTTTGTTTTTTTTGTTTTTTTTGTTTTTTTTTTTTTAGGTTTTTTTGGTTTATGTTTTCTGAATTTCTAGGAAGAAAAAATTTTAAAGCAGTGCTTTTAGATACAAGAGTTCTGAGAGGGTATTATTGGTGTATTTTTATCTGAAGCTATTGTTCTAACTTTAAGAAATATAAAATAAGCATGAAAAAGAAGCCTCCCAAGTTATGTGTGCACTGTGAGCCTAGAACTTTCTTTTTACATCCCTTCTGCCAATCACATACACTAACCAACAAGCAAGAAGCCTGTAGGACTTTTTCAACCTTCCTTGTCTGTCAGACTATGTGTTCATACCTATGTTGATGCTTTCAGTACTTCCTGTTAGGCTGTTACAGTTTGTTTCCTCTCTGCCTTCACAAGCTAGGTCTTGTCATTCATTTCATTGACTTCTCGGCATTCTTCCGTAACCCTTTACTTACTGCCATATTGTTAACTCTTGGAGAGGAGTTAGGCACACCATTACTGTTCAACTTGAGTTGAAGAGCGATGAATATGTTTATTTTGGCTCACCAGTGTTCCTCTTTGGTGGACAATAAAATACTTCCCGTTGTATCTACCCCACTATGCTCAAACAGAAGCTGCCTTGATTTTTCCTCATTGAAAGGCATGCTATGTTTACAGATTTTCATGCTCTGTTCTGTTGTTGGCATGTTGGACCTTGTCTTTTTGTGAGTGACTATTACTTTGACTAGCCTTCATTAGATGTCCCAGCAGGTCAGAGGAAACTATCATGTTTCTGGCACTTGTGGCACGTGCCAGAGAACTCAACAGAACTTTGAAATGTGCCAGGATAGCCGAGTCACAACTTAGTGGAATAAGGCAGGTCCCCTTTATGTTATGACTGCAAGGAAAATTATTTTGAAATAATTTCTGCTTCCTTCAACTCAACCTTGTCTGCTCAGCTTATTCTATGTTTTTCCTCATCGTAGCCACACACACACCAAAAAAGGATATTTTCAATTTGTTATAATTTTAACAATGCACGTGTACACAATTTTGTTATCACAGTGTATTTTATTGTTGAATGGTGAAACTATAGTAGATAGGGAAAGAGATTGATGATTTTTATTTTGTTCCTAAAATGGTGTTTATTATTAAAATTAAGTTATATTCAGTATGAAATTCCTTGAGTATTCATGTTATTTTCTGAACTTTTAAATTGTTTCTTTTATCTCATTTCTTATAGACAGTCTGTATTTACATATCATAATATTTCTGTAGACAGGATAAGAAAAGTGGAAATATTTGTGAGCGTTTATATGTTCTTAACAAAGCCCCCTTAACAGTGTTCTTTCTGTTGTAGGGCACCACACCTGGGCAGAGAACTGGTGTGCAAAGAGAGCAAGAAGACATTTAAAGCCACTGTAGCCATGAGCCAGGAATTTCCTCTGGGAATTGAGTCGTAAGTATGCTGTTGATTATGATAGGTCCCAAGAGATTCTAACGGGCATCAGTATTTGCATCTGAGGTGTTGAAATATAAAAAAAAGCAGACAGACTCAAGACAGGCTCAAGAGTAGTGTACACACACCCATAAATTTTCTAGTTTGCAGAAGTATCATTTTCTGTAAATTTTGGATAGTCTCAAGAAAATTATTAAAGCAACACATGCTTATAAAAAATCTTAAAGCATAGAAATTTATGGAATAAAAAGATTATTATCTTTTAGCACATTAGTTAGATTGTCTTGTTGACTATACTTCTGAATGCGGAGCCAGGAAATAGTTTGCATTTTGCCATAAGAGTTTTGGTGTTTTGAGCTATGGTGTCTTAGATTCCAACAATAATCATGTTTCTCTCCTCCCCACCCACCTTGGAATTTATAATGCTGACCTCCTGTCCTTTGTTTCGTTGTTCTTTTACTGAAAATATTCTGTTTTCAGTCTATCCCTATTGAAAACTGTACTGCAGAGCACACCTTGAATTCTACCCCTTCAGGCCCATCTACACCAGACACTCCTTTAGAAACACTTGAGTTGGGAGAGATAGGCGTACGGGAGGTAGGTGCTGCAGCTCACGTTTGATAGGCTGTGATCTCAGCTCTTTATGAAAATGTACTGGTGAGGAGTTGAAGGATCCATTTACTATTTTTCACTAATTCATTCCCCCTTTTAACCTGGCCCAACATGGTGACTTTTTTTTTCCCCCTAGAGAAGGCAGCAGAGTCTAATTTTCAACAAAGTCTGATCACAATCTCTGTCTTTGCCATCCTCAGGCTTTAGAAGGAGATAGCCTGTTGTGTAGAGCCTCTGTGTAGAGCCTCTGTGTAAAGCCACAGGTCACACGTGGGGAGAATCTCAAGGCAGTGTGAAAAAGGAGTTAGAAAACATGGGCAAATATCTGGGTTCTCCTGACTCTCTGATTCCTAATAAAGGAATTCAGCTAATTTTACAGAGTGTCTTGAGTTAACTCCAGAGATCCTAGACATGAACAGTAGATAAATCAGTATATGTGACCATTGTCATAGGAACAAGGGAAATTAAGGAATCCTGAATACAGAGGGTAGACAAGAGTCCCTTCTACAGCAGAAGAGATTTCCTGTTACTATTCCTGTAACTGCTATGGGAAAGCACATCAAGAAAATAAAATCAGTATGATTAGATCACTCCTGAGTTGAAGACAGAATGAAATAAAAAGAGATGGAAAAACCAAAGGAATACCAACCTTAGCAATTAACAGCAATATCAAAAACCAAATACATCAGACACAGTTGATGAGAGTAGATGTGCCTGAAATTAAGTTTTGACAGCAGAATAACAGGTTAGAGATATGACTGAGAACAGAGCTGGCTTGATAGAAGAGCTACTCACTAGCCTCCAAGTGTGGCTGAGTTAGGATTGGGAAAATTTTACCCATGGTCTCTATTTGTAGCCTATCCCCCAGTTACTAAGAAACAAATCTAAGGTATTTGGACAGTTTTCCACCCACCCGTAGTTTTTGACACATAAGAAAGGATAAACTATGCTCAGGCCCACAATCGTCTATTATGGAGGTTTGAGACTGGACGATCAGAACATCAAGGTTTGCCTGGGTCACAGAGTGCAAGACAAGCCTAGAAAAGTTAATGGGACTATATGTCTCAAAATTTTTTAAAGTAAAAATTGAAAAGAGTGCTGGGATTAAATTCAGTGGTGGATGCTGCTGGCCTAGCATGCATGGGGCCACAAGGAAAAGAAAAGGTAACAGAAAATATGACTGTGCGTCCAGCTGTTGATTATTCTGTAAAGGAAAGCAGTGATCTGACATGTGTCTAGCTGTTGGTTATAGCAAGGAACTGGAAAATATGCCCTGTTGGAAGAATCATAATATGGAATAAGCCAGCCAGAGGAGCAAAGGGTTTGTTGTCATGTGACTGCAATGGTGGACACAGAGGGATCCTGGACTCTACAGGGCATTCTGTATGACCTGAAAGTTATGTGAACCAGGATCATAAGTACTAAGATTAATCCATCATAACCCAACAGTGAAGCTCAGTCACAAAAATAGAAGTTCACTTCCACCATGCCTCCCAGAATGACGGAGTAGCCTGTGGGCTTTAGTAACAGTGTCCTCAGAGAGCTGAGAGCAGCACTCCAGTGCACAACTGGAGCCTTTCTTCCTCAGTGCTTGGGTGGTTAATCTGTGAAGTTTGACCCATGTAGTTCAAGAACATCATTACAGACATGAACCATGGAAACATTGCTCTTCTTTATTTTCAGATTATTGAATGTTCTAGAAGTAATAGCACCCTTCAAGCACTTTAACAAGCTTAGAGAATTTGTTCAAATGAAGCTTCCTCCTGGCTTTCCTGTAAAATTAGGTAAGACCAAAAAAATCAAATGGAATTAAATAAGGTGTATATTTTAAAGGACAATGCATATACTAGTGACTTCATAGTAAGTTTTTTCTTTTTAAGTGCATTGGTGCTTCTGTTTTGTTATGTGTATGAAATGCCTGAGAAATAACAGTACCTGATACAAGATCGATTTCTGTGTGATTCAAATGAAATATAAAGGACACAGGAGCACTTCCTGCAGGAGAACATGTGTGAACATTTCAGGCTACTAATAAGGAAGCACAGAGATGACAAAGCAAAAGCATCAAGACTTGAATTGTGTAGATTGCACAGCAGCGGGGGTGGGGGTGTGGGGGGCGGAGGCAGGGAGGGACGGTTAGGAAAGCTGTGCAGAGGAGAGTTGGCATACTAGTTCCCATCCAGATTCCAGGAAACACAGTCAGTATTCACATGGGAAGTCATCACGTAGAATTCTGCATAGCTTACTAGGGTTCTTCCTAGTAGCTGTTACAGAGTGCTTTCAGCACCATGAACGCACTGTGGCGCTGGAGTCTCAGAATAGCACTGTCATCAGGGTGGTGACTTTGCTGACTTTTAGCCTGGTACCTTGAGTTTCAGCAGCTTTTCAAATGCTGAAAAGTGGCATTCGTTTCTGAATTTACCTTTCTGGTATTCTTTCTTAGGGCAGGGACTACCTAATGATTCTTGGGTTGATGTCCCTGCAGAGACTCTTACTGGTCAGACTTGGGTCATAACAGCTGAACTATTTTGTCAAAGAATGATAATGTATTAGCAATTATTTCCTGTGGGTTGATCTCAACTCAATGTCTCCAGAACCACACACATGTGGTGCATATAAGCACAAGAGCAGAGGGACCAGAAGGTCTTTTACCTCACTTCTGGGCTGACAAAGGTACAAACACTTCAGTGCAGAAAAGATAGTTTTCTACCACATGGTGAGAGTGATCCTAGCACCTTCAAGGCAGAGGCAGGTAGATTGTTGAGTTCAAGGCCAGCCTGGCCTACATCGTAAGTTGCAGGACAGCCAAGGCTACATAGAGAAGCCCTGTCTGGTGGTGTAGGTTGGGGGTGCGAGTCCCCTGTCCATCTACCTACCCCCCCCCATTTCCCCCCAAAACCCACAAAAACCTAAGTAGTAAGTCTTCCCTTACCTTACTATACAAAGAAGTTAAAGGTCAGTCTTAAATGTGATTTGTAAAACTTTTTAAAGAAATGAGCAAAGAATTTCTTTTTAAAGAAATGAACAAAGTATTTCTTTTTAAGGAAATGAACAAAGTTAAAGGAAATTTAAAGATTTAAAGTTCCTTATAAGCCTTACAAAAACCAGTTGGTCTGAAGGCCTGAGTTTGCTGACTCCTGGAAGACTGTCTCTCCAGCAATAGGCATCAGTGGAAGCTGGGAGCATCCTTCCCCTCTTCTAGCATGAGACTGCTGATGACTAACAGCAGCTTCACTAAGTAGTGTCTTACTGTGGATAGGCTCTTGGGTTGGCTTCCATAGACCCACTTCAGAGGCTGTTCCCAGATGAAATCTGGGGCTCCTGAGTAAAGTATGTTAGGCATCAGACCAGCTTCTGTGTGGGCTGCACTGCTTCCAGGAATTAAGAATCAAATCACCAGACCAGACCTCACCTGCATATGGACATCAACCTACAAATGTAATCTCCATCTCCAGATTCACTTTGGGCCAGAAACCCTTTTATATTGCTGTGCTAAAGCAATATGGTGTTATCCAGTGATAAGGTTCTTGAACCAAAGATGTCAAGGTTTAAAAAATTGGGGGGTGGGCTGGGGTGCGCCTGACCAGAGCTGCACAGCCCCAGGCCCCGCCCGAGCCTTGGAGCTTTCTGCATAGCCTGGGGAGGTACAAATTGGGTTGTTGTGGAAATGGAGTTGGGTGATGGATGGTGACTGACTCCAGTGGGCTACTAAAGATGGACATCTGACTACATCTCACCATTTTTTACATCTCATTGTTTGTTCTCCAGATATACCCGTGTTTCCCACGATCACAGCCACTGTGACTTTTCAGGAATTCCGATGTGATGAGTTTGATGGGTCCATCTTTGCCATCCCTGAAGACTACAAGGAAGACCCAAGTCGTTTTCCTGACCTTTAGCTGATCCCGAAGAGCAAGAGGCTTCAGGTGGCAGGGACTGACCTTCGTTCAGCAGAGAGAACACATCAGTGATGTGATGAAAAACTGACCTCTAATGAAACATCCACAGCTTCCTGATGTGCCATTCATTCCTCTTTTTAAAGTCACTTCCTGTCTGTACTAGTTTGACACCCAGTGACCCCAAGACCTTCCTATGTAAAGCAGCTGTGAGTGCTGTGATTTGTTTTTAAAGATTTTTACACTTCTTGTTGAAATATATATCATATGAATATATCTATAGCTATATCTAAAACACTCCTGGACCATTAATGTCAATTCCGTGTCTTAAGAGATATGAAGCCCTTTGAAATGCGTCACCTCTATCAGGTGGCATGTATAAATGTTCCTTTAAACTATGTTTTCATCATCATGTATAGTTCTGTAATTTGAATGTTTAATCAACTAGAAGGAATGCAGTTTTCTGAGGTGAACAGAGCAGTGGTAACTATTGAACAGTTGCATTTACAGCCTGTTGCAATACATTCCGAGGGAACACTCCTGCAGGGAATGCGGTGCCCCCACCCCGCCCCCACCCCAGCACCTTGATAACAGTTGCATTTACAGCTGCAGTGCATCCCAAGGGAGTGCTCCCTGCAGGGGATGCGGTGCCCCCAGCACCTTCATGCAGCTCATCGTGGTGCTCTTTGTTTCACCTGAATCCTTTTTCAGTGGAAACTGTTTGTTACTGATCTTCCTTTCATAGAACCTCAATTTTTTTTCCTAAACTTGAGTTTAAAGGTCCTTGTTCTGTTGATAGGTACGGTAACATGCTTACAGCTAGCCCTCTCCTAAGTATCAGCACTTTAAACAAATTCCAAATTTTTAAACTTGCTTCCTAGTAAGTGCACGTAAGTCAGATTATTTTTAATGGAATATGGATGCATTGGTGTCAATTTTAAAAAACAAAACAAAACAAAGCAACGTATTTTGGACAATTATATATGTAACGCTTTCAAAATAAGGTAAAAACATTTTATATGCTACAATATATTTGTTATAGGCTAAAAGTCCAGAAACACCTGATTGAAAGTTCATTTTTTTCTTTTAAGTCACAGGAAAATAACTATTGATTTGTCTTCAGAGTATTAAAATCATGCATTACTCATTTTTGCACCTAAAATTTGTCATTTATTACAAGATGGTTTAAAGAACCAAGAGTGAAAATAAATTAGAATAATGTTCAAATCATAACAGTATCATGTTGTATTAAAGACTTAGCTAAATGTTTGTGTCCTGATGAGATGTGTCATGGATGCACCTGTCAGGTTGTTATAGAATGTTTAAACTTTGACCAAGACTTTTATTGAAAGATGACTTATTTAAAAATCCAAAGTGTCAGCCGTAAGATATTTATCTCTTTACAGTTGCATCTCAGATAGTGATACCACCTGGCATATGTTGACATTTTATTTTTTATAAAAATGATTGCATTCAAAAAAATCAAAGCCCTAATCACTCCAGTAAGTGATCTGTTCAGTTTTAAGAACTGAGAAGCCCAAAGCTAGCATGATGGAATGGAAGTTGTCCCTGCCAGACAGTGGCTGATCCAGCGACTTAGCTACTCAATTAATTCTGTTGTCAGTCATGAGGTCCAAGGTTCTGAAAGGCAGTGATCACTGTTGCTTTAGGCTCCTTGGCTCGAACATAAATGAAAAAATGATAAATTTGCAGCTTGGGATTTAGAATTTCTTAACATGTGAATATTTTGCTGGGTTACACTGGAGATAGGACTGCTGAAAATTGTTGCACTGGATTGTACTACTGAAAATTGTTGCACTGGATTGTACTACTGAAAATTGTTGCACTGGATTGTTTTGACTTCAATTTTTCTTTAATGAATAGTAGAATCAGATTGTCCATTCCAAAATGTTTTTTCCTCTGATCACAAAGAACAAGTGTATCTCTTATGATGGTGGGAAAAAAGGAGTTAATTAATGCAAATAAACTTTTCACAATATTAAGACTTTTCATGACGTGTCTGTTAATCCTGTTAAGAACATCCGTATTTTTGTATAATCTAACAATATTTGAAATGTAGACCATGTAAAATTCTGTATAGTAAAATTTAAAGTTTTACTGGTAGTAGGGGTCCCATTTAGAAAGGTGTGCAATACTACATCACTCATGTGACCTCTGTAGATATGGTTCCCATGTCCAATGTGACCTCTGTAGATTAGATGTTAGTTCCCAACAAGAGACTTGTCCTCAATAGACCTTCTTGGACAAAAGAACTGCAGTTCATGGAATGTGTATGGAAATGAATGTATAGCAGCTGTCATGGCTGAGTTAAAGTTGTGTTGATGGTTTGGAAGCTTGATTATTAGCTAATAGCAAGCAGCTGAATACAACACTGTAGTTTCACAGGAATAAAACTGGGCTTTCAAGGCAGGTGTAGTGGCTCTCCATGCCAGCTCTCTTGGAGGCTAAGGCAGCAGGATCAAGAGGACAGTTTAAGGAGACCCTATGCCAAACTTAGGTAAATAGTGGTTAGAGATGTAGCACTTTCGCTGCATGCTTGCCTTGTATGAGATGCTGTGTTCAACCTCTACTTTTCACTGAGTCTACAGCAGACAGTGATCCGGTTCTTTGAGTGGAGGTTGGGGATCCCATTTTGCAGACAACAGTTAAATTTGCCCACAGAAATGGATAATAAATAGTATTAGCTGATACCTCTATGTTTCACAGCATGCCTGCAAGTTTTAGATCTCATTGCCTGAAGGGGTTAGCTTTGGGTAAAAGCAAAAAGGGTGCTCCTTTTCAGCTTGCTCTGAACCAGCACTTCTAACCCCTTTGCCGCACCCTCAGCACATACAAGCCTATATGCATTCAGTCATGTTAGCTATTCTATAGTCATTCAGGCTTTAATGTTTTTCAAGTGAATATGCCTTTAAAGCGTAAGTATATATTAACAGGTAATCCCACCAATCTAAACGGTAATGTTGACTGGGTGGTAGAATTTTTTTTTAAATTTTTATTAGATATATTTCTTTACTTACATTTCAAATGTTATTCCCCTTCCTGGTTTCCTGTCCATAAGCCTCCATCCCCTCTCCTCCCCTTCCCCATGCAGGTATTCCCCCTATACATCCCCCTTATTGCCCCCCCCCATATTCCTCTGCACCGGGGGTACAAACTTGGGAGGACCAAGGGCTTCCCCTTCCACTGGTGCCCCAACAAGGCTATTCTCTGCAACATATGCAGTTGGAGCCCTGGGTCAGTCCATGCAGTCTTTCGGTAGTGGTTTAGTCCCTGGAAGCTCTGGTTGTTTGGCATTATTGTTCTTTATGGGGTTGCAAGCTCCTTCACCTCTTTCAATCCTTCCTCTAATTCCCCCCAAGGGGGTCCTATTCTCAGTTCAGTGGTTTGCTGCTAGCATTCACCTCTGTATTGGACATGCTCTGGATGTGTCTCTCAGGAGAGATCTATATCCAGTCCCTTTCAGCATGCATTTTTTAGCTTCATCAATCATATATGTATCATATATATATATATATATATATATATATATATATATATATATATATATGTATGTATGGGCCACATGTGGGCCAGGCTCTGAATGGCCATTCCTTGAATGGCTGCTCTAAACTTTGCTTCCATATCCCTTCCTATGGATATTTTTTCCTCCTTTAAGGAGTGGGAGCATTCATATTTTGGTCATCCTTCTTGAGCTTCCTGTGGTCTGTGGAATGCATCTTAGGTAATTTGAGCTTTTTGGCTAATACCCACTTATCAATGAGTGCATACCAAGTGTGTTTTTCTGTCACTGAGTAACCTCACTCAGGATGATATTTTCTAGCTCATTATTTGCCTATGAATTTCATGAAGTCATTGTTTTTGATAGCTGAGTAGTATTCCATTGTATAGATGTACCACATTTTTTGAAGGGCATCTGGGTTCTTTCCAGCTTTTGGCTATTATAAATAAGGCTGCTATGAACATAGTGGAGCATGTGCCACTATGGTAGGATTCTTGAGAGCAATTCAAAGGTCAATTTTTGTTCATTCCTTTGGGATGACGCAGCAACAGCTCAAGACTTCTGACCTAGGTGTCTTCCAAAGTCACAAGAAAACAAGATGTGGGCCATTTGTCTGCTCTGTGGGATCCAGCCTATTACAGCTACCAGGTCCCCTACTTCAACTGCCTGGTTCCACCTGCCGTACCAGTTAGAAAGCTCAGTCATTAAGAATCAAATACACTTTCTAGAAACCAAAACTGCTTTTCTGGTAACTATTACACTGAGTCTATGTAATGAGACATTAATTTGGGTGCCTAAGTATTTAAAAAGATAATTACGTTTACCATTAGAAAGCTAAATCTATTTGTATCTAAAATATTGGAAAACAAAAATTCCATCTGATGATGGATTTCATCCTGATGAAAGACTTGCAGAACTCCACTTGTGACCTTTAACCTTCCATTTCTCATGCAAAAAACAAAAACAAACTTCTACCAATGAGTTTTAAAGAGAGGCACCATTCTGATTAGTGGCATATTCTGCCAAAACAGTAAATTATAGCTGGCTACTTTCTGGGTTCTTTCACTTCCATCATTATATAACCCCCTAACACTAGATAGGAGAGGGGAAAAAAAAAGTAGGGAAAGATGTTTAGACTATTTCCTGCACATTAGGGGTGTCAAGTTCCTTGGGGTTTGCTCTTCCCCATCAGGTTTTCTGATTTCTTCTAAGAACAACTAATGCATCCAATGACCCCTCCCCCTCCATGGGGGCTATTGCATGCATATACCCTTTGAAGCATCCCTAGAATTCCAAATGTCATACACAGAACTATCTGCAGCTGGCAAAATTGCCCCTATTAGAGCCAGACAATCTGAAGAAGCCCCATATCCCACACCTGGGATTAAAACATTCTTAAAATGTTTTTATAAGGAAACTAAAAAATGTCATAGTAATAAGCTGCTTGTTTGAAAACAGCAGATATCACTTCTCATAGAGACAGGGTGGTGTAGTCAGAACTCATCTTCCCATAAGGCACACCTACCACCCAAGAGAAAGGAATGCTGATTATTTCTGGCATTCCTCAGTTAATGATTAGTTTTAAATGGCTGCTTCCCATCAACCCAGGCATACCTTGGCAAGGTGATGGCTATTACAGCTCATGAGCTTGCCTCCCAGCTCACTCAGGCTTACCATCCAGTTATCATGTTCACAAATCGCACCGCACCGCCTGAAGTTTTATCGTGACTTTAAAAAACTTTAAAAAACTAAGCAAAATAAGAAACCTTTTTCTAACAAAACTACTTTTATTTTGTTTTACCACCAAATACTGACAAGAACTTGGGTGTAGTGGCAGTGAACTTCCATTGCAATTGCTTACCAGGTAGAAGGCACGGGTGCTTCACAGCACCACCTTTGTGCAGACTTCAAAGAAATGTCTAATCTGCCTTCATGGCAGCATCTTAACCTGGCACTAGTGTAGGCAACAGGATAAATTTTGGATATAGATTTGTCCTGGGAACTGCCAGTATTTTACTTCTTTTGTACAGAATTTGCCATGTTGCCACATGGTTCTTTAATCTGCTAAGTTTTTTAATGAGTGTCACCTACACTCAGCTTTGCTTTAAAAATTTAGTGGGTACTCAGACCAAAACTGGAATTTGAAGCATTTGTCATACAGCAAATTCCTTCTTATACCATCTTTAAAAAGTTACTCAAATAAAAACTGGAAAAAAAATGCTTTTATGTACAGAGAATTCAATTTTTAATTTACATTCAAAAGTTTTAGACTACAAATCTGTTTTAGTCTTCCTTCCTCTAAGCCACCCAATACTAGCCATTTACCTGTTTAATATTGTAATACAGTACAAACATGTGACCAGCAACTAACATACTATTTCAGAAAGGCAAATTTCTGTACTCTCAATGAAAATGTAAATTTGTTAGGCATAGGTGAGATTGTATTTATTCCCAAGACACTGTTGTATGACCTCAGTCCTATATCTAGAACACAGGTTAAACCATAATTTAGACATAAAGTATTGTTAATAATTATGCTGGCATCTACACGGAGGGGGTGGACTCCATTCAGCTATTGTTTAAACATGTAAATAGGGAATGATTGTAACTGACATACGTTCAACATGTGAATAAACACAATGCAGTTCTACAGAAGCATGACTTGTGAGTTTAAGGGTTTTATTATCAAAGTCTTGTAAAACAATTTCAGAAACTGTACATCAACATGGCACAGACTGTAGCCTACTTTTGTTTTTTTAACTGCACAAAAGTGAAGCTTGTAACTAAGAAAACAGTTGCCTAACTAGTCTGCATATAACATGGAATCACTATGCATAAGATACTACTGCAATCAAAGTAACACAAATTTATTGGTTTTATACAACTTGAGATCAAATAAAAGTACATTATCAAGGAGATCTGTCATATTTTAAAAGCACATGAAAGTCAATTTAAAATGCACCACCACTTCCTCTTATTCAACAGTGAGCTTTAAAACTAATAGTTGAAAACTGAAAATCAGGACAAGGTCATTTTCTAGTGATGGGCTGCGTTCACTGGTAGAGATGTGAAATAAATTATTGGGAAAAAAACATAAGTAGCTATGAAAAAGTGAACAACTCTAATTCAAAATATATTTTACAGCCAGTTTTATTTGAAAAAATTTTACTGTAATTTAAAGCCTACTTAGCCATCAAAAAAGGTTAGTGCATATATAACCTTTGAAAGTTAAACAAAGCCACAAAAATTTAGCCACAAGGCTCAAAGGGCTTATCTATCACAAATGCTTTTTTCGAGATGTAACTCTAAGAATGTTAATTTGTCATGTCAACAAACAAGACCATTAAATAGGTCACCGTGTCGGAAGGTTTCATGACGCTTGGGGTAACATGCAATCAGTGCATTCCCTACATGGCTCTATCACGGCAAGGACTCAAACTCTAGAAATACTCTAAGTGAACGCACTGAGGATCATAGACAAGAGACAATCCATGCCTGCTGGAGATGCATGCAGCTGTTCATCTGTTAGAAGCAGCAGTTGCACAGCTGCTTGATTACGCAAATGGATGTAACCATGGCAATGCTGGTCACCCAGGTACCACTTTACAGCTTTTGCTATAAAGCACTAGAGGTCATGATTGGGTGTTCTGCAGCCATTGGTAATGTGCAGCTGTATACACCTAGGTGAGATGAACACACACAGCATTAGGGATCACAAGGAATGACACTGAGGCCCATCTGCAGCCAGCCTTGGGCTCAGTCACTCATATCCATGTCTTCTTCGTGGTGATCATCCCCATTCACTTTGGACTCTCGAAGGTCGCCCACCCCCTTCTCCACAGAGCACTCCTTTGCTTTAGGGGACACTGCTTCTGTTGGTCTCTTCTCCTCTTTCTTTTCCTTCTCACTGTCATAGCCTTGCTCCTCTTCATCATAATCCCGAGTCACCTGCTTTGCCAAGGAGAATGGGAAAATAAGCTTCTTCAAAGGAAAAAACACTTCTTAATGAAACAGCAGCAGCACCATGGTGTTAGTGCCCAGCCTGTGTACTTACTTTGACATCCTTGTCACTCTCAGACTTCCTTTCTCGTTCCTTCTCCTTGTCTTTGCTCCTCTTCTTCTTACTTGTTGATCGCTCCCTTTCATCTCTGCTTCTTTCTTTGTCCTTATCTTTCTTCTTCTCTTTTTTATGTCTAGAAAGAACAGTTAAAATTTATAAAGTTGCTTTGTAGAAACTTTTGGCAGTTTCATTTATTTCTAAGTGAGCAACAGGTGACGAACTTAATCAAGCTCTCTAGACAGAATGTAAAGAGTCCATTTTGAAACACTGGGTAATCAAAGTAAGAATTTAATCTGGATAGAGCCCTAAAGTAAGTGCATACTAAGAATCAAGAGAACAATGCCTTAAATTCCGCCCCAAAGAAGATTACTGCATATAAAAACCCTAATAGTTTAAAAAACAGTCCCAAATATTACAAATCAGAGATATAAACAATTGATATTCCTACCTCCTTGGGGATGGTGAGCGGGACAGCTTTCTTTTAGGAGATCTGGGCTTTTTAGGGGACCTTGTACCACTCCTACTTCGCCGTCGTCTTCTCTCTCTAGAATCACAAATGTGCAAACTAGGCTTTAAAATATAGTGTGGTCTCACTAGCTCCACTAGGAGCTTCCACAGCTCAAGGCCTGCCTAACAATATTATTTTAAGCAATAATGACCTCAAGCTTAAGTTTAGACTATTGTGTTGGTTAGATCTGGAAGGGATTGGATAAGGTATAAATTTTTTATATTTAATGTAAAAATGAGCCCTTACAGCTAGCACTCTGGAGTGTTTTTAGTTTCTTGATGGTCTTTGAGACAGGGTTACATGATACAGTTTAAGTTAGCCTTGATCTTGGGATTCTTCTGTCTTCAAGGTCAACAAAGCTTATTTTAGTTTTCTTTTAAAAATTTTATAGTATTGGCTTTCAAGTCTTTGATCCAACATTTCAAGTTTTTGAAAAACGCAGCACAAAACTTGTGGCACATTCATATAAGATGAGTGAGTAACACAAATGCTGTACCCAAGAATGTGTGAACATCTGACTGAAATGGAGTTAAACATTGAGAATACTTTGTACAAAGTTTTCCACATCACTTCTATCTTGACTGTAATAATTTATATATAGTTACCGGAGCCTTAAAATGACACAATCAGTTCTTAAAATGCCTCCCATTCATTTATCAACAAATTACCATCTGGAAAGTAAACATTTTTTAGCATAACATGTGATTATAGTAAACACATCACAATAAAGCCACCCTAACAACTCAGGATACTTAGTCATCAAGACTTGGCTCTCTAAACCTCATTTTCTCAACACTGAGGTATTTGTTTGATTCTTTTGTGGCCTGCTGAAAACAGTCATGTCCCTGGCCTGCGGTCCTGTTGCCTTACCTGCTTGCACTCCGAGAGCGTCTGGCTGTGCTGTAGCTTTTTGGTGGAGTTTTGGAACGTTTTTTTTCTTTATCTTCTTTCTTTTTGTCTCTAACAAACATAATTTAATAAAGTGTGACTAACAAGTCATTCAATGTAATCTCACCCTTATGACAAATGGCATATTTGTAATAAAATAATTTTTTTAAGCTCCCCATTTTTCTTGGTAGTTCACCTAGAACTTATCTCCAGTAGAAAAGTGCTAAGAAAAGTATTAAGGATGCTGACTAGTTTCTTGTGTTTGGTGGTTGAGTTCACTGTTGCTGGGTCCTTTTCACTTGATTACAAGTTCCTGAATTCTGTCAACATGTCAGAATCCAACAAAGGACCACAGCCAATCATTTGCTATCACCCGTTTCCTTCAATGCATACATGCCGAGGAAATGCCCATCTCAGACTAAGCCAAGTTTCCATCTTTTTCTGCTATTGCATACTCTGGGCTAGTCGGTGATATCTGAAAACGCTCCCACCATAATGGATAGGTCCCACACCACTCAGTTCCAAAGTTCTTTACAGACCCTTCCCACAGTACACACTCTCTACTTGTCTCCTTCCTGCTCTGGTCCTTGTCCTACAGCAGCCATCTTCTCTCGTCAGACAGCACTTATCACCAAATCTCCCAACAGGCTCCAGTATGCCTTCTCAAGTATACTCCTCATGTACTCTGTTGGTCTTTCAGGACATAAGTGTGTGCTATACCATTATATTCTCCCTTCAGTAACTCATAATACCTGAAATACAGCTATCACTGAACATGGTTCCTTAGAAGGATCTTAAGGAAAAGAATACCCAGATTCCTTCTCTGTATAGAACAAGTTCCTTTCCCATTAATTAAGGTACATGTTCACCAATGATAAATGGTTGAAGGGTAGGGAAAACAGAAACTACTATTATTTTTAGTTATTCAAAACTAAACCACTGACTTAAAAGAATTTTTCTCTGAAAAGATGTATTTATTTAAACTTATAAAGTATATGTATGTTTCTGTACGAGTTTATCTGCACCATGTGCATGTAGGTGCCCAGAAGCCAGGAGAGTGTTGGATCTACTAAACCAGAGTTACAAGTAGATGTAAGAACAACCTGGTGGCAGTTCTAGGAACAAAACCAGGTCATCTATTAAGAGCAGCAAGTACGCTATTAAAAGTCATCTTTCCAGCCCCAAGACTAATCTTAAAAAAAGTGGGGAGAAAAAATTTTTTCTTCTTACAAATCCTTAATTTAACTTTTTTGGTCAGATCAAGGGACAAGAGACTTTCTCTAATATGGCTACATCTTCAGACCACAAACAATCTTTCAAGCATGTTTCCAACTACTGATAATGACATGAAAATAAATGAACACAGCTAGCTGTCTGCTTAGGGCTCATTGGCACGCAACAAGAGGGTATCTAGGAGTCCTAAACCCACTCCACAGCAGTGATTGAATGGGAAAGAGATGAGTCAACAAGGTAGGTAACTAAGAGATGTTGCAGCAGCTAGAGGGATGGCTCAGCAGTTAAGAGCACTTGTTGCTCTTATAGAAGACTTGGTTTAATTCCTACCACCCACATGGCAGCTTGCAACCACTGGAACTCTAGTTCTAGAGAACCCAATTCTCTCTTTTGGTTTCTGTGTGCACTAGGCATGCACATGGTACAGACACATATGTAGGCAAAACACTCAAACACATAATTTTTTTAAAATGGAAAAAAAGGAAGGAAGGAAGGAAGAAAGGAAGGAAGGAAGAAGGAAGGAAGGAAGGAAGGAAGGAAGGAAGGAAGGAAGGAAAAAGAAAGAAATGTTACACCTTTAGGGTGGCAGACCAAGAGCAGTATCCTCAAGCCATATTTTGTTTTCCATTCAGCCCCCTCCCCATACCTCACCAATTCTGTAACAAAGAAGCACAGCACTGGGGTCTCAGGAACTGTGGCTATTGAGTGTATGTTTTGTACAAATGTACCTGGCTTTGGATGTGCTCCTTGACCTTCTACCCCTCTCTCTCGAATGAGATCGTCTCCGTCTTGGACTTTTGGATCTCCTTCTACTCCTGGACTTGGAGTGTGACCGCCTCCTTGACCGGCTTCGTGACCGCCTAAAAATATAAATACATGTGCATAGATATAAAATGTACAATGAACCCAACTCAGAGGTAAGAGCTAAGTATCAAGCACCAGAGAAAGTTGCCCTCTTTTAGCTGTGATCATCATTTAGCCTAGCTATCTTCTAGACCTCAGAAACTGCTCATGTGTGTACACGATGTGCATCCACTTGTGCTTGTGTATACAACTGATAGTTTATAATGTACATTCTACAAGTTGATGCCAGAAGATTCCATAACAAAATTGAATCTCCCAAGAACCAACAGACATAGGTATTTTGAACTGAGTACTGGAAGGATGATTTCTTAAAAATGAACAAAGCATATTACCCCTTTAAGGAAAACAATCTGCTGTCAATAATAAAATCTGTCTTCCAAGAGAAAATAAAAACATGTGAAAATCTAATTAAGAGTCTGATTTGTTGCTTTTCTAATGAACTCTTGAAATCTCATTAAATGCCAGTGCTTAGTGTTGGGCAGCAACCAAAAGTCATACTAAATTTGGGCAATTATCAAGCAGCAATTTCCTGAAAATAACAAAATTCTTATCTAAGTACATAGTCAGGAGGCTAAGTTTTAAAATATGCAAACAAGACTGATTATGATCAAAATAAACTATATGCAATTTTTAAAGAATAAAAATATTAAAATTATATGAACCAAGCATGATATGGTCTTTAATTTTAGCACTGAAAAACAGGTAGATCTCTACGTGAGCAGCCTGGTGTACATAATGAGTTAGTTCTAGGCCAGCCAATGCTACAGAGACTGTATCAAAATAAGTCCCCCAAACCAACAAAAGTAAAGAAATACAGTGTAAAATTTGAATGTAAAATCCTGATTCTTCTATTAAGTTAAAACTTTAGATTGGTGAAATATAACAAACCCTTGTTTTGGGGGTGGTAAGTTATGCTGTAGAGCAATGCAAAGTGATCTGGATAAGCCGTTAAGACTTTCATAATGTTTAATATGGTCAGATATATTTTTTAAAATGTGAAAGCAAAGAGTCCTAAGTTTGGAGGGAGACCCACTCTGTTACAGAAAACAAAAGCTTACATATTCATCAGTCTAGCTAATGTGGGACAAGAGAACAGAGTAGATTAGTCTTAACTCTTGCTACACAGATTTAGACCTGACTTTGCATAGCAGAGTCTAGATCTAGAACACAGGAAAGGTTTCCAGTTACTTACTCTTCACATAACCGAGTTCCCGATCAGTGAAGGAACCTAGCATTGCTTTGGTTTTAAGTAGGAATCACGTGTTCACTGTACACCTTTCTCCTAAAATGCTCAAGGAAAGTCCCTCTAGAATTCCATGGACAGCAATGACTAATGACTAGACCTACTTTACTTAAGAGGTGGTTTTCAAGGCACAGCTGATGGTCAGCAGAGCTAACCTGTGTCTGGAGGATGAGGGGGTCCTCCTCCTCCTGGAGCGTGACCTTGATCTCGAATGTCTTCTCTTTTCTTCCTTCTTGTCTGGATTTTAAAAATGGGGGGGAAAAAAAGGAGCTATATTAAGAAATGTTTAACCAGCGGTATACGTGTGAGATTTAGGAATCAAAGTCCAGCCCTCCGGCTGTCCAGAAGCACATGTAACTAACGTGTTGGCCTTCCTTCATAAGGTACCCTCGAATGCTATAAATGATCATATTTCCACTCCAGGAAGCGTCACAGACAGGATACCTCAGCGTTCAGTAAATCCTATGGCAATTTGTGATTGCTAACTAAGGTCTCATCTATCTAATCTGAAATGCTCTTCAGGGCTCCAGCATCCTTCATAAGTCAACTCGATGGCTTTCTCATTTGGTCTTTAGAAGTCTCTACTGAAGGTGGTCCACAAATATACCTACAATCCAGACACTAATATAAGCATTTTAAAATCTTGATGCAATGAAATGTTCTCATCATACATGACTATGCGTGTATACATAAAAGATATCAAGAAGATCATTTTTCTCTAGCACTTGAGTATAATTTATATCAAAATTTAAAGCCATAGCCCCAACTCATTTTCCTGTCCCTATACCTTAGTGACAGAATCTGACTGACTTTAGGAAGCTAGCTTCTTCCTAATACATGCCCATTCTTCAAGGCCATTCTCAACTGCACACATATGAGTCAAACTGTCTCACTTCCAACATATCAAATTTCTTTAACTCAGGATCTAAGAGGTAACTACAGCCATTGCCCTCTTCACATGCTCACTATTACCAAATGGTGTCACCAATTCATCTGGTCATTTCATTCATAGGCTTTAATTTACAGGTACTTCACAAGTAAAGCCATACAGTCATGGAATTCATTATACGTAAACCACAGTCATTTCAGCCCCAGTTTTTAATACAAGCAGTTAAGAGCTTCTATAGCAATACAAACCCAGCTGTACATCTAAGACCCCTATCACTTACTTGACACCTTATCAGATGATATGCTTACAGTATTTGCTATCAGTTTATTTTTATCAATTATTTACTTTAAAATTATTTCCCAAATAATAACATTTCCACTTATTAAGGAATGATTAAAAGAAAAATGAATCTAACATTTAAGAAAATGTGCTTCATTAACACTGATTTACATATACGTAACAAACATACAGTGGGCTATTCATCTAATCAACCTCAAAAAGACAATCTGTCCAGAGCTAGTTTAGTGGTGGTTATACCTGCTTAGCATCCACAAGCCTCCAGGTTCCCTCTCGGCAACTCCTACCACCACCCAAAAGTATCTGATTGGCACTCTACTACATGATTTTTGTGTCTCAGAATACAGAAAGTCTTAAAAACAAAACAAAACAAAACACGACAAGAATGTTATTCAACAACTTCTACATGTAGGCCATTACCAGCTTTACCAAGAACTAAAATTTAACATTCAAGGAAAATGTGTATGTGCATTTTACCTGGCTCAATAGCGGCAGATATCAGGGACTGAGCTTCACGCACTCTCTTCATGGCTTCCTCTATTTCTTTACTAGAGGTGTCTGACTTCAAACTTGGTGAAACAAGACCAGCTGCTACATGATTCAATCTAAAACAAGAAAATAGTTTAAAATTTAAGCTTCCACTTCAAGTAAACAGGTATGTTTCACACATCATCTTTGTAAATAATCCTTGAAAACGAGATACCAGGGACCACCATTTTATTAAGCAGCATGCAGGAAAGTGCCACTTTCAATATTTACAGAGATCTGGAGTAAGAAAATCCTTATTTAATTTTGGTAAATGTTAGTATAATAAAACATGTTGATGCTAATGTTAACCTTGTAGGATTTAGAAATTTTCTATACCTCAGCTTCTTTCTTGTAAGGGTGGGAGTGGGGGAGCATTACCTTTTAAACTACAGACGGGGAGAAACTAAGGCAGTGGTTAATAGCTCATCTTGACCACAAAAGCTAATGATCTGCCTTTAAGTGCTTTAAGGAGAAAAGAAAAAACAAACCCAACTAGGCAACCTCAGTTGTCACTGGAGAGAAAAACAGGCACAAATGGCCCTTGAGACGACTTAGCAGGCAAATGCCCTGGCTGTCAAAGACTCATGACTGTGAACCATCACCTTAAAACTGTCCTAACCGCAACACACACTGTAGCTTGTATGCATGCACAGCACCCTGCTAAACATTTTTAAAAAAGTCTTCTTTTGGTTTTTAAAAAGAGCTGGTGACACACTCCTTAATCCTACTACAAAAGAGGAAGAGGCAAGCAGATCTCTATGAGCTTGAGGATAGCCTGATCTATATAGCAAATTTCAGGCCAGCCAAGGTTATATGAGGTATAAGGTATAAGAATATATAAGGTACAAGGTATAAGAACTCATGATGCACTGGTCCTACTAATATGTGGGGACAGTAACCATCTAAATCATGTCCTTCCCCCAGCCATGTTCTTCTATTTATTAATGGTGATGCTGACTAATTCCAAGAGACTTGGAATAAAACTCCAATTTAATTTACATTGGAAAAAGTCCCATGAATCTGTTACTGTGAAGGAGGAAAGAACTCCAAGCACTTGGGTAATAGCACCTTTAAGAACATGGTAGTGTTAGTCACCTAACATGTACTTCCTTCTCTAATTCCCACCTCCCTCAGGACTCAGATTCTGATCTAAAAACCCAGTTTTTTTTCTCTGTGGTCCCTTCCCCTGGCACTTCTGTACTTTTCCCATTTCAATGCATATACTTTGCCACAGTAAATGCTTACTATTGATTACAAAAAATGCTATGTGCATTTTTTTTTGGACTTTTTTTTTTTTTTGAGTCAGGGTCTCACTGTGTAGCCAGGCTGGCTTCTAACTTAAGAGATCCACCTGCCCCTGTCCTCCAACTGATGGAAATAAAGTTGTGCATGCACTACCATCCCTGGGCTCTGTGTACTTTGTATAAATCATCAGAATACCATTTTCATGCTACCCCTCTATAACAAGCCACTCACAATTATTAGGAAACACTCAAAAGAAAACCCTTAACATTTGGGCTTATTTTTGGATTCCCTTTCTTGTTTCTACAATGAAATAAACACTAGTGTATTAAGCATGTCCTAGGAATAGCTAACTTTCTTCTCTTAACAGTAACTGTTTTACATTATAATATATAACATAGTAACGGCTCTCAATTTGGTGTGGTGATCTATGCCTGGAAGGACAGGAGTTTGAGTTCAGGCTTGACCACACAGTTAACATACGGCAAAGCTACACTGCACAGTGAGACATATCTCAAAAAGAAAAAGTTAAGAATTCTTTCAACAGTTACACAATATAAAACCAAAAGAGACAAAGGAAAAAGCTTACTTGGGATCAACAGTACTCATAAGCTTCAATAGCTGGTCTGCAGCAAGGGACTAGAAAAAAAAAAAAAAAAAGAAAGTACAATGAGCTCACACTGATAACTGACTGCTATTTTATTTTCTTAAGTTTGTTAAAAAGTTCTAGGACAATCTGGCAACCTATAAAGTACAATGTTCTGTGTATATCCACAGCAAAAAGGTAAAACCAAAGCTATGAATCCTAACAATGGGTAACTTTGTGGCTTTGGCTATGGAACAGCAAGTTAACTAGAATAAGGCTAAGCAGTCTGGGTTCATTGGGTCAGCTCTTGCTTATTCTAAAGACTTAGAAAATGTGAAAATCCTTAGAGTAATAGAACATTTCTTAAAAGCAAGAACTCTGGGAAACAAACTATTCTCTAAATGTGTGAAGGATTAATGATTGATGTAATTCAGTGGTCATTTAAATCTCTTTCAAATGAGTTAATCCAATAAAAGATTACTATATAACACAAGCAGCTATCCCTTGCTTTGAAATGTACACTGAAGTTTACAGATAAAGGTAGTGAGATATACCTGAGAGTTCAAGTTTGTTCCTGGAAGCCCAAGAGCAGCAAGGGCAGGATCAAGAGCTGGAGCTCCCAATGCAGCCAGGGGAACAGCGCCAATCTGCAACAGTCAAGGGTTTCTTATATAAAACATCTTTACCTTTTTACATTGGGTTAGACACTAACTTATTCATTTATGTAGGCTATGTGTATAGTGTTATAATGGCTCAATGGTATAAAACCATTACTGATATTGTTCAAATTTTTAAACATAAAATGTTTAACAACTGGACATAACCATATCCCAGTAAAAATATATCAACAGAAATGAAGGTTGTAGTTTGTAGTTGCTCACACCTGTCTATATACTAGTCAACCTTTCATTTTCTTATATAAAACATTACTCCTTGAAGATTTATAAGAAAAATTAAGTACTCACTGGCTCCTTGATGAAAGCCCAGCTCTGTGCTATGATGCTGACAGGGCCCTAAGTACTTTTCTTCAGGCTGCTGTCATGTATACATGCTGTCTACAGACTACTGTTTGGCTACTTACTGACTAAGGTAGAGGCCTCCTTTTTGGAAGCCCCTGTATCCGGTCCTCCCAGTGTTAGCACTATCTTTGAGAAACCACTTAGCCACACTTTGCAAGTGCAAATCTCAGTACTAAGTCCTCTAGTCAAAATGTTTCTTTGTGTCCTTGTTCTGCAGCATGGCTTCTCATAGGACTGTTATTCACTCATTAGATGTATGGTAACTGCCACCTTTATTTCCTAATCATCCCTTGTTTCTCATTTATATTGCCAAGATCCTGTCTTCTTCCTGATAGAATTTTTAGTTAAACCACAATTAAATCAACTCAACATGCAAAGTTTTACAGAGGCAGTCTGACTTTCCATACATGTGCTGAAGTCATCTATTGTCAAATACTACCTCAAACACCAAACATACCCTTTTTGAATTCAATGGCATAAGTACCTGGGTAAGTGGGTTGGGGGTAGGCAGGAGTCCACCACCAGGCAGAAGACCTGCCACTGCATTAGCTGGTGCCAATAGAGACAAAGCCTTAGTCTCATCAGGAATAACTCCTGCAGAGAAACATCCTTGCATGAGAACACACTCTCTTGTAAGACAGAAAACACACAAAAACACCCAGAAAATGTCTCCCTGATACACCACCTGAGTTTGTTGAAAGTACTTATGTTCGCTAAAATATAAAGTTTGATCTCTATGATTATTTATCATTAATTTTATGTCAGATTGAAACTTCAATGTGTGAAAATTTGTTTCCTTTTTCTCTACAATGGTTAAGTTTCTAGAGTAAAAAAAATAGCACAATACACACTACTGTTTTGTTAACACTGCCAAGATTTCATCACCTGTACTCGATTTTTAAGTCATGAACCAAACGTAAGCAAGCACAGTCGGTTCTCCAGGGGTGTGCTCTCAACTTTCAAAAGCTGTTTTATGAACAACGACTCGTGTCGGCTGCTTCACTATAAAGCACACAGAAAAATCAAGATACACAAGACAAAAAAAGTTTGATTTAGGGGTTAATAATATGGTACAGTTACTATGATTTTCTTTACACCTACCATACAAATTTTGTAAAAATTAAAAGGAAAGTATGTAAAGGAAATATTCTGTTGGAATCAAGAGTAGGGCTTTTGCTGACTCATGACATGAATATGAATGTTTCTGAAGGTCTCTGAATACACAGGGGAAATGTGTGTAGGGGGAGTGGAGGGGAGAGGGAGGGAAAGGGAGGTACAGAGAGAAAGAGAGGGGAGAGGGGGTTGGAGAAAGGAGGGAAAAGGGAGGGAGGACGGAGGAGGGGAAGGGAGAGAGGGAGAGAGGGAGAGGGAAAGAGGGAGAGGGAGATGGAGAGAGGGAGGGAGAGAGAGAGAGAGAGAGAGAGAGAGAGAGAGAGAGAGAGAATAGGTAAAACATGGCACATTCCTTACCTGTACAGTAAAATGCTTTAGGTTCCAATATGTGCCATGCTAACCGTATCAAAAAATGTTGCTATATAGTGTCAATTCAATATCTAACTTGTTCAAAACTCCTTAAGCCCAAAACCACATGTATGCCTGCTTTTAAAGCCTAATATGTGTATTCAGATAAAATCTAAAGGTCCTAAGACAAATTATTTATGTAGACAATTTAAATTCTATCCAACAGCAAAAGCCCTATACAGATGGATTAATCTGTTAATGTGCCCAAGCCCCCAAAATGAGAGTTCAATAATACAATTAAACTACATATTTGCAAATACCAGTAGTATTTCTGTAATACATATTAAGAAACTGCATCTCATCATAAAACATACAATATGTACAGGGCACTTAAGAGAAACTGGATAAGCTGCAGAAGAAAACTGTTGGGTGGTATTTTCAGCAGGGCCTGGTATATAGTTCAGGCTGAACCAGGGAAAAGAACTGTAAAACACAACAACAAAAAAGAAAAACCACTGTTAAATAAAGGTAATGGTTCCTTCCACCTACACTGAGAAGTGCCGATAATATAAACAAATGTATACTACACAGCACTGCTATCTTGCTTGTGTCAGAGCTGTCATCAATTTAGATACCGAGAGTTATGGAGGGAAGGGGAGAAGATCATTTGGATATAGGGCATTAATGCATCAATATTAACAAACCTACAAAGATAAAGGGATAATTTTGCATGCAAAATTATGTCTCAAGAGGATATATTAAGTATCAACATATTACTCAAATTAAGTGCATTTGCAATATTTCTGGCAAACTAAAATCCTCTTGAATTTATTGTGAGACACCTGAGAGAAGATCTGCATCCATTAAAAAAAGTCATGCATCTGATCCTCTGATTAAAAAAGGACTAAAAACAAAACTACAATTTAAAAATAGCAATGAGGCCCCTCACCAGTTAATTTTCATGCGTCAAGAGTATTTTTTTTTACTGCTGCTTTGATAGAACCATGAAATACTGCATGAATGTGTAGAAATGAAAGAAAAAGAAACAGACAAAAGAAACAAACATTAACCAAGGAACCTAGATGTCCCCAAATCCACTACTATTAAGAGCACCTTCCACATCCAGCTAATCTCTATGTTTTATCAAGTGAGGCTATTCTTACCGTATACTTTTGGTCTATTGTTCTAACACACTGACCAAGAGTCAACACCAAGTGTTAAGGGCTAAAACCGAGTGAATGGTGACAAAGGGATTGAATATATCAGTTTACTTGTGGAAGTAACATTAATACAGCACATCATACCACAAATTAAATGCAGCAAAACAGATACCTGAACTAAGTTTCTATAGCTCTATATACACTCCCCAAAACCTCACTTTCAAAAACACATCTACAAAAATTACTATGGCTTAAAATAATTATGAAGACCCAGATATATGATATACTATATATTCCATCCCAAGCTCATTGCATTTCGGCTAACTGAAGCACTCTGCACATTACTCACATGACATGACCGTCTCAAGACCTACTGTCTACTTTACTCATCCTGAATTGAGTTCTGTAAGTTCTCTGTTGGTGTAAGGTGGTGGTTAAGTCTTATCTTAAAGAGGCACACTGAAATAAAAGGAATTGCTTATCCAAAATACACTATATAGGCTTCTTTCTGACTTTTCGTTCATAGAAACATTGTTACTGGCCTCACATCTCTCATTTTAAAACACTGTTACCAAAATAGCATGCCTTAACTCATCTCCAAATATAATTTCTTTAGAAAAACCAGAGGCAATTCTCTATGATTAGACATTTCACAATTTTCACAAAGTATGGTGGCAAATCTTCACATTTGTCTTCAATTATCTAAGAAGCATCTAAAAAGTATTGATTACAAGATACAGGCTTCCACTAACCAGTTTATTAAAGGAAAGGGAAAGCATGTAGATCATGGACAGTATATTAGATTGTTAAGTTAAAATTCAGTACGAGTATCATGTCAATGATTTCCTCAAATAAAGATTTATAGTTACCAAAAGCAAACCAAGCAGCAGTTTACTGGGAACAAGCTAACTGTAAAGTATGCCTTAGAAAAGTTTTACAAAACGGCACTAAAATAGTGCTGTCCTGTCACAGTGGCTTTTAGATCCAAAAACCTGCTCAATTTTTTTTCTGTCAAATTACTTTAACAGCCTAAAACGTAAAAAGAGAGAAAATGCAGTTAACAAATGGTGACAGCAGGAAACACTTGGGGGCTCGAGTGCTCGCTGGTTTAGTTAGTGTCTAGAGCCTGCAGCTGCAGAGCACCCACTGTGTCCAGCCATCTGGGAGGGTTTGCATGTGCCTTCTCCACTACAAAAGTCACACACACAACAGAGAGAAGAGTTTATTATTTTGAGATATTCTAGAAAATATAACAAGAACAAGAAAATCTGCCATAAAAACAAACACCCAGTGCCCATCTGGCACCTAAACTATAGGCAATCTTAAACTTTTACAAAAGCCAAAGTTATTGCAACCCTTGGTATACTGGAATTCAGCATGGGGTTTTTGGTTTTGTTTTAAGGTAGGAGTAAGTGAGAGAATTAAGAAAATAAAACTGACCTAGCTACTGACTTTTGAACAAAAGCATCATGCATTAATTTGAAGGTTTCTATGTGAGAATGATATGGTATGAATGTTTACCTTTGGGACTTAATAATACTTAACATTAATATATCTCAAAGTTGGGAATTCAGTTTAAAAAACTTGAAAACATTTTAAAGATAGCAGTTAATTATCTTATAAAACAGACCTTACTTCTCAGTTTTAGAATAAGACAAAAAATCTCTAAGTAATAATTATGGAGTGCAGTATAACAAGGGTTTACAAAGTAATGCTTGGAATCTGACCATCTAGTGATGCTTACTCTACATCTACACTGTGGCCAGTGGCCAGGCAGGGGTGCCCACATAGGTAGTGAAACAAAGCACAAACCTTCAGCATATGGTACGACTATCAAAGCTCTGTCAACGAACACAGTGTTTGTCAGATGCTGTGCCACAACTGCTGAGTCTGGATCATGGAACTTAACAAAGCAGACACGAGAGGAGACTGGCAAAGGTGAGTCACTAAAAGATAAAGAAATATCATTAGAGAAAAATAGCATTGGCTAAAACACATATATACCACCAAAGGACAATGCTCAGGTAAAAATAGATGCATGTTAATTTATTTATTTATTTTCATATCTCTATGAAAAGAGAATGTCTTGCATGACCTGATGACGTAACAGAGTGAAAAGCTGAGCAGACATGCTCCTATAATCACCACTTAAATTGTAACACAGCAGTTTAAAAACTGCTTCTTAAGTCAGAGAGACAACTATATCATTTTAGTGACTGTGCACACATGTGCTTGTGTTGCTCAAGCCCAGGGAAGACACTGAAGCACTGATCTACAATCCCAGTTCCAATGCCAACTGTTTTTAAACACAAGTGACATTTCTGGCTTAGAAAGTTTTCATTATAAGTAACGTCACAGTGCAACAAATGATTTAAGATTTTTTCTTACTTCAAAGGTAGAAAGTACACCTTAAGAAGGCACAATGACACAACCCTATAACACCCATCACCCAGGAAGCTGGAACAGAAACTGTAAATTCCAGACCAGCTTAGGTTACATTGAAACCTTGTCTCAAAATAACAAACCAAATCAAAAAACTACATCTATTTGATAATCAATGAGCATTCTTGACCTGAACAAACTGATTCCACACCTTGATCCTCCATCTGTAGAATACATAAAAATTCTTAAGTACTTTAAACAAGGCTTTCTGGTCTAAAGCATTGTCAGACAAAAGGAAAAAAAAAAAAAACCCAGGCATTTGTACATGTTATGTAGCACCTCCTCCCCATACTACACCTTAGGAAGAGCACATGGTTTCCATAGACAAGCGATAAAATGCAAGCTATGGCAGTGAAAATTGATAGTGAACAATAGGCCTTTAAAAAGAAATAATGGGTCAATTCCTAGCATAAAGGCAAGGGCTGCCTCCTAGACCAACACCACAAGTTACTCAGGATCCTGACCAGTTCCCTGACAGCACAGCAATATACCCTTCCTTCTACTTTAATTCTTCCTGATATATGAATATGAACACAGGGTAGAGAATCAAGCAACAAGGCAACTGCATTCACAAAGCCTAATGCTCAATATTTCTAAAAGGATAAGTAAGGCTTTGTTTTTGAGACAAGGTATTATGTAAAAATTCAGGCTAGCCTTGCAAGACTCCTGATCCTTCTGCCTGTACCTTCCTGCTGAGATTATGTGGCTCAATGAACACATTAAAAATTGAGAAATTTTTTCAATCAGAAACAGTGAAAAGAAGTTCTAGCATGAACACAGAAGACACCTATTTTTTTTTCTGTCACTGATTTTTTTTCTTTCTTTCTTTCTTTTTTTTTACATTTTAACCATTAAATTTACAAAGCTCTCCAAAATGAGGTTACCTTCTATTCTTAAAACCCAACAGAACAACACCTTAGGAATAACACTGGTAACTATTGTTCAATTTGCAGTGAGAAAACAAAACAAAACAAAACAAAACAAAACAAAAAAACCCAAACCAGTTCTTAGAATGAAGAGATGGTTAAGAGAACTTCTTATTGAGGAGGACCCACATTCGATTCCCAGCACCCAGATGGCCACTTACAAAAGTCTATAATTCCAGTTCGAGGGGATGCAGTCAGTGCACTCTTCTGGTTTCACATCAGGCATACACATGGTACAGACATACATACACACAAAACACTCATGTACAGAAAAGGAAATCTTCTAAAAAAGATTATTCTTGAAGTATATATAAAACAATTTTTTTTTTTTAGAAAAATCAGAAAACATTGCCTTCAAGTTAACTATGTCCCACGTACCAAATACATTTTATTCTGTGTAAGGACCACATTTAAAAGTATCTTTATCCTAAGACGTAAGACAAGAAAAACAGTTCCCTTATGTTTCTGCTACTGAAAGAATTTCAAAATATCTTCTAAGAAGCACATAGAAAATTGTGAATTCTAATGTTTACCAAAAGCCTACAGAATCAGAATCCCTTTCCCAGGAAGAATTTCACTCTTAAGATGCCCACACCATTCATGGCCACTAAAGTGTAAGAACTTGTGGTTTAGGCTATGACACTAATCTTTTTAACTCTACATTAGTACTGTGTCAGTAATTTCTAGGCAGAAGAGTTTTGAGCTTTATAAATGAACCTAAAAGGCAGCACAGGTAACAAGAGTGACAATCACTTGAGAACAGTTTGACTGACTTCACAAGCCTCTTCTTAATTATAGAATGAAATATGTGACAACTCATTAAAGTATATCTTTCTTGCAAAGTGGATTAAGATCATTAAAATGATCACTGACTGTTTGGCCCATGAAGGCTTCAAACGAATAATTTATCTGTTAACAGTAACCTTTAAGTACAGAATAACACTGACATGCTTCACTGGGAACCTAACCTAGATTAGCATCCCATTGTGAAATTCCTTTAAAACTAAATACTTTATTATCCACTTCAACAACGATACAGTGAACACCAGGCCTACAATCATAGTACTTGGGAAGTAAAAGCAGGAAGATCCTAAGTGGAGGTCAGCATAGACTACATTGACCCCCACCCTCAAGAAGCCCTTCCTTGGTCTGAAGTATTTTAGTAGATGTGTATGGGAGCATGCATTCTTCAAAGTGGAATGATGATGAACTCAAGAATCTTGGTCTATTAAAGGCAGGAAGGCTGACCTTATTCCCTCTATCATTTCAAGGAATAAACAAACCCTGCAACTATTCAGCTTGTGCTGGAATTACCCATGTCACTACAAAAAGACCAGACTCAAGTCCATCACAACCTCCTTTAAGATATTGTTCACTAGCTAGGTTAACAAAGGACAAACAAACAAACAAACAAAAAAACACCCCACTATAATACCCACTTCTTTTATCTTTTATAATATAGTATTGAGTTGCTTTGGAGAATAAACAAAGTGAGTGACTATAATAGAACTTTTAGTAATCTGCAGGGCCTAGAATCACAATTAAGTTGAATACACGATTTTTTCTTTTTACAGTTTTACTATTATTTTTAGGAGCAATCTGAACTATGGAATGTAAGGAAAGAGAGTAGCAATTTCTGTATGCTTATAAGGAGTTACCCTGATGATTTCCAAAGTCAAGATTCTGCTCCAAACAACTGTTCGTAAAACGCTACTAAAACTACTAACCTTTGCATATTTTCTCTAAAATTTAAGAATACACAATGTCAAGCTCACATTTATGTAAAAATATTTCAAGTAGGGGAGTCATGAAATGTGATAATTAACACATAGGCTTACATGATCAATTTCAGTATAATTAGTAATTACACACACAACAGAAGACTGTGATGATTCTAATTTCTTATTTTGAATTTAAGGGACAGCATAAATACCCAAAATTTGGTTGGTAGTTTTAACCAACATTAACCACTATGTTTTCACTAAACTTTATAATTCTTCTAGAGGACACACAATCATTTCAAATGTGTATTTTCTTTGTTCTTTACAATGAATACATTTGTTTAATACTATTGCAATAAAAAAACTTTCAAAAGACAAAAACCACATAAAACCTAATTCTAATTTAAGCATTCTGTAAATTATTTAAACACACCAGGATTCAGCTATGATGAATTTCTTAATTATATAAAAACTGAGCATTCAGGCCTATTGATATAGTCGTCTGTGGAAGGGTTAGGGTTTGATGCTCTTCCCTAGTTCAAAATCACTTAAGAGCAATCCTGATTTACACCAAATGAATACAGCAGCAACAATTTTACTTCTTTTCTAACAAAACACTGGATTAGCCTTTCTTTTAAAAGGGGGATTTAATCGAAATATTAAGTGCCCAAAGCAAAACGATGGTGTAAACAACAGTAAGAGGAAAAACATTCCTAAAACTCCACTCGGACGCTCATCCCGGGCCTGCGGCCTGGTGGGCCCGCGGATTTTACAAGCTGGGCTCTGACAGACCGCGCGCCTCGCCTCACCGGAAGGGCCGCGGGCCCGTAGCGCTCTGGTACTCACTCCGGCGGGAAGAGGCGCAGCTCGTCGATCTTGCCCAGGAAGCCGAAGAGCGTCCGCATCTGCTCTGAGCTGGCGCTCGGGGACACGTTGGTCACCTGGATCACCTCGGTGCCGCCGCCCGGCCCGCCACTGGGGCCCGGGCCCGGGCCTGGCGCGCTGGGGACCACTGCCGTGTTGCTCATGGCGCGGGCTGCCTCCTGCTCAACACATCAAACACAAGACAGAGTGAGAGCGCGCGGCACCGGCCGCCGGCCGCACACAAACGGCCGTCGACCTCGCGCAGCGCCGCCGGCCCACAATTCCACACGCCCGCCCGCGCATGCGCCCAGACCCCGGAAGTACGCGTCCAGTTCGCGCTCTCACAACTGTCCCGACTGCGCACACCCAGCTGAGCCACCTCAGAAATGGTTTCTGCTTACTCCACACAGCACAAGCAGCATTTTCAAGCAGAATCCCTCCACCTAGCCGCTGAAACCTCCAGCAAAAACAGTTTAACACACACGCCCTGTCTTTCTGTACGCTCAATTTTAGCTTACCTTTATAAGTTTTACAGTTCGTATATTACAGTATGTGGTCAGCAGTCTGAAATACACCTGCTTTAACACGCGTATTCTTCACTACAAAAACAAAACACCCCTCCCCACGCCTTATTTCTCCAGCCTCATCTGAACTATTCCGGTTCTCCAACATAAAGACACAAAAATTACTTTCACCATGCATTTATACAAGCCACGAAGTTTCCCTGTCTCACTTCACTGCCACCAGTTTGTAATAGCACTGCTTTTGTTATTCAAATGTATTTCCCTACCGCAGAACAAGGAATGAAAGTTACTGTTCAGTGAGCACCGAACACTTACACCAACCTACTTTAATTAGTCATTTATCACACAGGTTACGCTAATTTATTTGACTCAAAACCATTGAAAGCTAAAAACCTCAGATTTTACACGCAGAGTCACAAATCTGTACACTGGCAAATAACTCTTGGCTAATAATGACAAGGATACAACTGGCTTGCTAGATCTACGCATTAGTTCAAGTGACTTAGTTTTTAGCACAGAAGGGAGGGGCTGATTAATGTGCCTCATCATAGTTTAAAAAAAAAAAACAACTCATCAATCACTCCCAAGATAATGTTAAGTAGTTTCTCGATGAATCAAAGGTATCATTCACTGCTAATTACAGATTCTCATAGCTCAATGTTCTTAGTATACAGACAATGAACTACACATGAAATCGTCAATGACAAAAGAAAGAGTAGAGTGACAAGAGCTCAAGCTTTGTCTTTTGATTTTCAGTGTTATTTAACATCAATTTATTAGCTGTGGCAGGTACATGAAAATCTTTAATACTGTTCTACATTTCAAACAAAAATTTGTGGGCTGGAGAGATGGCTCAGTGGTTAAGAGCACCCGACTACTCTTCCAGAGGTCCTGAGTTCAATTCCCAGCAACCACATGGTGGCTCACAACCATCTGTAAAGAGATCCGATGCCCTCTCCTGGTGTATCTGAAGACAGCTACAATGTACTTATATATAATAAATGAATAAATCTTTTAAAAAATTTGTAAAATTTATTGTGTATGTGTGTGCCATGGTGCCCTTTGGAGGCATCAGTTCTCTTCCACCATGTGGGACCCTGATCTAACTTGGGTTTGATTCATTCATTCTACACTTTTCTATAAGCTTGATGTTTTATAATAAAAATTATAGCATTAGGCCAAAGAAAATGCTCTGGGATAAAATATTTTAGCCACAGAATCTGATTATATAAGACTTACTGAGCACACTAACAGATGGCATTTGATGCAGAAAGGCTAGTAAAAAGTAATTTTATTTAAATGAATATTTTCAAATATTTAGCAGTTCCAAAAATAAAAAGCAAAAACTTCAGGAAAATTGGCTTAAATACATTTTCATTTCAAAAATCCACTGTTTTTCCAGTCAATCAAGTAAGTGAATAATAATTTTGACTATCACTATAGATCTACTAAGTTGAATAAGCAATGAAATACTTATCACTGTTAATGACTTTCACAGAAACAATATAGCTAAGGGCAGGTGACAAAAATATTAAGACAGTGTGTATTCAATCTATGCCAGTTTAAGTGATTTTAAGATTTGTCAGAAAAGGCAAAAGAAATACAAAATCTGGAAATAGGCAACAAATTCTTTATACCACTTCTTCAATATTATAATAGGCATCCCAAACTTATAAATTTCTCCAAATACTATGTATCCACTATATTCCAGGGATTTCTGAGACGCTAGAAATATAACATAACATATATAACACAGAAAAAAAAAAACAGCCAATGTTCCCAATCTATTGGAATTGCAGTTCTATAACAAACTCTCCATAAGCAAACATAAAGATGTAAGAAATGCATGTACTAATAATGCATGTACTAATGATGCAGAATCTGCTCAGATTTTAGAACACAAAGAGCCATACATTTGCCTTGTCAATTTCTCATTTTAAAAGCCCTACAGAAATGTCTGACTTTCTGCACTGCTACATAATTGTCACCTACAAAGTACACACCCGAGAATTACACAATCAAGTCACCAAAAAAAAAAAAATTGCGACTTTAAATAAGTATATGCTTTTATTTTGGTCACATCCAAAGCTATCTAAAGGTATATGTAGACCAAAGACTTTGATTTTGAAAGAATGTCTCCAGAAGCTCATGTAAATATATTCACAGCAGATTATCTTTGATACAGAGCTCTTCTTGATACTCGGTATTATATTTCTACACACCTTATTTTTTGAGATGGAGTATCTCATTGCATCTTGGAAGTCACCATCAGCACTAGTCAGCTAGCCAGCAAGCTCCAGAGTGCCTCCTGTCTTCACTTCCTCACTGCTGGGAACAAGTACAGCCCCACCAGGTTTTTAACTTATGTGCTAGGGATCCAAACAAGAACTTCACTGAATGAGCCATCTCCCTAAAGTTTTTATTCCTATTGTTGTCTGGCAGTCACCTGTCAATACTAGTAAACTTTTTAAAAAGTAGGAGAGACTAATGATTACTCTCAGCATTCCTTTATTATCTGACAAAATCCTTTCATTCTGAAAACATTATCCTGTGGTAATGCTACTTTATTGCTTACATGGAAGAGTTAATTTATGCAGCATATTTTATTTTTATTTTACATTTTAACATGGAAAACTTCTTACTACAAAGATTATGCACTTAATGTTAAAACCATAAGCTGTAAAAAGTTGATTATTTGTAAACTTTTAAGTGACAATAAAGAGGCCCCTCTTCCCAGAGAGATTTGGGATGTCTGCCTGTCAGCATACTTATAGGCCACTGCTAACAAGCAGTTCTGATACAGTGAGATCATTTTTTCGGGAAACTCTTTTAGGAAGAGTATCACTGTATTTTGAGAGCATTATTTTGATTTACGAAACACACAAACATTTGAACACATCTTTGATAAACGAACTATAATTACTATGGTATGACCCAATGAGTCATGAATGAACACAGAAAGTACATATTTGAAATAATCTCAACTGCTGGCAAAGGATAGGCACAATAAGCAGCAGTCTGAAAAGCTATTAGCCACGATCTGCTCAGGCTAAATAGTCTAAAGCACTTTGATGACACTGATCAAATAATTTGTGGGAGAGAAAAGACGATGGTAATACTTCTGGGAAGTAAGGAGAAAGGAAGGCAAGGCCAACATCTCTAAGACGGAAAATGAGCATGTGTATTAATGGTAAGTAAACTGAGTGCAGAGTGAAAAACATATTTCTAGATGATGGACCACAAGAAGAGTTTACATGTTTGCACTATTGTATTTAAAAGTCCATGAGTATATGTCAATACATTTAACTGTGGGCTGGTTGGTTGGTTAGTGGAGACGGGTTCTCACTTAGCAATCCAGCCTAGACAAGTAGTCGCAAACCTGAATGATCTTCCTGTCTAAGTTCCCAATACTGAGGTCACAAGCATGAGTTACCATACCTGGCTATACCACTGCACTATTTTCAACAATGGAGAAAAAGAACAAAACAGCTCAGGTAGACAAAAAATTGTGGGTCAAGAAAACGACAAAAGTAACTAAAACATCCAGAAATCTAATCGTCAAAGCTTAAGTAACAGTCTGTGATTTTCAGTAAACTATCAGATTATTTATACTTTTCTTTATCAGCTTAAATTGATGCTAGAAACATCTCAGAAAGTAGGAAAGAATGTATTAGAATATAACAGATCATATATTAGAATCATGATGAATGTTAGAGCAGTGTGATTGCTTCACCATTCACAAGCATGGAGAGAAGCAATGAAACACAAATACCCAACCCAAATAAACCAAGATGGCTAGCCACAACTCCAATAACAATAACAAAATATAAATCAAAGCTACATTTGAAATTGGGAATCAAATGCTAAATATTCCCTGCCTTCAAATGCTTCAAGGTTATTGACTGCTTTTAGAAGTCAGCTGTTATAAAGACATCAAAAATTGAATTGCAAACTAAAAATTTTAAAGAAAATAAATATGTTCTTTCAATAACATTTAACATAAGATACCAGCTTTCGAAGATAAGGCAATATTCTGAAATATAAGAATGATATTGATTCAAAACAGGCTTTTCACAAAAATAAACAGAAATGTCTACAAAGCAAGTTCACTCTGCTTATTTGTATTTTGCAAACAATTGTGCTTGAAAACTGCACAAATTTTTCTCTGTACCCTTTTTCTTACTACTGAAACTACTTACTTTAATAAATCAACTATCAACTATAGCTTTCAACTGTGAAAAGTCTAATATATACACAAAATTTCATGAGTGACAGTCATGTTTGAAATGTACTATTAAATTGTAGTGATAAGAATGAATTTCCCTATCTTTATTTGATAATAAGTCTTACTTTTGTCATGAAAAAAGCAGCATTTTCTGGATGACTTGAATGCTTATATTTTTGGTGTCTTTTTTTTAAGTAAAGAAGTTTCAAGAGACATTAAATAAAATGCATATAATAAACTACAGCCAAACACCTCCATAACAAAAGGTAGGTGTACCTAATCTTCAGGACAGAGGGTTTCTATTCCATGGAGCTGGTGATAGAACCCCCAAAGCTTTTGCAAGATATGCATCCCAGAAGATGTGATCTTTTATTTTTTTTGGTGCTACTTCAATAATGCAGAATGGGTGATTTTAAAAAATATTTTTAATTATGTATATGTGTGCCTGTATGAGCTTTTATGTGGTCCCTATGTGTGTAGGTGCTGGCAGAGGCCAGATCCTTTGAAATAGAGTTAAAGGCAATTGTCAGCTGTCTGATGTAGGTAGGTGCTATGAACTGAAACAGGGCTCCAAGGAAAAGCAGCAGATACCTTTAACCACTGAGTCTTCCAACTGTTCTCATAATGTCTAATTTTTAAACCAGCAAATACTTTAAGTGCCACTACTAAAAAAGGTGTTTTATTTTAAACTCATCGGTCTTAAAATAATTCAATTATCATAAAGAATTAGTTCACAAGGCTACAGCCATAGATATTTTATAAACAAGTTCAATTTATGAATTAGTTTCCAGTTTCCATCAATTAGCAACAAATACATAATTCTCTTAAATGCAAGAGATAATTTTGGCTACCACTGTTTATTTTCCACGTTATATAAGCATAATATACAATATATTATGAATATAGTATATATTCATTATACCATTCATTATGCCAGTTTATATCTATTGATGTACAAATATGCTGGATGTGGTGGCACTCACTTTTAATCTTAGCACTTGATAGGTAGAGTGGATTTCTTCAAGTTGGAGGCCAGTGTAATCTACACAGTGAGCTCCAGGCTAGCTAGGGCTACATAGTGAGATTCTGTAGACTCTAAAACAAAACAAAAAACCCAAAATACATTTGGGTGAAACTGCATGTGACACGGAATGGTCAGACCACCCCAAATGTACTTTTCAATTAGTACCACTCTCCTCATTAGAGTGATAAGAGTTATGCAGCCTTCTCCTTGCATATGTTTTTTACATTTAAAAGAAAGGAAAAAAAAATCGGGGCTGTAAAGATGGCTCAGTTGTTAGGAGCACTTAATGTTTTCTCAGAGCACCAAAGTTCAATCCCAACATCCACATGGCCGGTGGCTCACAATCATCCAATAACTATAGTTCTAAAGGATCTGATACCTTCTTAGGACAAAAAGGCAAACACCAATATACAAAATAATTAAAAAAAATCATTTCTGTGATGGCTGGCATGTTGATGGCTAACTTTATGTTTAAAAGTTAAAATCTCTGTACTTAAGAGAATTATAAAGCAAAATTAGACCTCCAATGTTAAGAATTAAATTTCTTTTACTGACGTTTCTATAAACAAGCTTGTTCTGCTTGTGCACATAAACACATTGCAATTTTATATTCTTTGCCTTTATAAACCTCTGACTGAGTTGGCTAGGCACTGCATTCTAGTGAATCTCTGAACATCCCCAGATCCAAAACCATTTCATACTGGTCAGCAGGTAAAAACGTTTACTGTCAAGCTTGGTGGAAAAAGAGCGTCTCGCTCAAGTTGTTCTCTGACTTCCAGAGATACCAAGGCACGTGAAACTCTATTCACTTGTGCAAAAACAAACACTAAACTTAAGAGGAATCAATCTCAGTCAAAGAAATTTGGTGCAGCGCTGGGCACAGGATTCACAGTTTTGCCCACGTTAGGAACCTACATCCCCAGCCCAGGACAGTCGAGGGCTACTTCTTCCTTTGAGAAAATACATCAATATGTTATAAACTCCAGGAAAAACTAAGCAGGAAATTGTTACTTAATAATTAAAATTTTCATTTTTGTATTTCCAACAAACTCTGCGCATTTACATTTTCTTTTCTTTCTTTCCTTTTCTTTTTTGAAACAGAGTTTCTCTGTGTAGCTCTGGCTGTCCTGGACTCGCTTTGTAGACCAGGTTGACCTCCAACTCAGAGATCCACTTCTCTCTGCCTACCTAGTGCAGTGATTAAAGATGTGCCCCGCCGCCACGCCCGGCCAGTATTTACATTTTCATTATCAGAAATTATTTTTAGAACTTCGTAAGATTGGATTGTCCATAAATCGGTGGAAAATGAGCTTTATAAGCGTGGGATCAACTGCATAAGTTACTCTGTAAGCGGGTAGGATTCGAAGTCTAAGCTGCTCGTAATACACCACAGCTTTTAGCTTTCGGGTGCGTACACATCGTTAAGATCCAAGCTTCGTGACACTCGCTATCCTGTACTCCGGTATCAACTCAAGACAACCGACTCGCTGAACCCAGAAATCCCCGGGCCTGGCGCCCAGGGCCAACAGGCCGCGCCTCAGGTTTCGTCGCCGCCACGTTCTGACGCGACGTTGGGCAGCGCAGTCCGTGCCCGACCGCGCTGTGTAGGGAGCCCATGTTCCCTCGAGGACCTCTCAGCCCGTTAGACTAACTTACCCGAAAAAAGTTTCTCCTCAGTGCGAGGTTGGTGAGGGCAACGGAAGGGCTCGGCGGTCCTGCGGCCCCGGGAGCTGGCGGTGACGACATCAGCGCGCGCAGCAATGGCAAGGCCCGGATTACTAAGAACCGGAAGGGGCGGGGTTATCTAGCTGTGGCGCCTTAAACGTCACTGCGGTGGTCAGGGCTTCCTGTCTGAGCTTTTGAATATGTCGCGCCAGCTGAGGGCCCCTAGGTCTGACCCTCGTGCGGGATTCCGCACAGAGAGCAAGGACAGAGGCCCCACTGTCCCCCAGGGCCTGCTGAAGGCAGCGAGGAGCAGCGGCCAACTCAACCTGGCGGGAAGGAACCTCGGGGAAGGTGAGGCAGCACGCAAACACCCTCTTGGTCTCCTGTGCACCTACCCGCTCCAGCTCGGTGGCCCTGCTAGGACTGTGGCATGACTTACTCGGAGTGTTCGCTGAGATGTCCACAGAATGCGGGATAAGCATTATAGTTTAGGAGTAAACTAGCTATGAGATAGATGATAGGCAAGTATTTGATTTGACCTGAGAATACTTAACTTCTCTTTCAAGACCTTTTTTTTTTCAGTTGAGAAAAATCCCAATGACAAATATACCACTTATTCTAAGTAGTAATTTAGAATAAATGCTGCAGAGTGTATGAGTTTGAGAACATCCTAAGAAAACTGAATGACCAACAAGCACACATTTACACACTACTAAGTATAAATAAAACCTTTTGTAGTGTATATGTTTGGTTGGAGAGGACAGAGACAAAGAGAGGATTGAGAAAGAATGCATTCTTTCTGAAATATTTTTTCTTACTTTAATTGATTAGAGTCTTCCACTTCTAATAGTGCACTTGTGTATTTATAAGATTGACTACGTAAAGACATTGTGTGTATGCTTACGGAATGATTGATAGTTGATGTAGGAAGATCTAGCCTACAATGGGCTGCACCATTCCCTGATTTGGGTCTTGGACCCAAGGGTGAGCTGTATAAAAAGGTATGTGTGCCTTGATTCATTTCTCCCTCTGCTCTTGATTGTAGTTGTTTTGTGCATTCTTGCCACCTTGACTGATGGCCTGCAAATGAAACTGTGAGCTAAAATAAACTTCTTCTCTAAGGTGCTTTGTTATGGTATTTTACCACAGCATATGGAAAGAAGAGTATGATAGAAATTGGTATCCAGAAAGTGGGTAAATCTATGTGATTCCTATGACATTTGGACTGTTTTATATGACTAGAATGTGGAAGGCTCTGGAATGTAGGCCTAGGAAAAACATTGAATGTTATGGGCAGAGCTGTGTCGGGAACTGGGTGAGCAGCCATTTGCATTATATTGTGGTCAAGACATGGCTTTATTCTACCTATGTCCTGAATACCCTAGAGATCGCTTCTCAACTTTTTGGCTATGATCAAGTGTAGTATCTGAATACCCGAGAGAAGACCATGTACTGGTTTTTTTGGCAGAGGCAATTTCAGGAGGAGAGTATTCAGGCTGGTACTGAATAGACAGCTATAATTGCTAAAACTGCCAATACCATTGTAGAGAAGCCTCTTGCACAGCACTGGAACGGTAGGAAAGTTTTATTTTTTAGGGTCAGCACAAGTAGGCTTGTGAGTGGGTCTGTAGAGGATTGTCTTGGCTATACTAATTGACGTAGGAAGATTTTTTTTTCCCATCTTGATCTGTTTCTGAATCTTTCTTCCATGTTCCTAACGTTTGCATCCTTTTTAAAGATTTATTTATTTATTACATATAAGTACACTGTAGCTGTTCTCAGACATGCCAGAAGTGGGCATCAGATGCTCATTACAGATGGTTGTGAGCCACCATGTGGTTGCTGGGAATTGGACTCAGGACCTCTGGAAGAGCAGTCAGTGCTCTTTAACTGCTGAGCCATTTCTCCAGCTCCACGTTTGCATCCTTATTGTGGATGTTTTCAACCATTTTGCTGACTTTCTTCTCTGCAGCCTAGGTTGAAACCATCTGCTTGTCTGTATCCTCTTTTAATTTATTGATAATTTCTTACCCAAAATTTTGAAAGCTTCATGTGGCATTTTGTCTATTTCAGTATCTGAAGACCAGTTACAATTTTTGAGGGATCATATTTTCTTACTCCTTCTTTTTTTTATAGCTCCGTGTTGCAGTTTACACATCTGTTGGTTTGTATATCTAGTCTAGAGTTTTGAAGGGTGTCTTCATATTGAGTTGACTGTTCTTGAAGGCTAATTATCCAATACCACCCATCAAGAAATAAAGTCACTGTTGTGGCTCCAAATCCACCAAACTATAAAGATATGCATACATTGAAAATAAGTTATTGCTCACTAATATACCATTACTAGTTGTAGTAAGGGTTACTTACCATTACTGTGAGGAAACACCATGACCAAAAGCAAGTTGGGGAGGAAAGGGTTTATTTAGCATTGAAGTAAGTCAAGGCAGGAACCTATAAGAAGGAGCGATTTTTCTGTTTTTTTCCTATATTCTTCCCCCTTTTGAATTACTAAAACTTTTCTTCTGTTTGTCTCTTTGGAATTAAAATCTGTTTTCCTTATTGTGACTCTTCTTTACTGGTTCATACATAGGCAAGCCTCCATTCCCAAATCTGATTGGGAAGTCTCTGGTGAATTTGAATGACAATGAAGGTAGGGCATAACTAGTGATTGATTGGCTTGAATAATATTCCAAGTTCTGTGTCACCCTCCTGCAGCCATACCTTTGTGAGGCTCTCTTAACATAGTTGGCTACACAAGGACAGAAGTTTTGATGCAACCTGTTGACAAGCTTCTTCCTAAAGATTCAAGCTTTTGCTTATCTCAATGCTGTACTAGAGATGGAACCCTAGGACCTTGCCTGGAAGAAAGCATTCTAGTGGAATTTCTACTTCAGAGTGACTGTTCTACTCACTACATTATAGGTGTTAACTTTTGCTACAATAGAATGACACAGCTTTGTGTGTGGGTAAGAAACAAAATTATGTCTGGTAGAATGGTAGCTACTAGGGTCAGATACCTTTCACAGGCTGTAATGGCAAGTGGTTCTGCAGATCTTAGAGTGCAATGTGAACTTACCTGCTAAACCCGAGGTCACACATTTTCTTGCTTCATTTTTTTTTCACTTGCAAACAGGAATAGTAAAACCATCCATCTCACAATGTTGTCAGAAGAGTTTAACGTTGTATTTTGTGTTTCGGTGCTGGGGATCAAACTCAGGGTCTCATGTAAAATTCGCATTGCAGTCTTTTTTTCCCCCAATAAAATACATTGTGTTGTAACTTATTGATGTTTGATTTATTGGCATTTAAACATTTATTTATTTATTTATTTATTTATTTATTTATTTTCCTGCACATGGACAAGTCAGGGGACAACTTGCAGGAGTTGGTTTTCTCCACCATGTATGTTCTGAAGTTTAAGCTCATGTGACTAGACTTGCCAGCAAGTACACTTACCACTTACCACTGTGATGGTTTGAACGAGCGTGTTCCCCAGAGGTTCATGTGTTTGAGAATTTGGTCCCCAGTTGGTAGACCTGTTTGGGAAGGATTAGATGTAACCTTGTTGGAGAAGGCATGTCACAGAGGGTGGGCTTTGAGGTTCCAAAAGACTAATACATTCCCAGTGTACCTTTCTCCGCTTCATGCTTGTGGCTCAGAATGCGGGCTCTCAGCTGGTCATTTACTCTACCTTAATCCAAATTAAACACTTTCTTTTATAAGTTACCTTGGCCGTGGTGTTTTATCACAGCAATAGAAAAGTAACCAATACACCCACAATGCTTTCCCTCGGGCCCTGGAGTTATTTGGGTCCATTGTGAGGTAAGTAGTCAGTGAGTATGTTGCTTAGTCTTCACTTCATTTTCATTCTTTTCCCCTTTTCTTCTTGATGTGGTGGTGATGGAGATAGTCCCTCAATGTGTTTGGAGAATAAATGTGGACATTCCCGAAGAGGCTAATCAGAATCTTTCATTCAGTTCTACTGAACGATGGTGGGAACAGACAGATCTGACCAAACTCATCATCTCCAGCAATAAACTTCAGTCTCTCTCTGATGACCTCCGACTCTTGCCTGCCCTTACTGTTCTTGATGTAAGTTGACTATAATTATGGTTTCTTAGTTAAAAAGGCTGAATTGAGGTAAGTTGAAGAGCTAAATTTAGGCTTTGCTAAACAGGAAGCCTTCCTTGCTGAGCTTATAGAATGCAAGTTAAATAAGAAACTGACTTAGAGGATTGGCTTCATGTCTCCATGTTCACAGACCTGATGTAGATGCTGTGATTAAATGAGTCATGTGTGCAAACAACTGTCATTTGGCTTCTTGTTTTTGTTTTTTATTTCCCTTCGTTAATTTTTATTTTAGGCACTAAAGCAAGTATAGGACTTAGGGGCCCTTTTGTGTTCCTTATAACTTGCTCTTAGACTTATTGACTGTAACCACCTGAATTTTTTATTTTATTTTATTTTATTTTATTTTATTTTTTGTAGTGAAAGTTGACCTACCATAACATAAGTGAAGTGTGAAGGGTGTATTTCAGAATATACAGACTTTTTGTGACATTGGCAATATCTAAACCCTTCAATTCATGTGTGGAAATGGTGGATGTAAACAATGCCATTCCTGGAGGAGGTTTTGTTTGTGTCTGTAAAATAGCAAAACAATAGTTTGGCTTACTCTAAGGTTCTTTCTACTGTGAAGACAGTATGATTTTTGTGAGGCTATAAAACTGTTCTCCCAGCTCATATCTTCTCAATGTGTGATATGAGGAGACCACCAGAACCCTGCTGCTGTTGACCCTCCTCCAGTCTGTGTTTGTCTCTTTACATTTTAGTAATAACTTATTTGGTCATAATTGCTGAGCAGCAGTTTGGTGAGTACACACAGAATAAATTACTAAGCACCCAGCACATTGCCATTTAATATGAAGAACAGGGGTTTAGTAAATAACTTTTTTCAATGGCAAAGCTCAAATATTGCTAATTGTAAGATCAGAATATTGACTTTGTCTTGTAATCATTTTAGATACATGATAATCAGCTGACATCTCTGCCTTCAGCTATAAGAGAGCTAGACAATCTTCAGAAACTTAATGTCAGGTAAAGTGAACCCATGTCTAAGACTGCAGGTACAGTGATGTGAACCGGAAATCCCTTTTCTTCACATAGAAAATAACCTTGAACTACAGTGTGGCCTGTAGGAAGCAGGGTTGGTTAAACACCTGCCAGATGCTGAATTCTACCCAAGAGGAGACAACCCTTGGAGACCAGATCTTTGCATCATCCCAGAAACTGGTTAAGGGAGAACAAGAATTTAATGATTCAATTATTTGTTTTTTCTATTTAGAGGAATCTTGCTATTTGTCTCAATGTAACCCCACAGTGCTGTGCTCTGGGACTCCTGTGTTAGTCACAGAAGTCTGCGGTGCTGTACACAGCAACTTTGTCTATGTGTTTTGTTTTTAGAATTCATTATATCCTCTTTGTCTCTACAGATTTAAGGCCAATTGATTTTTATGTATTTTATGTTTATGAGATACTTTTGGCTCTTGTTTTAGAAAACTTCTTTCTTAGAATCTCAGGTTTTAGTTTTCATTTTTAGCCTGAAAATTTTTGCACAGTAGATTTGAAATATTAATTATTTCATTAGCAGTGAAGAATTTTGTGTTCTTTTTGTTGGTTTTGGTCTTTGTTTTTGGGTTTTTGGTACTCAGTGGAGGTCAAGACCCCATGTATGCTCAGCAGCTGAGCCAAACCTTATGGCTTTTACCTATGAGTAGTAGTTAAACATGTCCAGACAGCTTTGGGCTCCATGATTTTAATGTAATATTATTAGTCTAAAGTCCCTGGTATTTCCCTTTCCCCTGTTATATGTAAGCTAAAATAAGAAAATGGGATAAATTTTATAGTTGAACATTTTAAGTTATGATGCACCTGAAATTTATTCATGCGACTTCCCCCTCTTTCTTTTTTCAAGACAGAAATTCTCCGCATAACAGCCCTGGAACTGAAACTCCCTTTGTAGACCAGACTGGCCTAAAACTCCAGAGATACACTTGCTTCTGCCTCCCGAATGATAGGACTAAATGTTTGTGCCACCACATCCATCAGTTCGTAAAGGTTAACTCCAATAAAGAGACGAAAGTGCATTATCCTTTAGGCTGTACAAAGGCACCTGTGAGACTTAAACCAAGGATCTCATGTTTACAAGACAGGTGCTTTAACCAAGTAAGCATGGTGCCAAAGCCTCATTCCTCTCTTAATCACCAAGAAGTATATTGTCCTTACTGGGACTTTTACATCAGTGAGTGTCTCTTCAGAAGGCTTCAACTAAAAAGGCCAAGTATAGAGTCAGATTGAGTGTTGCCAAACCTACCAGATCTGAAAATAGAAATAACTGCTTTTGTTTTGAACATGAAATTAAAAACCTAGCCTCCATATCAAACACAGCTCCAGGGGCAGAAGAGATGGGTCAACAGTTAAGAGCACTGTGTACTCTTCCAGAGGATCTGGGTTCAAGTTCCAAACCTATGGAACTCACTACAGCCCCTCACATCTGTCTATAACTCCAGTTTTAGAGTATCTTAACACTCTCTTCTGGCCTGATGTACACCAAACAGACATACATGTGGCAAAAACAGCTATACTCATAAAAATAGATAAGTATTATAAAAAAATATATATAGTTCCATTGCAATGTGTATGTGAACATATGTTTTCAGGAACAATGTAAATATTTAGTACGAGTCCAATAAGTCCCTTTCACATTACGTGTTAAGTAAACAGATTGTAAACAAGCAATCAAAAGTTTACCAATTATTTATGTTTACTTAAGAACAGTTTTCATTGCTGGTTTTCTTTCAGACCCTGACTTGCTTGGTTTAAATTTCTGCTGATGGGTGTATATTGGAGATGTGGGTCTTGATAAACACTTGAACGGATAGCACCATTCGATAGTTATGATGAGTCCTTGTGGTTGATTGACAAAAGCCTTTGGTAAATACTTCTCAGTCTACTAAGTCACTCAGCTTTTGTTTTATTAACTAATAGCCATAACAAACTGAAAATGCTGCCTGAAGAAATTACAAGCTTAAAAAACCTGAAGGCGCTGCACCTCCAGCACAATGAGCTGACTTGCATACCTGAGGGGTTTGAACACCTTTCCAGCTTAGAAGATTTAGTAAGTTATGACTTGGTTTTTTCATAATTGGGGCTGTTGGGGATTCTCGATAGGCTAGAGAACTGAATGTATGATTTAAACTGTAGGACATAGGTAGCCAGTTTTATGAGTAGCTTACTATAAATTATTTTAACTAGGTTGCTAAATTAGTAACTGTAGACATGGGTTTTCTATGTTATCAAATGAACTAAGTTATATTGCAGGAATAGAGTTCAGAAGAAAACAGTGGGCATGCCTTGGTTGTTCAGAGGCTTTTGTCTTTTTCTTACTTTCTTCTAAAGAGGGCGTCAGATCTTCATACTTCAGTTCCAGAGTGATCAGTGTGCTCTTCTGGATACCAGGATGTAACTGGATTTATAGACAGTTATGAGTCATGTAGGTACTGTCAATCAAACCTGGACCTTCTCCAGGAAGAGCTAGTGCTTTGGACCGCTGATTAATTTGTCCAGCCTTGTAGGTTTTTACATCTTAGTTGAATAGAGGGAAGCAGTCTTTCTTTTTTTTTAATCTTTATTAACTTGATTATTTCTTATTTACATTCCGATTGTTATTCCCTTTCCCGGTTTCCGGGCCAACATCCCCATTACCCCCCTCCCCTTCTATACAGGTGTCCCCCTCCCCATCCTCCCCCTATTATCGCCCTCACCCCAACAATCACGTTCACTGGGGGTTCAGTCTTGGCAGGACCAAGGGCTGAGGGAAGCGGTCTTAAAAGTACATCTCTTCTGTTTTCCTATCCTCTCTATATTTTATATTCTGTTCTGCGTATTACCCAATGGCCATATATATTCCAATTTCTTAATGGTTACTTTACTCTAGTTTTTAAATTAACACCTTTTTTTGTCAAAACTTGCATGCTGCCTGTTTCATCTTCCTTAACTAGAGTCAAACATAAATCAGTACAATATTATTTTAATAATTTTAAGAATAAAAACCACAGACACCTTGCATTGGCTTTATATATAGCAAGGTAAGTATAAATGTATCTGAGTTTAAAAAAGTAAGAAATGGAAGCTTTTACAACAGGAAATTTGTCCTAAGTTATACAACTGACAAAGAATGAAATTGAGATATAAAGATGTCAGTTTGCCTCCTTTTCTCTGCTTTAGAGCAGGATGAGAGTCTGCCATAAGCTGTTCCAGCTGAAAGGCTTCAGTCCTCTGAGGAAGAGGCTCCAGCCTACAGTATGTGCTGTCATTTCATGCTGTGCTCTGTCCTTGGCCTTGGCAGGTTTTAGAAACAGATTTCTCATTTTAAGTATTTAAACGAAGTGTTTAAGTATTTATTCTGTATATACCACTTCCTTCATATGTCTACCATTTGTGCTAGTGTTTAAAATAAAACATTTTCTTTCAATCTGATCGTTTTGGAAGTAAAGTTTGAGAAGTAAAAGACATTTGTAGATAAAAGAAAGGAGGGAGCCATTAGATTTTCATATAAAAAGTTAATTTTGTAAGTTAGTTTTAAAGTTGATTCATAAAACTAAGTATAGTTTTGAGTATATGTTTATGTGGATGTATGGCATGTTCATGCAAATGCTGAAAGATGATATTGGAGCCCTTGAAGCTGACATTACAGGTGGTTGTGAGCACCTACTGTGGGTGGGTGATGGAACTGAATCTGGAAATTAAACTAGGTTCTCTGAAGAGCAGCTAGCTCTCTTAACTTCTAAGCTGTCTCTCCACTTCCAAAAGTTGTTTTCTGTTTTGTTTTTCTCTAGAAAAGAGCATCATGTAGAGGTGAAAGTTAAAAAGAAACCTTACACTAAGTGAAGTTTTCCCTTTCTTCTTCATGGGTTCCCAGATGTTTCCTTCCCTCCCCCCTCCCCCCTCCCCCCTCCTTCCTTTCCTTTTCCCCTCTCCCCACCTAATAGAATCATTTAGTTGAGACTGTCCTGGAACTCACTCTGTAGGCCAAGTTGGTTTAAACTCCTCTGCCTCACAAATGCTGGGACTAAAGATGTTCTTCACCACTTCCTGGCTCAAGAATTTTTATTAAAGATTCAATATGCTTTAATTCAATAGCATTTAATTAATGATAAATAAAATATGTAGAAAAATACATCAAAACAGATTAAAATATAAATACTTGTAATCATTTACACTAATATTTCCCGACATTATGTAGAACTTTAGCCCAAAAATAGCGTTTATTGAAAGAATGACATGTCATAAGTATGAATGTGTTTATATATCCTATTTGCTTTAAAATTTCATTTGTCATATGTATATAGTGTTTTGCCTGTATGTTTGTTTTTGTATCTTGTGTGTGCCTGGTGCCTGCAGAAATGGGAAGTGGGTCCTGGAGCTCGAGTTCCAGGCATTTCTGAGCTGCCATGCAGGTGCTAGGAATAGAACCTGTGTCCCCTGCAAGAACAAGTGCTCTTAACTACTGAGCCATCTCTTCAGCACCAAGTGTTTTATGTAATAATTAAATTTTTGACTGTCTTGATACTGTCTAGAAGTTCGGTATTTTATTAAAATAAATTTACTTCTTCACATGGTTTCAGAATTTTTTAATTTCTATCTTAAGAACTCTGCATTGTCAATAATTAGTTCATTTTGGAATAATCTTGGGGTTATGCAAAAAGTTTTAAAAATATAGTGAAGAGTTCCCAAATGCCCTTCATCCTGACTACAATGAACTTTATTTTATTTTTTAGAATAACTTACTTGTTCTTTGAAATTTTCATACATCATACCCACTCCAGTTTTTCCTTCCCAGACTCTCCCATCACAGGCTCCCACATTTTAACTTTCTCTTCTTTCTTTTATTTCCTTCCTTCCTTCCTTCCTTCCTTCCTTCCTTCCTTCCTTCCTTCCTTCCTTCCTTCCTTCCTTCCTTTCTGTTTGTTTTCTTGTAACCCAGTGAGTCCAGTCAGTGCTGCCTGTTGGAGAGTTGGCTTGCCTTGTTGGCTGACCGTGTGCTGGTGGCCACCGATGCTGTGAGTTCAGTGGCCATCTCATGTCCAGAAAACAGCATCTCACAGGACTCCTACCCACCCACCACTTCTTAACTTTTTCTACCCCTTCTTCCTCAGTGTTCCCTGAGCTTTGAGGAGAGTGTTGTATGTGTGTCACTCAGGGTTTGGAACTAATTTTTTAAAATTATTATTATTATTTATTATTATTTTTGTTGTTGTTTTCCCTTTTGACACAGGGTTTCTCTTTTTGTGTCCCTGACTGTCCCGGAACATGCTGTGTAGACTGGACTAGGCTGGCTTTGAACTCACAGAGATCTGCCTGCCTCTGACTCCTGAGTGCTGGGATTAAAGGAATGAACCGGCAGCACCAGGCATAAACACTCACTTTTCCCAGCACTTTGACCATTTAGTTGTGTTTCTAGTAACTGCTGCTCACTGTAAGTGGCTTTTCTAGTCAAGGTTGAGGGTAGCACTTATCTCTGATTATAATCATTTAGAAGTCAGTTTATCAGCATGTCTACTTAGTAAAACCACAGTAGTAAATCACTCTACCTTAGCCCCAGAGCCTATGACCTCCCCAGCCTTGAACTTTTGATCAAGTTTAGAATGCCAGCATGAATTCTCTTCGATGGAACATTCCTCATAGCTAAGCATAAAGCTGTTGTCACCCTCATAGCGGTCAAGCCACTACTGTAAGTGCATCTTGCATAACATAGTATCACAGCACTCGGGGGTCCAGTATTGAGTAAGCTCATTGTATCTTTTTCCCCCCAGTGGCTACAACTTCTGGCATTCTGAAAGCTAGCCAGCATGGAGGAAGTGTCCTATTCAATTCCAGATTATATTTGCTCTGCAACCAAAGTATGTGGTGTCTTCAGCAGTAGGGTCTTGCCATCTAGTTATGGTCAACAGCCAAAAGCAGTGGAAATAGCTTGTGTTGCTTTGGGGGCCTTTGGGAGCTCCCTGACCAATACTTCATAGGGAGGTAAGCTATGCCGGGCACAAAGAGTTTTGTTTAATGACCCATGTCTTCTGGAAGCTGTGCTGTCTACTAATGAACAGCAGCTGTGCTAAAACTCCTTTAAGCTTTACACACACACACACACACACACACACACACACACACACCACTCATGCATGAGTGGTTTTATTCTTAATTATATGTATGTATATGTATGTGTGTGTGCTTGAGTATGTGCATGTACGTGTGGGTGCCCCATGGCAAAGGCCAGAGAAGGGCATTTGGATCTCCTGGATTTACTGTTATATATAGGTGATTGTGAGCTGCCTGACATGGGTACTGGGAACCAAACTCAAGTCCTCTGAAAGAGGAGCATGAACTCTTAACCACTGAGCTATCTCTTCACCCTCTTTAATTTTATTTTTTGCCCAGCTTACGCAGTGCTGGGTTTTTGTTTACCACCACCACTCAGCCCCCTACCCCCAACACACACACTCTGGTTTTCTGTCCCTCTGCCCTCTTCTCACTTAACCCTTTATTCTCCAGAGGTTTTTTTTAATCTCCCTTTGAATCACATGTTACACTGCAGAGGTATTACTTGAGATTAGTAAACACCATCATGTAAAATACTTTCAGACGAGGAACTGATTTTAATTCCTGACCATGACTTTGATGGACAGATAGTGGACCTGCAGGTATTGAAGAGGAGTGAGTCCTGGTTTGTGAGACAGTGGCTCAAGTTGAAAATATCTGTTCCTCTGAAGTCATCTCTTATTCTAAAATTTCTTCATAACTCTGAAATTCCTTTCATGAGTATCTGTTAACTGTTATTTCCTCACTTACAGATTCATTCTGTCCTTTCTTTTTAAAGGATCTTTCAAGCAATCGTCTTGCAACCGTGCCTGCTGATTTTGCTTTGCTGTCCAATCTGCTGCGACTCAATCTTTCCAGTAACCAGCTGAAGAATTTGCCAGCAGAAATAAGCAGAATGAAAAGTAAATTGCCATAGTAAATACTATATGAATTTGAGGTTAATGTAACTTTCTTTTAGAAAAACAGTTACGATAATTACAGAAAGAGAAAGTACTTTCTTTATATTGTAAGTGCAAACGCTACTTAGTATCATTTATATCTAGTACCCATTACATCTAGGGTCTGCCTAAAGAATGATTATCAAAAGACATGTAGCTCATGACAAAATGAAATGGTAACTGGTGAGTAGAGGACAGAACATACAGAAACTTGATGAACATTCTGCTTCGCGCTATCTTTATGAGTTATGCACCATCCTTCCCTTCTCAGCTGACTCCCCCTGTCGTGCTTGGGGATACAGCTCTAGCTTCCCTTGGCTTGCACGTAGTGATGTCTACTGAGAGTCCTGTTCTGCCTGAGTGCCCACATTGTAAATTCTTCTTTAAATTAATGAAATATCAGATAGTAGTGGTTCATCATTTACAGAAGTAACACTAAGGGACCACGGGTACATTCTAGTGCTTCAATATTTGTACTCCTATCTCAGAGCTCTCAATTTAGAATATAAAACATTCTTTGTTGTTGTTTAAAGGCAGAAAACATGGTTAGTATTTCTGAGTTCATGACTATAGTACTACCCATTGTATACTGTTTACCATAGCTAGTCCTTTTTTGGCTAGTAATATATTAGACATTTTTCTTGTAAAAATATAATTACAAATTATTTTAAAATTATATACTAAGAAATTAAAGGTTTTGAACTATGCTAGCTCCTATCAAACAGGCTGGCCTCAGACTTGCTATGTGATTGAAGATGGACGTGGTTTTCCTGTTTCTCCCTGCCTAGTGCTAGGATTACATATTTGAGTTGCCACACCCAACTCCTGTTCATATTTTTAGAAGTTAGAGATGTGATTTTTTTCAACAATTAATTGTAGATAACTTTCAATTAATTGTAAATCTTTGAATTTTTTACTTTTAACTATTTTAAATGAAATTATTTTCAGCAGGCCTTGAGTTTAGATACTGACACTTAAGATTCTACTTATCGTTACCATTTTCAATGTCACTTTCCTTAACTAACATCATATATAACCAGGACAGTAGATGAACATGGCCCTTCTTCTGTCCTTTCCTTCCAAGATCAAACTTAGAACCTTGTATGTGCTAGATGGAAGGTATTGTTGAATCAGCCAGAAGCAAGGTTTTGTTTGTTTGGTTTTTGTTTTTCCTAACTGGAGCATGCTGAAACAGCAGAAGGGCATCTGAACTTACACAACAGCCTGATGACTCTGACTGTGTAAATCTGTGTTCTTAGCCATGTTGCAGTGTCTTCTCTTTACTTCACAGACATATTTACTAGTTACTTGTGACTGGTGAGCAGAGTCTAGGATTTTACGTTTGTGTGATACTCCGTAACTAGAACGCTCTTTCTTTTGAGAGTTTTCCATTGTATGTGTAGTTCTGTAAGGTAATTGAGACAGTGATAACATTTTCCCTCCGCTTTATAGATTGATTACTATAGGATTAGAAATTAAATTTAGAGATGGGTTTTTATCTGCTCCCCCACACACATTCCACTGCTTTGTTCTCATCTAGTGCTCCTGATTTGACCCCAGAGTTTACAGTAGCCTTTTTCTTTAGATTTTATTTATTTTATATGTATGCATGTTTTGCCTGCATGTATTGATGTGCATCACATTTGCAGAGGTCACAAGAGAGGTCCCCTGGAACTGGAATCATGGGTAGTTTTATGTCACTAGTCACCATATGAGTGCTGGAAACTGAACCTGGATTTTCTGAAAAAGCAGTCTGTTGGTGCCTTGACCTGTTAGGTATCTAGCCAGCTCCTATAATGAGCTTTTGTTTATAGAATTTTACAGATTTCAGTGGATCAGTTCACCCCCATCCCCACCCCTACCCCCGCCTCATTATTCTAGTCAAGTAATATCTAAACTTTTGGGGAAGGCAGAACCCTCAATATAGAATAAATAAATAATAGACTTAAAAAAACTTTTATTAGAAGTTAAAACTAGTACTATACTTTTTTTAAAAATTGGCTAGCTTCTATAGAAGAATAGAAGCTGAAGGTGTCATATCAGTGCAGTTTTTGATTATGTTAAAATTGATGGGCTTGAAGTTAGGAAGATAAGCTGCAAAATGCATGTCCCTCACTCCAGTTTATTGGAGGGCTGAGGATGAGATTTTTGAAGTATGTTTTCAGTCTTAAAAATGGGAATCTATACTATGGTTAAGGGAGAAATTGCATGTTAACTCCCTAAAAGATACCTTTACTGAGACAGTTTTGTTTTTTTGGAAAAGAAAGGCACATATCAGACAAAAATGGTGGTATGCTTTTGCAATCCCAGCAGTCAAGAGGATGAGGCAAGAGGTTTGAGAATCTAGATCTGAGGCCAGCTTGGGCCTCATAGAAGGGAGGACACCCTATCTCCTAAACCAAACAAGTGAGTGAAGAAGAAAATCCAGGAGATGAAGATCCTGAAAAGAAAGGCATTGTTGAGATACAGCGTTTGCTCTTATGGGCAGATGAGCTTAGGTGTTAAGGAAAGCGCGTTGGCACAGAATTCTGGTATACAAGTATGAGGGTCTGAGTTTGGATCCCTCACACATGTGAAGTCTGGGCGCTCACTAGCCTGATCATTGAGGTCCTGGGTCATTAAAGAACCCTGTTTCACAAAACAAGGTAGAGCAGATGGAAGAAGATACCAAACAGCAGCATCTTTTCACATGCACAAGCATATGTAGCCATGTGCAAACATACACATCACATATGAAATTCACCATAGAAAAGAAGACAGGGAGAAAAGGAGGAGGCAAAAATGGATGGATGAAAGGATTGGAAGGCTTGCGTTAAATACAGTATGTGTAAGCCATTATCACATTCCCTCATCTAACAGATAACATGCATATTACCCCTTAATTACATGAAGCTCTTTGTAAAACGAGGAATAATTGAGAGCTGTACAGTTCAGAGTAGTTTAGCAGAGTACCTGAAAACTTTATTCTTAACTATATTTCAAAGATGGCCTATACTAATCAATATTGATTACTATAATCAATATTAATTATCACTTCTCTTTAAGTATAAAAATTAATTTTTATTTTTTCAGTTCAAAGATGTTTACATATTTTTGATTGTCATATCCATAGGAACAGATTGAGAAGTCTTTGTTGTGACACTTTATTATGATTTGATATTTTTTCTGTATTTAATTATTCTGTCTTTCTATACGATAAAAAATTACAGTATTTTTTTAATTGTCTCTGAATATGTGTTAAAGGATTAAAGCATTTGGATTGTGATGCCAATCTCCTTGAGACTGTGCCTCCTGATGTGGGCAGCATGGAATCACTGGAATTGCTTTATTTGCGAAGGAATAAATTACGAGTCCTACCTGAGTTTCCTTCTTGTAGGCAACTAAAGGTAACTATTTAGTTAATATTTATACCACTGTATGTTTTCTAAAAGTTACTTGTGAAATTAAAGTTTTTAAAAACTATGCCCAATCTTTTAGGCATAATCTATGATTGGTATTTTTCTCTGTTGATATCTTTTAAAACTTGAGTGTACTACTAAGAGTACTAATGTTTTCTTAGTAATGAAAAGAAATAATCATTTCTTCAGTAGATTTTGTGTATTTCATGTACTGAATAGTTGTTCCCTAAAGAAGGGTCTTATAGTGAGGTGAGATGCTCTGCTAAGCTGTACCGTGGGTGGCCTGGAGCAGCCGGGGACAGGGGGATTTGTTACGTTGCCACCTCTCAGGACTGCAGTCACACTTCCAGTGCTAATCTTTTGGTTCTAGGTGTAACATTACTTCTGCCTCCTAGATTTCCTATGCTTTAGGGGTTTTTTTGCTTTTGTTTTTGTTTTTTGGTGTCAGGCAAGTTTCTTTTAAATAGAATTGTAGTGATGAGTTTTTTAAAAATGCTGGGAAATTCCATTCACTATGGTAAGTTTTTATTGGTTATAGATTCTGTTATAAAGTTGGTGTATGTATGGTAGCTAGTGATAATACTCTGTAATATTTTTTTACCCTGAAATCAGTTTTGAGTGGGTTCATTTGATTTGAAACTAGTTTTTCACCTGTATTATGTTTAGATTTATACTTTTACTTTTGTAAATATAATTAATAAATTGTTTCACTGATTTAGTTTTATAAAATTTTCTTCTAGGTTAAACAATAATTTTGAGATTGTTAGAAAAATTTTTTTCTTTTAATCATGTTTTAGCTTTACAAAAGGTTGTGTCTAAATAACATAATTACAGTGGTTTTTTCTTCTGTATGTTGCAGTGATTTAAAACTAAAAATATCTACATTTGTTTTCATTGTTTAGTATATAGTTGAATGGAATATGTTCTACCTGTTTTCATAGGAATTGTACTTAGCTGAGAACCAGATCGAGAAGTTAGGGGCAGAGCATCTTCAACACCTGCAGGCCATTCTTGTGCTGGACCTAAGGAGCAACAAGCTGAGGTCTGTTCCTGAGGAAATGGCCCTGCTGCAGTCTTTGGAAAGGCTTGACCTGAGCAACAATGATATTAGTAGGTATGTTTAAGGATTATATGGTAGAAATTAGAGTTTATTCTGCATTGGATTATAAGTAGTTTTCTAGGTCTGTTGTTGTAAAATTAAATGGGGCTGTCTTTTACCCCCTCTAGATCGGGCACCACAGATATCTTGCCAGAAGCACACACCCCAATTCCATGTCCCAGCCACCACACTCTCCTAAACTTAATTCACCACAAGAAAGAACACACAACACAGTAACCTCTGATCCAATTGATAAGATATAATTGCCCACCTAAACACACAAAGCCCAGTACACATCCATCCCTCAAGAACATTCATAGCAACCTGTAAATAAACAGAGTGGAGTCTTAACGTCAGCCTCCATGTTCTTTCCTCAGCGGCTTCTCCTCAGTCTCCTCCTTTCTTCCATTCCTGTCTCCTCTTCCTTCAAACTTTTCTCCCGCCCATCCTTCTCGTCCAGTGATAGGACTCATTCTATCCTGTACCTGCCTCACCTGTATGATGACATCATCTCACATAGGTTCATTTAAAAAAATACTATTTAATTATATATTGAACTCATGTTGTATACAGAGAAGAATTAGTTTTCCTCTTTGGCAGCCAAGTTAGCACATTAATGAAAGCAGATGTGTAGTCACATTTCAGAACTCTTTAAGGGTTGTTTTGTGTCTTTTTTGTGCATGGCTCCAGTTCCAGATACAAACTAAGCTGTGACAAAGCAAGTGCTTCATGGGTATTTACTGGGCTTGGATAATGAACATAGAATTGAAACATGAAGTTCTGAGTGACTAAAGGATTTATGACTAGAGAACTTAGACAGGACTGAGATTAGTTAGTTAGTTAGTTAGTTAGTTAGTTAGTTGCTGATATACACACACCTAACAGTACACTTGTGCTGAAGACCAGGAGCCCCTGGGTTCTATCAGCTGATGTGATATATAAACCAGAATGTTTAATTCTGTGTGAAAGTTGATGTATACGAGCAAACAACACACACGTAGCTTTGGGAATTCTAAATAGGGTCCAAGGAGGGAAGTCTAAAAATTTAGGCCAAATAATCAGTTTTTATTAGTTCAGAGCCACCGACATACCACAGAGACACTATGCTGAGTGCAAGCCCGTTAAAGAGCCAGTCATTGGCAATGAGTATGGTACTTTGGGTGGGAAGGGGTTGTTGTGGGTGGCAGCCTTTAAGAATTACCTGTCAGTTTAGCTCATCATAATTGCCACTAAGAAACATTTCTTTGTCCAGTTTGTTGACAGCGTGTGACGTGGCTCAGAGGCAGGGGGGAGATGAAGTGAGGAGATGAACCAGGATAAGTTGTCTCCATAGCCGTCTGCTGTCTGTTAGAGTTGGACAGAGCAGAGTGATAAGCAAAGAATGATGAAAGCTACAGAACGTGGTGTTAAGAAAGGGTTCCTCTACAGATCTTACGGAGATGAAACTTTTGGGCTTATACAGTAAGGGCAAGCATGAGGTTTTGAGCCTCGTGGGAAAAGGGGATGCAGTTCCCAGCTGTCCGTGCCCTCCCATGTGACTCCCATGTGACTCCCTATGTGACTCCCATGTGACTCCCATGTGAGACTCCTCATTGCTGCTGGGGCCTTTCCATGCCTGAAACTCCACCTTTCTTTCCAGTGGGTGGATAGTTGTTTCCTACGTGGGTTTGGGATCAATTAAGAAGCAGTGAAGTGGAAAAACAAACAAACAAACAAACAAACAAACAAACAGATGGTGAAATACCACTGAATTAGAATCTTACACAGTGAGAGCTTGAAATTCGTTCTGGTTTTTGGAGGTCCCCTTCTGCGATTGGGTGACGTCTTATTGGTCAGTGGGCTGCAGGTTGTTCATGGCTGCTGGTTTTTGTGTTTCAGTGTGAGCACTAGGCAGATAGAGCAGATGCTTATGGCGCATGTCCTTTAGCAGCTTTAGTGTGAGGTTGGAAATGTATGTGGCCATCTTTCTGTGTGTTAGCACTAGAAGGGAAATATTTTAGGGGCCTTCATGCCTCTCCCTTGAGATTATCACATGATATGTTGTTCTCAATTGTTACTTTGTAGCCATGCCTTTGATTGAATTAGACTTTCATGTAATGTTTTCTTCAAATCAACTTGTTCTGTAGTCTGCCCTGCTCACTGGGAAATCTTCATTTGAAATTTCTGGCACTAGAAGGAAATCCTCTAAGAACCATTCGAAGAGAAATTATAGCTGTACGTACTATTAGGATTTGTAATTTATTTTTAAATTAAAATTCAGATATTATGTTGATGCACAAAACTTCCAAGTGTGCCTTGCTAACAATGTGCTCTGTCTCCACCCTTTCAGAAAGGAACGCAAGAAGTCCTAAAATACCTGCGGAGCAAGATCAAAGGTACTGCTGTTGCCTTCTCTATTTTGAAGGAATATTTGAAAAATGGTGACATTAACAGGACATCGATTTAAATGTTCTTTTGATATGCTTATTAGAGGAAGAGTGCCTGGCATTCATAGTTCTAATTCTATATTCATGCAGACTATCTCTTATAAAAGTGCTTGAGGGGCTGAAGAGATGGCTCAGCAATTAGGACTTAGTACTTGCTGCTCATGTAGAAGACGAGTTTGTTTCCCAGCACCTACATGGCAGCTCACCAGGGGAACCAGTGCTCTCTTCTGGTCTCTGTAGACAGCAGGCAGGCACTTGGTACACATGCAAACATGCAGGCAAAGCATTCATATACATAAAACAAAAACGAACTTTTTAAAAGTTCTTGAATTCATGATTGTGGATGCTGTGCCTCAGTCCTTCAGATTTGTGTTGAAGTCTACCAATTATGAAGTATCATAACACAGTTTAATTTTCTTTTATTTTTTATTTTATGTATATGGGTGTTCTGCCTTCCTGTATGCATGTATACATATGCCACATCACAGGACTAGGACTTTGTTTTCTATTAATGTGTTTTTTAAATGATGTCTCTGTTATTGGGAATAAACTATGTGACTGGGTATTATCAGTACTGTCTAGAAATCATGAGTACCTTTATATACCATTAAAAATGTAAAGATGGGTGTGTAATTTTAATATTCACTGTATATAACTTTGTTTTCCAGATGATAGAACCAATCAAAACGATTCTGTTCCTGAGACTGCCATGACACTACCAAGTGAAGCCAGAGTCAATATCCATGCCATAGTCACACTAAAGCTGCTGGATTATAGGTATGTAGTCTCTATTAGTTGTTGTTCTGTTGCTGTGACCATGCAGCACATTTTTAAAACAGAGCATTTAATTAGAGGCTCACAGTTACGTTCATGGTGGTAGAGTTAGAATCCATGGCCATCATGGCAGGGAGCATGCCGGCAGGGAGGCAGGCAGACATAAGGGAATGGTGTGGGCTTTTGAAACCTCAAAATACACCCCCAGTAACATACTTTTTCCAACAAGGTCACACCTCCTAATCCTTCCCAAACACTTCTACCAACTGTGGACCAAGTATTCAAATATATGACTTTGTGGAAGCTATTCTTATTCAAGCCGTCACACTGCCCATCTGCATGGTACATCGGACCTTCCAGCACTATGATAATGAGACAGAGACTGCTAATACAGTTTGAAGCTTAGGCCTTTTGCTTGGGCAGTCTCCAGTAGCTTGTCTAACTTAACCCACCAATCAGCCTTCAACCTACACTTGGCCAGCTCTGTACTTCTCTGCTCTGGTCTGTGTCTGTTCCTCTCCATTGTCTGCTCTCTGAATCTCCTGCTTCTGCTTTCTTCTCCCTATGACTTCCTTTGCTGGGAAGTTCCACCCTAGTACTTCTACCTTCCTACCTTAACAGCTGTCATATGTTTATTACAACCAATCAGCGGCAAGACAACCTCTGATGCATCACTAGATTGCCTTTAGGCAGGTGAAGAAGGATGAATATTTACAAAACAGAAACCCAGTGATGACCATAAAAATGACAATACCAAAATCCCACCAGCATTTAGCTCTCTGCCTGTACAGAATTAACAATTGTAAATACAGAGATATGCCTTACAAAGTAAAAAAGGTCACCCCAACAGCAAGGCATTGAATATGCAGTCGGTGTCCATGCCAGTCACACTAAAGCTGCTAACTACAGATATGTAGTCCATCGGTTTTGCAAGGCCCATGGGGAAGAATTCTTCAGAGAAAGGGCAGCTAATGAGGGAAAGACAGAGCCATGGAAGCAAGATTTCCCCTTTGCAGGCTCCTTAGGTCACAGAATTTAAAAGTGGTCTCAAAAGAGAACTTGAATCAAAGAGGTGGAATGCCTGAGTATCTGGGGAGGGACATTGTGGGAAGGAAGGAGAGAGCAGTGGTATACTAATGCAGTGAACTTAAGGGTTGGAGAAAGGGCACAATGAGGAGAAAGGACCTGTGTTCCCACCATCCTTCAGTCACCAAAGCTCACAGATCGCACACATTTTACAGAAAGCTTAGTTATAAAATTGGATTAAGCTCCAAGCACAAGTAGAGAAATAGACCATGCATTCTGTAAGTTTCTGGATTTCCAAAGTGCTTCTGTTTCTGTGTCTGCTTCTGAGCGTGAGCAGAGCATCCTGACCTCACAGAACTTAATCAGCTACCTTGAACATTTTGGTAAAATCTATAAAAGTCTTTAGATATGGGCAATGGTAATTGCATCTTTTTGGAATGTTGAAAAGGCTTTTATTTTTTGAACCACGCTTACTTAGTGATAAACAAGCAACCTTGATTCCTGATGACATTTTTGATGCCACAAAAAACACGGTCGTCACTTCCATCAACTTCAGCAAGAATCAGCTGTGTGAGATTCCACAAAGGTAGGATCGGCCATGATCCACTGTCGAGGTGGGCCTTCTTTTTGTCAGTTGTGTCTTGGCAAATGAACGTTAGTTTTGTGAACTGTTAATGTGAGAGGGTACTGCACACTGTGGTCCTACTGTTCTGAGAGATGTACGGGAGCTTTAAACTTCCAGCTTTATGTTGTGAGCTTGGGAAATGGGTGTTAGAATTACTAACTCTAAAATTACTAGTCTTGTATAATAAGTATGGCAGGGAGAGTCTTGAGAGGCCACCCAGTGCCAGGCTCAAGGTGGGTAAGAATGGTTTCACTTGCAGACTCAGGCCAAGGAAACTTGAGTGATTGATTTTTCTCATTTAGAACTAAAGCCAAATGCGTGAACTGCTAGTGTCATCTTCTAGGCAGAGACCCTGCACTCTAGCCACTAGCTGCTGTTTATGTTGTACTGTCCTCTGCTCATGTGTCATTGTTGGCATTGATTAGCAAAACCTTCAGGTTAAAGGAGAAACTCATTCTACTGTTGAACTTTAAGAGTTTGTTAACTGTCTGCCCCCAAATGATCCTGACAAATGACCTCGTACCATACACACAGTACAGGACAGGACAGCTGAGTGTACTGGTTCTTTGTCTGTGACTAGCTGCTCTTAGCTTCCTAGTCTATGACATCATACTTAATGTCTTAGTAGAACATGGACCTCTAACGACAGCAGACAGAAAAAGACACAACACAAGGGAATAGATGAAGTGGTAAGGGCTGCTGTATCAAAAAACCCAAAAGTGTGAGAATGACTTTCTAGAACTGCCCAGATTTTTAAATGTTTAAAAGGGCAAACTATAGAATGTGTCACATTTACAGAGAACACTTGGGATGTAGGTCTTGAAGCAAGATAGCCCATTACAAAAGCAGACCTGTCCATCTTTTGGTTCCTGTTGTTGAAGGGGTAGAAAGAAGTTTGACTTGGTCCCAGATGTACATGGTATGTTTGGGCAGACCTGGGTCATGCTGACTGATGGAGTAAAGGTGGAGAACTGCAGGGGACGCTTCTGCGCACTTAGACTTCACTTACTCTCTTACTTCACAGGCTCCTTACACAGTATGCAGTCCTCTACCAGGGATGCTTGGTGTTTTTCAAAAGCAACTTACAAAGTCAAAGAAGACAGCACAGATTGCCTTGCTCTAGAGTATTTCTTAGCATACTTTTTTTTTTTTTGCATCTAAAATTTATAATTCATAATGAGTATTCAGAGAGTAATGGATGAAATGGAAGGATATTACATAGTCTTTTAATATTTACTTATTATATATACATCATACAGCTTTCTGTCTGCATATGCCTGCAGGCCAGAAGATAACCCCAGATCTCATTATAGATGGTTGTGAGCCACCATGTGGTTGCTGGGAATTGAACTCAGGACCTTTGGAAGAGCAGTCAGTGCTCTTAACCGCTGAGCCATCTCTCCAGCCCTGCATACAGTCTTATCACAGATATATATGTTAACTTAATGACATTTTAAGCGATTTGGAATTTTATGTGTAATTTGTTTCTTGGATGCTTTATTTACCATATGTATTTGTTTTTTTGTACTTTCCTATTTCATAAGTAATATTTTCAAAATCTATCTTAGCTGTATATAAGTAAGTAGGCTACTTACTTATAGCAATTAAAAAAAAAAACTACTGTTTCTTTAGGCCAAATTTCCAGAAAATTTACTATATTGAGAGATATGACCCTTTGTCAGTGACACATTGAAGCTCACCTCCCTGCGTCTGCATCACCAGCTATGATGGTCTTCTCTTTCTTTCTCTTTGGTAATGTGGTAGATTAAACAATGTTTGTTTTAGTTTAATCTTATTTGCAGGTTATATCAGTAACATAATTAAAATGACTAAATTTGATTAGAGTGTTGAATCCTTAAGATGTTCCACCTAAGTTGCTTTGGGATAGCACTTGCCAAACTTAGAAACTGTCTTCAGATCTTGTTTTAACCATGATTGCATTTAATGCTAATTCAAATAATAAATATTAAAAAATGAATAGGTCAAATTAAAAGATTATTTTATGTGTATGGATGTTTTGTGTGCATGTACATCTGTGAATCACTTAAATGTCTGATGCTTGTAGAGATCAGAAGAGTATGTGGGAACCTCTGAACTGGAGTTACAGATGGCTGTGAGCTGCCACATAGGTACTGGGAGTCAACACTGGGTCCTCTAGAAGAGTAGCCAGGACTCTTCACTCCTTAGCTATCCATTATGCTGTCTAAAATGCTGTGATATCAGTGTCTAACAATGCACTTTATGAATTTAGCTCACTTCCAAAATAAAATACTATAGTAACCACCTAGGTCTGATTTTTCTCTTTTGTGTCATAATTTGGTTAAATGTATAGTCAGTGAATTTTTAAATTAAACTTCACCATCCGTTTGTTGTCAGGTTGAAGCCCTGGTCAGATCATGGTAAGGATTTTAATGTTTAGCTTTATGGCACAGCCAGTCTCTGAAGATTTTGAGAGGAAGTGAGGTCCTGGGAGCTGCTCTTCCTCTTACCAGGGTTTCAGTTTTGAGTCAGTGCGGACATTTACAGTTGTTTTGTTTCAGGATTGCTGAGCTGAAGGAGATGGTGCTAGACGTCAACCTCAGTTTCAACAAGCTTTCTCTTGTGTCCCATGAGCTGTGCCTGCTTCAGAAGTTGGCATTTCTAGATTTAAGGTACTCGGTGCTACTGTTACTTGACATCTTTTGAGTTTTTATGTTGTGTTTTCTTGATGAGTATGGAACCTGGTCTTTAGTGTATTAAGTATATTAGGGGAAATCTAAAATTAAGTTATTTAGGCATTTTAACCAGTCTGTCCTTATAAGTAGCTTATAACTTAAGCGATGAGACAAAATTATCTAAAATGTTTTTAATCAACACATTCCTTAGGTCCTAAGTAAATTGACAGTTAGCACATGGAAACTGTCTTTTTCATCTTGTTTGTTCCTGAAGTAGATAATGAAGAACTAGCACAGCCGTCCCCTCTGAGCAGCTGTACAGTTGCAGTAGGCCGTTGAGGAGCTGGCTTGCCTCCCAACCAGGACAGTAGACAGGTTAAGCAGAAGAGCCCTCACTGGAGCAGAGATAGAACCTGCCTAATTCTTTTGGGAATCATAGCAAGCCTGATTTAAACATTCAGTGAGAAGCTGGCAGCTCATCAGGTGAACTGTGCATTTCAGGGTCACACCATTAACATTGCACTTGTAAACTGCGTTTCTGGTGCCTGCATTTCCCCTAGTACTTCCTGTTGTTAGCTTGAGTGCTTTTAGTTGGTGTGAAGTGTAGTGAGACGAAGGATCTGCCTGCACTAATTATGGAGCTCTTTCTTCTCTAGGGTAGCAGAGCATAAAGCTGGTGGAACAGAAGGAAGGGAGGTCCCCACGGCTGCTGTTTGTTTCTTTTTGTCCAGGCTGTGTGTGTCTCTCTGTGTAACTATCCCTAATAGAAGAACTAAATCTGCTTTCATGTCTTACACAGAAAGACAAGAAAAGAATAGGACAGGCGTGAGCTCTGCAACATAGCTTGCATAGCATTGTGTGTCATAGCGTGTACAGTAGTCACTGTGCATCATAGCATGTACAGCCAGTCATTGTGTGTCATATTGTGTACAGTAGTCATTGTGCAATATAACATGTACAGCAGTCATTGTGTGTCATAGTGTGTACCCCAGTCATTGTGTGTCATAGCGTATACAGCCAGTCATGGTGTGCCATAGCATGTACAGCAGTCATTGTGCAACATAGTGTGTACAGCAGTCGTTGTCCAACATGGCCTGTACAGTCAGTCACTGTACATAGAAGAAAAAGGCTGCAGGAGACTTGTGTCATTAACTACTACCACCCCCACTTTCTAGGGCCATCCTAAGAACATCAGATTAATAAGGATTGACAAACATGTTTGTATGTTTTTTACCTTTCCTGGGATTTAACTAGTAAAAGTTTCAAACTTTAAAAATTGTGTTTTGATTTTCAACTTAGGAATAATTTTTTAAGTTCTTTGCCTGAAGAGATGTCATCACTGACAAAACTACAAACAATCAATCTTTCCTTTAACAGGTAAGGAAACATCTGGGAGCCAGGTAGACCAGAAGCCTTTATTTTTACTGTATTTCACTAGCAAATTTTATTTTCATTGAGATTCTACTTGAACACAGTGTTGCTCAGAATTCTCATGGTTGATGCTCAGCTGGTTTGTTTGCTTGTCTTACTACTCCACGAAATCGTAGTCTAGAAGAAAGATAAACATCTGACTAATTGTGATTGTTGTAGTGGAAAGAGATGCCTTGAGGCAAAACAGATGTTAGCCAGGCTACCTGTCTTTGGCCTCTGATGGATTGGTTTGGACAATGAAACCTTTGTCTGATAGTCAGGCATCTTTGAAAGAACTCAAAACAAAGTAAAAAGAGAGTCTCACACTTTACTTAATTGAAAGCTACTACTAATAAAATTAGATCAAGAAAGAGTAACTTTCTGAGGGTGGCTTGTAGAGACCCTAAGATAGGTTGCCGATCAATGAAGAGCTTTGCCTCAGCTTTTGCTCATTTTGATTCTTAATAATCAATAGTATCTTCTATGTCTGCTGAATATGTATTCCAAAATTAGTCTATTATTTTTTGGAAAATTTGAATGTAGAACTTAAAGCACACTTAAATACAATCATTGATGTGAAAGAGTGATGTGATTCTAGCGGATTACATGGGGTTGTCTTGCTCACATCTTGATAGGTTCAAAGTGTTTCCTGCAGTTCTGTATCACATCTCCACACTGGAAACAATTCTGATCAGCAACAATCAGGTTGGCTCTGTGGACCCTCTGAAGATGAAGCTGATGGAAAATCTGAGTACTCTAGACCTTCAAAACAACGACCTTTTGCAGATTCCCCCAGAGCTTGGGAACTGTGTGCAGCTACGGTAACTTTCTTACTGGGGGGCTTCCAAGTGATTTGTCAATTGCATTTTTTCTTATAGGAAATTGAAATAACAGACTTAATACCTTGTAACAATAATAGTTAACCACATGCCTAATTTTTCTTTTTAAATTTCACCAGATGTTTTCTGGCTTTATATAGCATTATGTATACATAAGCACCATTTCTCATAATACATCTCTCCTGGTATATGCTTATCAAGAATTGCACTGGGAGAGGAGCAGGAAGATCTGACCATCCTTAGCTTTGCCCAGGATTTCTAAGGTCAGATACAGGGCACCAGCTTTGGAAATCCAGCCTTTATGTTCTTTCCCCACTTGCTTATCCCTTAGCTCTTACCCTGCTCTCAGTAGTGACCAGCTTAGTGTCCCCTTCAAAGCCTTCCTCTTCTCCACACAGAATTGATCCCACTATTCTTTTGAGCCCATCTGTTCTACTTTTTTTTTTTTAATTAATCAAGAAATGAATTTTACTACAGCTTCACTAAGTACCTAATTAAGTGCTGGTTAAACAAGTAGAAAGAAGGGTGAGGGCTTGAGATTTCATCTGAAAGATGTTGTCTTAGTCATGGTTTCTATTCCTGTACAAAACATCATGACCAAGAAGCAAGTTGGGGAGGAAAGGGTTTATTCAGCTTACATTTCCACATTGTTGTTCATCACCAAAGGACTGGAACTCAAGCAGGTCAGGAAGCAGGAGCTGATGCAGAAGCCATGGAGGGATGTTACTTACTGGCTTGCTTGCTTCCTCTGGCTTGCTCAGCTTACTTTCTTATAGAACCCAAGACTACCAGCCCAGGAACAACACTACCCACAATGGCCTGGGTCCTCCCCCCTTGATCATTAGTTGAGAAAATGCCTTACAGTTGGGTCTCACAGAGGTATTTCTTCAAGGGAGGTTCCTTTCTCTATGATAACTTTACCTCGTGTCAACTTGATACATAAAACCAGCAAGTACAGTTGTTTATTCTTGAAAGCAGCATGTTATTTTTTGGCTGTTCATCTCAGTGGGGTTATAGTTGTAAACTTTCATCCCTGGCTATTTGGATCCATTTTGAACAGTGAAATTATAAACAAAAAGTACAAACACTTGCAAACTATGCACTGAGTGAGCTGCAGGAAGGATGCCTGGTTGCAGTGTGATTACAGATGCTCTATCAGACATCACACAAGTGAAGTCTTGAGTGATGTTAGTTTTTCCTATTCTCAGCATAACTGCAAATCTAGTGATTTGGGGTTATAGAAGGATTTGCAATGGGTAGATTTACAGATAACAACTTGGCACAGTGAGAATAAACTGCAATTCTTTATTTTCTTCTAGAACCTAAGAAAGTTAAGTGTCTAAAAGAATTCTCAAGTAGCATAAAAAAATTGAAGGATTGTAGGTGAACCAATGTTGTGTGAGCTTTCTGATTTTTTTTTACATAAAAATCTAGATTATTAAAGCATTTTGATTGAAGCTATTTCACTAATTCCATAAAGAAACAAAAGAACCAGCCCTTATAAATTGAATCTTATTTCCAAATATGGAAATGGACTTAGTGTATGTCCCTCTGGTCCACAGAAGGAGGGCACACATGTGTGAAAGGCCCTTCTGTTACAGATACTTATGACCAACCATTAGACTGAGCATGGGGACCCCAATGGAAGAGTTAGAGGAAGGACTGAAGGAGCTGAAGGGGATTGCAACCCCATAGAAAGAACAACAGTGTCAACTAACCGGATCCCTCAGAACTCCCAGAGACTAAGCCACCAATCAAAGAGCATACATGGGCCTGTCTGTGCTCCCCACTACATATGTAGCAGAGGATTACCTTATCTGGCACCAGTGAAGAGGTGGGGGAGTGCTAGAGGGGTGAAGTGGGAGTGGGTAGGTGTATGGGTGAGAGCACCAGAGGGGGAAAGGGGTGGAGGCTCATGGTGGGGAGATCAGGAAGGGGGTCAACATTTGGAATGTAAATAAGTAATTAATAAAAAATAAAATAAAATAATCCAAAACCAGGAAAAGATAAAAAGAAAGGACCTTCTGGAGTGTAGAGTGAGCTGTGATATCAGTGTCCTTGGCATGGATCCACATCAGTTTGTTGGTTCACTTTCTTGCTTAAATCTATTGTATTACCTAGTGTGTGCTTGTATTAAATGGAGAGGAGACCCAAAATCCCAATTCCATTTAGCAGTTATTTATTCTGAGTAGGCCTTTATCTCTCCATATTCGTATTTCTCTCTTTAAAATAGCAATATTAATGATACCTACACCATAAGTCTTTTAAAACAAAGCCAACAGAGTCAGTGCATATAAACACCCATGTGATCCTTAGCCTGTGTTGTTGAGCATTGTCAATTCCAGCTGTTTGCATGCTTAGTTGGACTTGTAAAGGAGACATAAGAAAATACACATTTTATTTATAAAATTGCAAATAATAGTTTTATTTCATGAAAAGAGAACCACTAGTGGGAAATATTTGATTTTCCTGTTTCTTTTATTTAGGACACTACTGCTAGATGGAAATCCCTTCCGAGTTCCTCGAGCGGCCATATTGATGAAGGGCACAGCTGCGGTGCTGGAGTATTTGAGAGATCGAATCCCTGCCTGAGTACAGCTGGCCTTGAACTCTGGGCATGGTCCCTTGTCCCAGGTGGCACTAGGCAGTCACTGGGCTGTTCATTCCCCTAAATGTCTACAGTTTGTGAAGTGCTGTGAACATTTATAATGATGTCAACTACAATAGATTGTAGAGGTTCTATAAATTCATTCCCTTATGACATTGCAAGAACTTTCATTTCATATGAGTTAATATTTTATAGTGATGCAGCAAACATCTTTGTAGAACTGGTTCCACCTGGTGTCTTTGTATTTTCCATATAATGTAAACTGAGCAGGACCATATAGGTGTAAAGTCAGCAAATTTTTACTGACTATTATTCTTTGGCATTTAAAAGAAAATCAGACTTTCTTTGTCCAGGATAGGACTTGCTATGTGCTCAGTGCCACTGCATGTTTATGTTTAGAGTTTTGGGTTTGACTTTAAAAAAAATTATTTTTAAATGTTTTGGGTGTCCTTTATTCCAATGTGGTACATCTTATTTCTAAAACCTTGGTTCTGAAATCTGCTTACAGTCGGATTAAAACTAGACTGGCAGTTTTACCGTAATTTTCTAAAAAGGGGTTAGATATATGTAAACTTGATTTAATAAAAATCCAAATATAAACATTGTTGTTTACACTGAAGTTATCAGATGCAGCTCTTACAGCCGTCCTGATTCATCATGTGATTGTGTCAGCATGCAGAGGGCGGAGATAGGGACCATATGGTGGTTGAGGTTGTTGACCTTAGGGAAAGTCAGTGCTAATAAACATACATGCTTCATGTTCATAATAAAAGTTACATATTTAAGGTATTGATACAGTGTTTTTGTTTTAAAAAGAAACACACATCTTTACTGTGTCCTAAGCTCAGAATCTGCTTCCATAGTAAACCAGACATCGTGTAATAAGGTGACATTTTATTATTTATACAATAGACTTTTATGATATTCAAAACACTTTTTTTAAATTCTGAAAAAATTGAGTACAACAGAACCTAAAAATGGCTCTGCTATACACCACACAGCGCTATTATCTGTACAAAGCGCATCTGTAGATGCTTCCAGACGACACCCTACCCTTAACCCATCGTGTCAGAACGTAAGACACAGCTGGAGAGTACAGATCACACTTGCAAAGTCACTGGCTTGGCAAAGTTGAAATACAGGTTAGTGGGACTTTGCACATAAAGTTAAACAGCTTTCAAGGTTGTTATGGTCTCATATGGCAAAAAACCATGAAGTACATTCACAATCTAAGTTAATAAAGTAATAAGTGTTTCTTCATTCAGTTTTATTTACACCAATATGTAGTTTAACTAAAAAGTACTGTTAATCATGGTACATTGGTTTTTTAACACATACAAAAATGACAATTTTTATATATAATTTTAAGCTGAAAATCACAATTATCTCAAAATATTAATTACAATACAGCCAGTTCAATTAAACATGTCATGGTTTGATTTTTTTTAATAAAAAATGGTAAACTTTATTATTAAAGTAAGCAATTTGTTTTGATTGGCTAGAGTACAACCAAGTAGAAAATCTAAATGTGATGTGTGAGGTGTTTGCTGCCCCTCCCACCCAGTTTGTATACAGCCACCTAGGCTAGCAAAGAGACAGAAAAGGCCCCGGTTTATAAATATTGAGCCTCGTTTGCTAAACTGCCTTGGCTTCTTGGTTCTTCCATAAAAGCTCTACAAAGGGCATGTCCATAGACTGCAGTGAAATGCATGCAATATATACAGCGTGTAGAATTCAGCTCACTGACACACATCAGAATGTCCACATAGACAGCAAAAGATGGACAGAAGGAACACTCACCTGCCACCTGTCATCAGCTAGATCGGAAGGAATGAGGTCCCAGTTCTGGTTCTGAGGGAGGATTACTACAGTTACTGCAGATGTGTTACCTGGGTACTGCACTTATGGTAGTGAAGCCAGATCCCATCAGAGAGTATGGTCAAGAGACCCAAAGCTGCGTCACCACTTAGGAATTTCTCTCATGACATTTATGAAATGAAATATTTCATTAACTGGCTTAGATGACCTCAGAAATTTTTATGTGTTTGACACATAAAATATTTACAGAATAATGAAATAGATTCATCTCATAAATTACTGAGGGCAAAAATCATCAATCTGATAGTTTTGAAAGTGAAAAATAAATTTCATGAATATTTTTAAAAAATCGTCTGCAGTGTGTTTGTATAATTCTTTACAAACCTCTTGGAACCCCACCATTGTCTTCCTTCAGAATTACTTTTCTGATGCTTAGTATTTCTTTCCTGAAAAGAATGAGACTACAGTTGAGTTTCTCATACACAGCCGAGAGTGAGAGAGTGAGGTACCCTTGGGTGGCTGTAAGTAGGAAAGAAAAGTCTGGTTCTTGCTATAACCTGTAGTGACCTTGCAGTGACCGTACCCTTTTGAAGTTCAATAGATATATCTACCTCTGGCTTCCTGCCAGCCCTGGACAGAGTCCCTTCATGTGTAAACAGTTTCACATTCTCAATCAGCCTTCAGTCCCTTCTATTCACTGAATACAAAAAGACCTTAATTGATTCTTCCAACAAAAGTGCGTTTGCCTGTCGGTTACATCTGTCTTTACTCCAAACGTACCACAGTAAGGCTTGCTCTTTAGAGGAGGGAAGCAAAGAAAATGTCTAATTATTGGAGCAGGAATATGAAACATTCCTTGCAGTCTGTTGACACTGACATCAAAACAAAGTTTCCTAAGAGTTACACAGCACTTAGCAGTCCTGATCTAAGCCAGATGTCCTCTCCCTGGTCTGAGACCATTGTGTGCCCTCTGAGTGGAAGAACAAGTATTGGAAATAATACTTATTTCAATAGTACATTTAAGCAAATACGGGAAATTCTTTATCTGCCTGAGAGATTCGTCTTGGTTTTTTCCAGAGACTTCAAAAACAAAACCATCTAAGATTTCCCGACTAACTGTAGTAGAGGCATGGAGAGCTATGAGAAACAATGTGGTTTGTCCATGTGTCAAGTACCTTCCTTAGTCTAGCTATCAGGCGGTTCGGCTGACCTGCAGTGCCCAGGCATTATGCAACCTCGAAACTCCAGCTGTGCAAAACAAACTAGCAAAGAAAAATGTGTGTCTAAGAGACACAAAACCTGAGTTGCAATAAAAGGTTTTAATAAACTTCTTAATATAGGAAAATAACCTTTGAACAGCCAAAAATACATTTATACAAGCGGCTTAGTGCTTAAGTGTCTCATAAGACTAAGCAAAAAGATCATTTACATTTGATCGTTTTTCCTAACTGTAGTTGAGATAACCACCTTTTATTTAATATCTATTTCATTCCCCTGAATTCATCAGTTTTTCTTTAAAAAAAAATCTACACATATCTGGGTAAGTCCTTCTGACGGTAGACCTGTTGCTTCTGGATACTGAAGCAGTGGTTGGGACTGCCAATGTCAAGCCATGATGGAGCCTAAAGCTTAAAACAAACGTTTAATCTTGGGGTTGGGCTTTCTGCCTATTCCTCTTACCTTTATCTCTACATTCCATTTCTTTAGCTTCAGTGGGCCTTTTACGTGCTAGTCCTTCCTATGTAGCCCAGACTGGCCTCAAACTTGTAATCCTCCTGCCTTTGACCTCCATTGCTGGGATCGTATGCACACATGGCCAAGCTTGATGCAATCGCTTGCTCTTTCACACTTGGTCACAAATTGTCTGAACCAAAGCAGCCCCCTCCCCCATACAGGGAGCATGTCGCCTGCTTTCCACCAGAGTCTGCTCCTTTTCAAGAGCTTAGAGCTTGCTTGGCCTTTTTGCCATTGACTTACTAGGAGGAAAACTGCTTAAGTGCCTCTCCTCTCCTCTCGCCATCAGACACTGATGTGAGGCTCCTTTCAGGGCATGTCGATTTCCTCAGACACACCGGGTGGTTTTGATAGAGATTGAAAGTTGTCTTCTGTACATCCCTGATAGACACATTCACATTTTTGACACTTGGAATGGGGAAGCCATGAGAACCCAAAGGTTAAATCCTTGAAGCTGTAGCTGCCTGGAAGGCCTCTGCATGTTTTTGTTTTTGTTTGCTTTTTTTTTTTTTTTTTTTCTGTAAGAGCTTTGCTGGGGGATGGGATAGGAAATCAATATAAGAGGTAAGAAGATGTCATTAGCAAGAGAACTCCAGTCTTTGCATGTTCAGGTGGCACTTGCCTGGAAAGGAATTTATATTGTGATCAACGCTAAGAGTTACACTTTCTCTGCCAACAGACCTGTTGTCATGGGAACTAATGCACGAAAATGAAAATATGACAAAGAGTGAAGAATTAAATTGGAAAAAAATGATAAGGAGTTATTTCTACATTGCCATTTAAGCCTTTGGGATTTAAAATGTTACTCATCTGGTGAGATCAATGAAAATGGCCAGAATGACTTGGCAGATGCAGGAAGAAAGCAGCAAGCCTATTTGGTTAAAGGAACTCTGTAAAACTTAGTTCCTTCCCTGATAAGTTAAGGTTTTCAGCCCCTATGTGAATTGTGTGGGTAAGCAGGCAGCCTGTAGAAGACTTACAGCCTGGCGTACCACCTGACAGGATTACTGCATACCTCACTTTATTGCTTGAAGCAGCCTCCCAAGAAAAAGCCAGAGAACATCAACAAAAGCCATGATTTAAAAATCCTCCCTTTCCCCTGTCAGGCAACCACCTGAGAATTTAGTTTTCAGGGAAATAAGAATTTATTTCTCTTCCCTTGCTCAAAGGCTCCCTGAGCTGTTGTCATCTTCAAGCCAGCCTGCTTGGCAGTGAGGACCTAGCAATTTCAACCCTGATATGGGTTGTGAGTCTGCATTTGTGCTCCTGTGAGCCACTCCCCTTGTCCTCGTAGCTTCCCCAAAAAGCTACTTTTCCTTCCCAAAAGCTACTTTCACAAGCCTTGGCTACGACAGATCCTAAAATGCACCATGACACATGCAGAAGGTCCAAGGGAGGTCACTCAGCCGCTTCTGAGAGCTGATTTCCAAATCACAGCGACGGCTTTCATTTGCCCTCACCTAGTGAGTGACCTTTCAAATACACATTACAAAACCGACCATTACATTCACCAGGCATGGAGTCTGAGCAGTATGGACAGTTGGAGCTAAGCTATGGTCAGGAAGTGATCTTCAGTGTCTAACAGAAAATAATCTGACTGAAGCAGCACCCTGCGAAACATTTCTCTAGAAGCCTTGATTTAGCTGTGACTTCCTGACCTTCCTCTAACCTTCCTCTAGCTGTTCCTCTAACCTTCCGTTAGAGCTCCTTACTAAAGCCTTTGACAATGTTCAGAGTTCTTCAGAGACTTCTGGAATCTGTGAGGGACCTGGCCACTCAGGATGATAAACAGGTTGGAGCACAAAATCTGGTGTATGGAGACTAAATGTCTTTCTATTCCTACCACCAATGAAGGTCAGGATTAAATAATCCAATGAGGGACTAATCCTGACAGCCCCATGGAGCGCTGCTGTTACTGATCATTCTTTGGGGTAAACCTGAGCCCCTCTGAGAGGCCACCCATCTACTGTGTATAGGAATTTTACCACATCCATCCCACAGACGAATGTTCCAAACCATGAGAACTCCTGTAAGGTGCTAAGAACTAAGATTCTAGTCCACTTTCTTCTGCATGTGTGTCTTTGGGTTTATCACATGTGTGCATGTATCTGTGGGGAGGCCTAAAGTTATTGTCAAATATTTTCCCCAATCTCTTTCCACCTTATATGTAGGAGAGCAGGGCCTTCCATTTGAAGTCAGAGCTAATCCAGCTAGCACTGTTGTGTGGTGTGTGTGTGTGTGTGTCTGTGTGTGTGCGCGCGCTGTCACTTGTCTTTGCTTTCTGAGACAAGGAATGATAGGAGGCTGTCATTCCTGCCCAGATTTATATGTGTTCTGAGGGTCCTGACGTAAGCCCTCATAGTTGTGCAGTCAACCCCTTACATACTGAGCCATTTCCCAAGGCTCTTCTCTATTTTTTTTCAAACATTTAATTTCTTCTCTCCATTTCTTTGGTGGCTGTTTAAGAGATTCTCTGTGATGTCAGATGCCTTAGTGTGGCCGACACAACTTGGAGTTGCTTTTATCATTTGTCATGTATCAGTACACCATTAAAAATAAAAAAGAACAGTCTGTTTAACAAAGTATATTGTTTTTCACTTCCCCAAATGTTTGGGTGATTCTAAAGTCTGGTTTAAGAGATGACAGTGTCCATGGAGCAGGAACTATCAACTTTCTACAACAAGTAGACTTTCCGTTACTGGCCAATACAGCTGTGGGGTGTGTTTCAGTGCCTCCCAACCTAGATATCTAGAATGCTTAAAGTAGTACCTGGAGGTCAGGAAATACTTTAAGTATTTTCAAAACTCAATCTCATTAATTTTTTATTTTCTTGGAGTTTTTGAGACAGGGTTTCTCTGTTAGCCCCGGCTATCCTGGGACTCATTCTGTAGACCATGTTGGCCTTGAACTCCAATATCCACCTGCTTCTGCCCCCAAGTGCACAATCTCGTTTTCAAATGCAGCTATGTTTCTGCTAAACATTTCCTAACTTAATACACAGATACACTAAGTCACTCTAGCTCTTCACCATCAAGGGTAGCTGTGTGATCACATCTGAATGCATCCTAAGTTACTACTGCTGCCCCAACCCTGGACTACTCAAGGAAGTAAAACAAACAAACAAAAAACCAAAAAGCCCTGTTCTTCTTGCCATGTAACACAATGGCAGGAGAGACTTTGTGTGGGAACTTGGGGAGTTATCGATAATGTGGATAAGACAGCTGAAAGGGTCACTGCTGGACCACCCTTAGAGAAGAGTCCTCTAGGACCAAACACTAATAACTTCAGCTGCTTATGAGCTGTCCACGAGGCATTTACAGGAAAGCTAGTTCTGCGAAATCTGTTTTTTATTTTTTCAGCCAATTTTATTATCTTAGGTGCAGTTTAAATTGCACTTCTTGTTGGCCTCTCAGGGTCTTATTTTCTGTTCAAACACGGTACCTCAAGGACATAGTTGGAGCAGTAGGCCTTGGCTTTCCGGCCTTGAGAAGCCCTATTCCTACATTCTCCCTGCCTTTGATCCTCAAGGGAAGCTTCCCTCAAGCACTGAATGAAAAGGAATAGCAATCCAGGCCTAATGACTCATCCTGGACAATACTGCCTCCTCTGTCTCCAGAAACTTGTCCTTTCTGGACAATGAACACAAGGGAGAAGCAAGAGCTAGTCTTCTAGATTGTCCTACTTCCATAGTACAAATCAGTAAAGCTGAAAGGAATTCTTTGCTGCTGTGTAAGAGTGAGAGGGACCGTGAGGACGTGGGCTCTGCGCTCACTCACAGTTTTCGAAGACAACGGTTTGCTAGAGTTGAGCATCTGTCTCCCCAGTTGACTGTTTCTTAATGGGAAACGTTGGGACTTGTATATTTAGCTGTTCCCACAGGGAAACTTTGAGCATATCCCTCTTTTTCATTTGATTTAATTGCAAGGACAACCAGAAAAAAAGAAATGATTGAAAAATCATTGATGGTTTAATTTTTTTAAAAAAATGTATTAATACCACAGGCTAGAACTCTGGAGACAGTCCCTTTTGTATGGGTTGGGGTATAGCTCAGGGTTGGGGCATCTGCATGCTCCACAGGCATAAACTCCTAGGTGGAATGCCTAGGACCAACAGTTCCTGAACTATATCTATTCAAACTGTAGGTCTGGAAGCACAATAAATAAATAAATAAATAAATAAATAAATAAATAAATAAATAAAGTCTATTCATTGGTATAGGTTAACATGTTGGGGTATTTATTAAAATGATATTTATTAAGAAAGCAGAAGTCATTCTCTTTTATTTTCAAGCTATGTATGATGACCTGGGGTTATAGATCCCAGATTTTTATAGAGATGTGTGGAAATGAAAAAAAATGGAGTACTAATACTGAAAAGGACAGAGGAGTGTGTGTGTGTGTGTGTGTGTGTGTGTGTGTAGTTGGTGGGGAGTTGGTTCCCATATCTGACTTGTGTTGGGAGGCAGGCACAGAGATGTGCAGTTTGGGCAACGGCATCTACAACTGTATAAAGCACCCCTCAAGTGGTGCTTGCCGGAGTCTCTCTTGGGCAGAAGGAATCTTTGAGAACCTATCAAGCGCAAAACACTTATTGCCAAGTTGAATGTTCCAACAGAAAGGCTGTGTAAATGTGTTTAACAGCTTGTTTAAAATATGAGGAACACTGGTCAAGACGATTGTCTGGGAACAGGTTACATACAGTTTGGGAGAAGCTGGAACCTGCCAGCTGCCTGATGATTTTCCCCCATATGGAATCCTGCTTTAACAAGCACCAATAAACTAAGCTTTGCTGATCACTCATCTATCACAGAATGTGGCAGACTGGGACAGGGTTAGGGAAGGTGACAGAGGCCCTGTAAGTTACTGCCAGTTTTTCTTACAGTCTTCTCTTTCCACACTGAAAACCAACTCCACTAACCAACATAGGTAACTCTAACATTCTGAACAGCTAAAAACACAGATCTGAGTCCTTCATACGGCACAGCAGAAAAGGGTGTTTATTTGTATATTTAGCTGTTCCCACAGTAAAACTTTGAGCATATGCCTCTTTTTATTTGATTTAATTGCAAGGACAACCAGAAGAAGAAAGGATTTTTAAAAAATCATTGATGGTTTTAAAAAATAGTATTACTACCACAGGCTAGCACTCTGGAGACAGCCCCTTCAGCACTTCCATATGGGTTGGGGTATAGCTCAGGGGTGGGGCATCTGCACGCTCCACAGGCACGCTCCTAGGTGGAATGCCTAGGAACAACAGTCCCTGAACTACATCTATTCAAACTAGAGCTGGCAGGCTAGAAAGCAAAAGTAATGAGCCTTAATCTCAAAGAGCGTGGTGTTCCAGGAATAGAACACTAGATTACTATGTAGATCAATAAAAAAAAAAAAAACAAAACAAAACAAGGAAAAAGCACTTCAACAGTTTGTACCAAAATTTGAGTCGCAGTACAGTGCCAGAGCCCCAAGGAAGATTCGGCAGTACTGAGGAGCACAGGAGAGCATCCGGACAGCCTTTCCGCATTGTTCCAAGGTTCTTCCCAGTTCTCATTCTCTTGTTTAGTTCTACAACCAAATGTTTTAGGAGTTCATGAAAGTCTGAAAGGAGGATAATGATGAAATAGAGAAGGAAACAAGTTAAAAAGGCAAATGCTTTCCAAAAGAAGAGACCAGTGGTCGGCACTGTTGTGCTTGCTGGCAGGTAAAATTGCTCAAGTCCAAGCTGCCTGGGGGATGCTTAGCCTCCCAAAAGGAGCAGAAGTTCTCCTGGTGAGCCTTCCTGGTATCATAAAACCAGCAGGCTTGATTGAGGTCACAGTGATTAGTCCTAGGCCCCTAAAGAGGCTGACTAGAATCTGAGCTCACTACCGGAGCTGGTGACCTGGTGGCCAGAAGAAAGCAGCTTCCTTTGGAGAAAAACACCAGATTTAAAGGTCTAGTAAGCTTCATGGAAAAACACCCTGTCATCTGTTTACTTTTGCTCTAAGAGGACAAGATTAAATGTTGTCTGAGGGGGGTCTGAAGCTCCACTGGGGATGGATGGTTCTGATGGGATCAGCAAGGGAGAAGCAGAGGCAGAGTTAATGGTGAAGACACCCTCAGCTTACATGTGGCTCCCTTCACCAGAACCCAGCCATCAGAGACCCTGAAATTCTAAGTATCTCAGAATCACAGTATACCACAAGGGCAGCCAAGAGTCTGTGCTTGCAATTCTGGATCTTCTGATTGAAAGAGGCTGGGGATGGATTTACTGTAGTCCTCTCTTAGAACCCAATTCTCACTTTATGAGATGCTTTTTTTTTAAAAAAAAAGCATTCTCTATGCAATAAACTCCATTTATGACAGGCTAATTATTTGTGCGCATGAACAAAGTGAAAAGTGAGTTTACAGAGAAATTACCACCAGATGTCAGCCGGAAATGGATATTCAAGCAGGACTTTGATTAGCATTTCATAAGAGAAGCCATTCAGGCAAGCTTGATTCCTGATGCTTAACTTTTGGAGAGATAATTTATGAAGTAAATGGTGACAATTTAAAGCAAAGCTATTGCCATGTCAACTTAAGGGGATTGTGGATAAAATAAGGGAGCTCGGCACAAAGTATTTGGAAGACTCAAGAAATGTAGATAGAGAGTATGGAACTGGAGAATGTGCTTGCTGAACAACTTGGAATCACAGCACACACTGATCCAAGGCAGAGAGAGAGAAAGAGAGAGAGAGAGAGAGAGAGAGAGAGAGAGAGAGAGAGAGAGAGAGAGAGAGAGATGCACTCTGGAAAGTTGACTTAACCTGAGCATTTTAGTACCAAAAGATACAGAATCCACTGGCATCATTTAAGCTTAGAGCACAATTATAATCTTTAATAAAGAGCATGGAAAGAGCTATTACTAACAACTCCATCAGATACAAGAAGCAGCCTGGAAGATTTTTGTCTAGACTCTTTCATCAAATCTAGGAAGACGCTCTCCACCTAGTGGGCACTCTTTGTAACTACATGCTCCTAAAAAAAAAAAAGTTTTGTGGGCACGTTCAAATGATTGCAAGGATAGCATGTATGTCAGACTTGAAAACAGAAACCCAATGGAAAATTTTGATGGAAAAGCAACAATAATTTGGCGCTTCCTCAGTTTTATAGGTGGATGGTGGTGACACAAAGGTAAGACAGGCCTCTTCTCTGGGGAATTCAGATGATACATTGTAGAAGATGGGAACCTCATTTCTCCTCTGCATTTCTCCTGTTCTTTTCTTTTACGACGTCCTGTCTTTTCTCCCCACCTCCATATGGTAAAAACAAATTAAACCAACAACTTCCTTCCTTATATACACCAGCAAATGGATCTTTATATTAAATGGGTACAGGGTCAGCCTTGACCACATACAGTCTTCAATAGTCACCTTCCTGGAGCTTGACTATAGCCATGATGGGGTCCTGGGCTTCGTGGTCTCTAAGATGCTTAAAACTACAGCTTTGTGAGTTCCACACCATCCTTCATGTCTCTTGGATATTTCTAACAGCAAAACTAATGCTTTTCCCCAGAAGAAAACTCTGAACTAATTAAAAGGCTATAAATAAAATGTTTTCAAACCAAAGAACTGTTTGGTTGTTAAAGGTTTTGGGTGGTGCTGGTCCAAACACGTAAAAAGGAAATGAAACTTCGCTTCTGAACAGCACAAAGGTTCTGAAGATCTCTGAGAAGAAATGGCAAGGAGAGGGGGAAAGTCAGCTTAGGGGATGCCCCCACTCTCAGCAAAAGTGAGAAGAGTGAATCTAAGGTTCACCATTTAAGGACATAAGATTAAGCATCAGTCACCCATTGAAGTCAATATTTGTTAAGTATGCCACTCACTCTGCTTGTGGCACTAAGACAGGCTGAGGGATTGGTGTGCTCTCCCGGCGTTGCTGTCTTGTAAGTACTAAGTACTTCCTGGTTCTCTCTGTCTCTCTGTCTTTTAAGCTCGGTCTCTCAGTCTCTCTCTCTCTCTCTCTCTCTCTCTCTCTCTCTCTCTCTCTCTCTCTCTCTCTCTCTCTCTCTCTCTACCTTGTACTTGTGTACTTGATGGGAGAGAAATAATACAGACCAAGCAGCCAGGGACTCAGGCAGAGTGACACAGAGTTTTCCCATTAAGATTAGGGAAGGCCTCATGGTCACTGTTCCAAGGAGACAGGGCCCCAAAGGCCAAGCATGATTAGGAGTCTGGGAGAGGAAACTTGCCAGCAGAACGGGTGTGCCAGTGTGTACAGAGGCACTGAAGCACTGGGACACACAGAAGTGAAAGAAAACCCGATCTGGGTAGGGCAAAGAAAAGATACAAGCTGGTTCTATAATCAGAGGCCTCTCCTGGAGGAAAAGCAGTTTGGTTTGTGGACATGTGCAATCCAATGGCATACAGCAGTCTGTGACAATGTTCTTAAATGCACAGGGGAATACACAGGCGAAATTATTGTTCCCTGTTCACTGCCTTTCTTTTTTGATTGATTGATTGATTGATTGATTAGTTAATAAGAGACAGGGTCTCACTACATGATCCTGGACGTCCCGGAACTTACTATGTATACCAGGTTGGTCTTGAGTTCAGAGTCACCTGCTCTTGCCTCCTGAATGCTGGGATAAAGATGTACACCCCTACACTGGGATGTTTACTGCCTTTCTGAGTGGCTAATTCTGACACTGGACACTGAAAGTGTTTTCCAGAGGCAGTGGATACAGGAAGAACTTTCCCCTGTGTCTGTTAAGATGTTATCATCTGCTAATGCCAGAGCATGGAGCTGAACACTAGGCCAGACTGAGGGACAACTGTCCTCATGTCCTCTTCCTCCAAAATCCAAGAGATTTTGGGTTCTTTTTTCCTTGTCAACCATGATCAACCATGATCAGTCTGTCAAAAGTCTCTTTATGTCTCTACAAATGATTGAAATGGCCTCCCAGTGGCCCTAGGACCTGGTAGGAAGACATATATACAGAGCTCCAAGTGAAAGTGCTGTTCCAATCCAGACAGAGTTGACGCCATCAGTCATGGGATGGGGTAAGGGCAGAGACAGAGGACTCACCATACTGCCTCGTTTTGTTGCAACTTCTCTTTCCACTCAGTTATGATGTTCTGTGCAGGGGAGAGACTGTGCTATGTCCCTGACAGGCCCTCTGCATGGGGGTGTCTAGCAGATTATTGTCATAAAATTTATAATTACTGTATTTTGTTTTTGTGGCAGTCTACAAAATCATGTCTTTCAATGCCTTGACTGTATAACATACCTTACGATACTAAGATCAGCTGCCCTATTGTGAAGAAAGTCTCTGTTTGCTATTCAAAACAATACTATGTGAGACAGTTTTCTTGAGGTGAGAGATGTCTGTCTGTTCAACTGTATGCTCATTGTTTTATTTTTAAAAGGAGGGAGGAGTCAACCCTACAAACTACACTTGTTCAAAATGAGAGAAAGGGAGGGAAATTTGAATGATTCTTTTAAACCCTTTTTCATACCCATTCATATACAGAAATGGTACTAGCTTAAATGATAAAACAAAGAAGGGGAAATCATGCTAGATTTGGAAATTCATGTGCTGGGGACTGGCCTACCACTTCTGCTTTGGCCAGTTCTACACAGGATTTTAGCCTTTTCTACATAAATGGGGCCTGAAATTTCCCAATATTTAATTTGTTATGGTGTTACCATGAGCAAAGTTGAGCCAAACAAGGCTGTTTTGAAATTTTGGAAGGAAGGACTATACCCCAGATCTCCTGGCTGCTTGCACATGTTGGGTCCAGGCCTACCATTTTAAAACATTTTCTCCCTACCTAGGCTGATGTCACAGAATCACCTTCAGAACCCAGGGAGTCAAGATGCCACTAAAGTTGAAACTATATCTCCTTATTTCCCCCCTCCCCCCAAAAAATGGCTCCTAGGAAAATCAAGACAATCACATAGTGAGAAAGCAAGAGGACCCACATTCCTTTATTTTCACTGTTGGTTTTAAAGTAAAATCTGGGAAGCGATCTTTCCCTTTCATTGTTTCAAAACTCTTGAATTCTTTAGGGTGGAAGGCAGGCATTTCTATCCTCACAGGAGAGTGTTTCTAGATCATTTTCTCACAGTGTTAAAGGTTGGAGACTACTAGGTACCCCAATATGCATAAAAGCAGCTCAGAGAAAGTCCCCCAGTATGGCAAAAACCTAACACTGAGAATGGAGAGGCAACAGTGAAAAATCAGCACAGAAGTGGAAAGGTGGCTTCGTTAAGGCACCGCCACCCTCACACATCTTTGTGCATGAGCTGTTTGCTGCTGTCAGCAACGTGGTAAGCCCTGACTCTTCCCTAGGAGAATTGCTCTCAGGCTGAGGCAGAAGTCCTCAGCTGACATTCTGGGTCTTCTGGCAGCTCTGGAGCTCTGGAGGCTACATGTGCTTGTCTCAGTGGGATGGAAACCTCCATTGGACAGCATGGGTGGGTAGGGCATGAGTCTACACAAAGACAACAGCTCCCAGAGGAGACCAGCTCTGCATGCTAGATGCAGAAATGTCTCCTGATGCGTCAGAACAGAATTGGAAACACGGTTGTATCTGCCTTAGTCTTGTGTGGTGGGAAACTCACCGAATCCTGTTGACTGAAATGGAGCCATACAGATGTTCTGGAGAGTCATCATTCATGTCTCCTGTAACATTTTCCTATGTGTGTCCCTCAGCCCACATTCTATTTGATTTACACAGCATGTTTTCAGGGGATGCCAGGCCAATGCTCCAAGCCAGGGCAGAGTGTCTTATGAAAGGGATTTCTGAGGAAAAAAGTTTGTGAAAGTAGTCTCAAAGTCTAGAAAACTCACCAAAGTCCTAACTGGGTCAAGAAACTACACCCGTGAGATGGACATGGTTACATCACTGACTGGCATTTGAACATTTGGTTAAGCCGTAGAAAGATAAGCATTTCTGCCACAGGGCTTTCCCTGGATCTTCAACCCGGGTGTCTGTACTAAACAGCCATCTTAGCTGAGGGAACTTTATTATTTTCCCTGACTTGCTACATTTTGCTGACCTAGCGTTCCAGGGAATCTGTGGGTGGGTTGCCATTTTGTGGATCAGTCAGGTATGTTATGAATGGTTCAAGTGTTGGTCTGATACCAACATGAATTTCAAGCAGGTCAGGTCACATTCTTCCTAAGAATGAGCTCACTGGAGTAGATAAACTCGATCTTCTCGCCAAGGAGAAGCAGAAAGCGATGATGCTAACTCAGACCCAGTGGAAAGAAGAACTGAAAAGAACACTGTTTTCCAAACGTTTACACTGTGGTGTGCGCTGTAGACAGGTTTGGGGACTAAAATTAGGCATTTTTGGGTTTTTCCATCTAGTATTTTGGAAGATTTGGAAACCTTTCTCCTGATAATTGTATATATAAATCAAACTCCTCTATCAGTTTCCTAGCCTCTGTCCTCTCTCTTCACACACATGGGGCTCGCTCCCACTTTTAAAGAGAGAGAGTGGCAGCAATGTTTTGCGTACGCTCATCTCTGACAAGGCAGTGCTAGCTCACACCCTTGACGCAGAGGTGTTCTCTATGGAGGCAGCGGTCCGAGGCAAAGCCTAGACAATTGTAAGGGACAGGCACAGTTTCACAGACTTCAAGTCAGCACAACATGCATTTTTAAGGGTTTGTGTTGCCTGTCAGTCAAGAGTCACCTAAATAAAGTGTTAATGACAAAATATGGTTTGCCTTGTGACTTGTTTTTAGAGTTGCCCCTTTATGACTATTTATCTTGCAAACCCCACAGAGTTTGGCTACCAGTTGTCAATATTTGTTCTTCCTACCTCTAATGTCTCCAACCTACTCCATATGACCCTATCGCTCCAACTCTATAAGCAGCTTCCTCAGGAGGAAGATCTAGGGCCTGTCAAGAGGTAGAAATTGCATGGTGACATTGGGAGTTCAACTTCTTTGTCTTGTTGGAGACTTTTCTTTTTCTTTCTTTCCTTTTTACCACACACTCTTGACTTCTATGTTTGATGTTAACATGAACCGGATTTTAGTTTCAGGCAGCAAATTAGTTATTCAAAAACAAAAAAGTCAGTACCTCTAGATCAACAAATTACTGGCTCAGGTCACCTTTAAAATCAACGAGAAGCCCCCACCCCCCACAACTGATTAACGATTCCATTGAGTTAATCTAAAACAGAAAATACCCCTGTAGCCTTGACTATATCCACACGTTCTCAAGAGGCCAGGAAGCCCTCTTTTTTCATTTTTCCATGGCTGGACCTCATAGAAAGAAGTGTCAAAGCAAGGTCCCAGGCAATGTTATCCATCAAAGAGGGGGATCTATCCTTTCAGCTGAAGGCCTCAGGAGCATTTGATGCTCTAACACAAGAACTCTTCCAGGGAGCCCTCCATCTGGCTGCCTTGCACCTCTCCTGTAGAAGGCCGTGTAGCCCTGATGGCTGCTTTCTGAGTGTTTCAAACTTTCACACTGCTCTGAGCTTGGCTTGCTTCTCTTGGCGGAGGCTAAGCCTAGAACATCCGCCATAGTAATGTGCTGTGAGTTTTTGACCCAGAAAATTAGGCTTTGAAAGACACTTCTCATTAGAAGCTCTCAATATATTAAAATGCACAGAATAGTCGCTTCTGTGTAAAAGGCCAATCTAGAATCAGCAGCTAATTGTCCAGGTCTATAAGACTATGTATGGTATTGTGTCATCCTGGCATAAAAATCAACACCAGAGCTAGTGTATTGTTTGGAAAATGAAGTAACATTTTTCTCCAAGTGACAAATTCTATGCCAAAAGAAACCACTGTACTTCTAATAAGTGACACTCATTTTAATAGATCCTACAAAAATACAATATTTTCAATGTCCCCATAAAACAAACTTACAAATATTATCCTCAGAGCTCTGGTGACATCCACGTGTGATTTTACTGTAAAATTCTATAGAATATTTAAACACTACCATACGAGATAAATTTATTGTATAAAAAAAGTGATGTAGATATTTCAGGGAATGTATACAACCAATTATGGAAAGCTGATCTGAAATTTTTAAATTAATATTCTAATCAAATTAATGACTAATATAAAAAGAAATACTTTAAAGGATTATAAAACAAATTTTGAATTTTGACACAGGGAAACAGAGTGCAAAAAGCACATTAACTAGGCTGTTTTCACTCTCTAGTATAATTGAATTCATGTTTATGTTCCTTAAAACTTTTCATTTGGAGAGAAAAAAAACAATTTGTCTATTTCTGTCCACAAAACAAAACAGGAATTAAGATTAATGATATCAGTAGACCACAGCTCTGAGAAATCATATCTGAAGTTTCATATTTCAATACCAAAGTTTTGAAACCACCGTAGCTTTCTGACAAGTCTTTCTCTATAATAAACGTTATCAATTCCCAAAATTCATTTAAAATGATTTAAAAGTGTAGCAAATTAAATAAATCGGCACACAGAGAAGTTCCACATTTACAGTAAAGGGATCACAGGGGCCACAGTTTATAGTAAACATAACCCCGAGAAAACAGAACATTAAAGCATTAAGCCTTCCCCGCCACCCATCACTCACTGCTTGTGGATTTGGTGAAGAGGCCAGTCCGCAGTAGCCTGTGGTCTGTCTCTGAAGTCTGCTCGTGTCCTCTAAATTAGCTAAAGGCCTTGAACAGATTTACCTTCTCCGGTTTTTACTCAGGTCCCAGAGATTAATGGATAATTATGAATCATTCCACTCTACCGTGGGAATTTAGCAAATGGCTGTGGAACCAAATATAAATCCTTTATACTTTATGTACAGTTGCTTCCATAAGGCGTAATCATGTAATTTTTTTATTGAAAAAGATTCAATATAGTAAAGTCTTATTTTTAAGATATATTTTCTTTCTCGGTCCAAGATGTTTACGAAAATATCGTTTTTCTATATTCTTTTTTTGTTTATATGCCAACATATACCTTGTGCTAGAAATACTTTATGGGGTTACAACTCTTTATATACAATTTTTTTTGAGGCAGTATCTCTGATGGAGAGCATAACTTGTAAAGAGCTTGTGTGTGCTTCCGTGCTCCGAAATGATAGGAAATCCACTTTGAGAAGACAACTTATTTGATTTTAAAAAAACAAAAACAAAAACAAAAACAGAAACAAAACCGCACCAATGCACAGCCAGAGGCTGCCGCTGGAACTGATACAGAACCGCGCAAACGCCGTGATTATAAGTAACATTTTCCAGGGTGGTCAAGGCTAACGTACAATATTATACACCTGGCACTGATGTTTGCCATTGGTCCAGCAACTGGCAAAATTTGTTTCTATGTATAAATTTATTTTTAAACATTATCTCTGGCCTGACATATCTTCACTATTTATAAAAACATTTAGACAGTGAGCTCACGTTGAATAACTAGGTCTACTGTGTTCTGGAAGCTCTTCAGTAGTAAAACAGCTTTTTCGTGTTCCATATGCACAAAACTGTGTCCATTTGCCTGAAAACACAGGAATAAAACAGGTCAGTCCATGCAAACCGTTTATCCCCTCTGCACCATTGTGATTACAGGACTCCAAGGAGCACAGCAACAAGATTCTTAAGATTCAGAGTGAAATGGCTTTGACAAGTATTTATCACACACCCAGTATTTCTTTGTTTGTGTGTGATCATAGTGTCCTACTGAGTAGGATCAGTCAGGTGGACTTACGACACAGCAGTTCAGTTTTACTGTGTTGTTCTTTGTTTTGTCATTGGGGTTTTGCTGTGCTAGAGATAGAACTCAGGTCCTGGTACATTCTGGGCAAGCACTCTGCAAGAGAGCCATGCCCCAGCCTCGTCTGTACACGTACCTAGTTGAGGCAGCACTTAGTTGACATTATTACTGGCACCAACTCACCAGTATATCTTTAAATTATTATTTTTATTTTCATGTATGTGTATGTGTCTGTGAATGCTGGTCATATATACGTGGGAGCCTGTGGAGACCAGAAGAGGGCATTGGACCCCTGGAAATGGTGTTACAGGTGGTTATGGGCTGCTTGGCATGGGTGCCAGGAACCACACTCAGGTCCTTTGTAAGAGAAGCGTGGCTTTTACCCACTGAGCTGTCTCTCTAGCTCCACGTTAGATATTTTAATCATGCCAAGTGTAAGTGAACACTTATGGCACTGTTTAATCTTATTTTGACCTACTAAAAATAGTTGATTTATATATTCTTTAAATTAAAATGATCTATTACTAAATGCTACTATTGTTTCCAATATCTGCACTTTTTTTAAATTAAACACAGTTCAGTGAATCCATGTCTTAGGAATAAAGCAGCAGCATTAGTCACAGAGAAAGCCTGCAATACTCTAGCTAAGGGTCATCAAGCAAGTCATCAAAATTCATTTGAAGTGTAATTAGCCTGTTGGAATTTCAGAGCCCAGCTGGCTACTCCTGTCACAAAATGTACATTTTTCTCTCTAACGAGTGTTTATGTTCCTTGTTTTTTTTTTAATATTGAACAGCAAATTGTACTACTTGAATTATTTTCATTCTTAATTTAGGAAGAGGTATGTCCATATGCCTCTGAAGGATTAAGACTAAATTAAAACACAAAATTATTGAAATTTGGGATAAGTTTCTGTCACCCAATAACTGACAGTTACATAAACTATTTTCTTGAAAGATGAGATTGATTGATTGGATTTGGAGTCAGTTAATTGGACTGCTTCACAATGTATAGGTACTAGAGCTGGTTCTCTCTCTCTCTCTCTCCTGTGTGTGTGTGTGTGTGTGTGTGCATGCTGAGTACATGCATGAGTGTATGTGTGCGTGTGTGTATGTGCATGTATATACAAATATGTGTGTGTATGTACATGTGTGTGTATATTTTGTGTGTATGCATGTGCGTATGCCCACATACGTGCACATGTGTATACCTGAATGTGTATGTGTGTATGTTGAGGCCCAGAAGATGATATCAAGTGTCTTCCTCAATATCTCTCCACCTTACTATCCAAGATGTGGTAGCTCATTGAACCTAATGCACATCAATTCAGCTAGACCAGTGGCTATCAAACCTTACAGATCCTCTTGTTTCTGTTCCCCAGTGTAGGATTATAGGTGCGTAATGATATACTCAACTTTTTATATGGGTGTCGAGGATCACAATTCAGGTTTGTGAGCTTGCACAACCAACCCTCTGACTGTTGACTCAGCTCTCTACTCCAACTTCTCCAATTTTCAGTGCACTCAAACTTAATCTGGGGTCACTTACTCTTTTTTTTCTTTATGTTTTTCATATTTTAATTAACCATTCAATTGCAAGTTAAAATGTTTTTCACTGTCTTTTTTATCTCTTCCAAAGTTCAAATAGCATTGTACTTCAACAGTACTACACACTTTTATACGTTAGATAAAACTTGTTGCACACATAATTTTATCCCTAGTTAGTTAAAATTGGATAGTGATGTGGTAAGGAAGGTTCAGAAATAATGCATGTAAAGCCATGGCATGTCTATCAACAAGGAACACCCTGGGGAACAGGAAGGGGATTTGTGTGCCTAGAGCTACAAATTTCCTTTGAATTATCCAGTTATGTATTTTTTATAGCATTCAATTAATGAAAATGCTGACTGGTTGGCATGAGTTATTTCTGTGGCAGGAGCTAGTAGCTGAGTAGAATTGGGGGAATGCTAAATTAAACTTTCTGATTTAAAATAACAACAACAACACCTTCTTGCTCTAAGTTGTAATAAAAAAATAAAACAAAACAATAACAACAAAAGAACAACAACAATAACAACAACAACAACAACAATAAAAACACGATGACGTTCCAGGGAATAAAACACAGCATGAGGAAGTTTTTCCTATTCTCACTTTAGTTTGGTTGTTGGGAAAATAGCAAACCCTCAAGAAGATGAGTATTCTACTGCAGTAGGAGGGATGTACTTACTGCTTTCAACTTGCCCCAAGGGTAAATGTTAGTTGTAAAATGACAGTTTAATAATGGAACATCTCAAGTTTAATAATACCTTTGCCAGTGCCCATATTCTACCCACAGCCTTAACCTAGAATTGCAAAGAACCCATAACCCGCTGAGAATTGTCCAACATTTTTATACTTTACAGTGTCAGGTTGAAGGACTTCTGGATTTGGAGACCATAAATCACCTGAGATAATGGAACTGGGGGGAATCATGGGGAGTAAACAGACGCTACTGGGGAGGGCTTCAGATAAGGAAGTACTAGGTGGTCCTGAGGAGGTAGACAGAGGCAAGATAGACAGATGGACAATAGGTAAAGATCGATAGCTGGGCAGTGGATAGAGGGATAGTTAGACAGAGGCATAAGTACACCACTGGAGACTACCCCTGGCAAACAGGAATTCACCCACAGTAGTTAGCATTGTAGTTTGGTATAGTTTGCCTTTGGCACAATTTTTCTGGATGTTGTAAGGTATAACTCTTCTTTTAAGTTTATTACATGTTATTTTATTTATTTACTTTGTTTCTTTGAGACCTTGTCTAGCTATGTAGCCCAGGATAGTTTTGAACTCACGTTTCACCTGCTACAAGTACATGGGTGTGTGCTATTATTCCCAGCCATAAGAATAACCTTTAAAATAGTAATTAAAATAGTAATCGAGACATTCATTTAAATTTTTCATTCTAATTTTTTATTACATTTTTATTTGCATTATTTTTTTTTGTGTATGGGAATCCATGTGGCTGCATACGTGTCATGGCAAATGTGTGAACGTAAGAGGAAAACTTCTGGCAGTTTTCTCTTCCCATCATGTGAGTCCTGGGATCAAGCTCAGGTCATCAGGCATAGCAGCAAGCATCTTTACATGTAAGCCATTTTACAGGCCCTGAGCATTTTCTTGGTGTACAACGTGCTGAAATGCCTGCTTCCACATGAGACAATGGCAGAGGAGAATGGAGAAGCTGGTTGAGTGCTGTCAGAAGTAGAATAACTCTGTCCCAGAGAACTGTACTCTCACCCTCAGGACAGAAGAACCCAAAATAATTTACACTATTTCTGTGACCACAAGCATCGGATACCTGCTTTCATCTTGGGTAGTTCAGACAGTGATTCAAAGAGTCACTGAATTTGTATTTTTTATAATAAAATAAAGACAACCCCCCCCCCCCCAGAGTACAACTAGCAAGGTTGTGCTTGCTTTGTATGTGTGAGTCCAAGAGGCTAGGAGAGGAAAGCTGTTTTAATGGTGGTGTCAATGGCAGAACACAAATTTAGTGGTGTTTTGAGAGATACATACATAGGAAGCATTACGGGTATGACATTTAAACATGTCCACAATATAAGGGCAAACAATAATATGAGGCAATGCTAAATCAAGGAACATTTGAAATGTCACAAGTGGTCGCATGTGTATCTCTGTGTGTATTTGTTTTATGTAAACATTATTAGGTGCACATAAAATGTGTGTAATTTTGAGGAAATCGCAAGTTAATAAAAAACAAGAGACAAATGAGATGCTTATTAAGTTCTGGCGAAGTTAATGGGGAAACAATCGTGGCAGTGATATTCAGAAGATGTTATGCCCTGGGAATATATAATTAATAGGCTTCTAGCAGAAGCCGATTTGAAAGTATGGAAGACCATTCCAGTGTAATCTTTACCCCGCTTCCAAAAGACACTCGGTCGAATTTAAACCTGATGTGAACATCTCCTGTGCTGCTAAGTGGTTTTAGTTTCCTCTTGTCGTGATTTAGACATGAAAACAGCAAGAGCTGATAAAAGTAATATTTGCAGTTCAATCCCAAGTTGAAGGTATGGCTCATTAATCCACTGTAAAGCACATGGACTTTTCATTCCCCTTTTCCTTTTTCTCCCAGTCTTGTTTTTGACTTACTTCTAATAAAAACCTTTGTTAAATGTATGAGTTACAAATATTTGCCTATAGAAACTTCTCAGAGTAAAGGAATTCTGTTATATATTCTTACTCCAATCCTTAATAATGGTACTGAAGAAGGAAAGCCCCACAGAGTGAGGATAGTGGATCCCTTCACACATTAAAAGGGAAGTCAGGTTAGAAATTTGACACGTGCTTTTGGTTAATTTAAACACGAGGGGAAACACTTAAGGGGCCAGGGCACATATATTCGTATACCAGTATCTTGAAAGTTTGAATGCTCTCAACTCTTTTTTTTTTTTTTTTGTTTTTTTTTTTGTTTTTTGTTTTTGTTTTTTTTTGGTTTTTTTTGTTTTTTTTTTTTATTTTTTTTTTTTTATTAACTTGAGTATTTCTTATATACATTTCGAGTGTTATTCCCTTTCCCGGTTTCCGGGCAAACATCCCCCTCCCCCCTCCCCTTCCTTATGGGTGTTCCCCTCCCAACCCTCCCCCCATTGCCGCCCTCCCCCCATAGACTAGTTCACTGGGGGTTCAGTCTTAGCAGGACCCAGGGCTTCCCCTTCCACTGGTGCTCTTACTAGGATATTCATTGCTACCTATGGGGTCAGAGTCCAGGGTCAGTCCGTGTATAGTCTTTAGGTAGTGGCTTAGTCCCTGGAAGCTCTGGTTGCTTGAATGCTCTCAACTCTTGAGATAAAGATTAAAAAGCACAACCAGCTGTCAAGCTTCACCTGTGAAGGCAATCCTTTCCGGGCCCCAACTCTGATAGCCAGACATGCTGGGAAGCAGTCCATCCCAGATAATTACTGTGCTTCAGTAATTAACTTCCTAGAACTAATTCCCATTCCAGAATCGCCTTGCTTCTTTGTTCTGCCTTTTCTGTTAGTTTATTCTTTCTTTTCTTTTCCTTCCTTCTTTCCATCCTTCCTTTCTGTTTTGAGACAGAGTGAAGCTAGGCCAGGCTGGCCTGGAACTCGATTCAACTCCCTGTTTCCATCTACGTAGGGCTGGTATTACAGAAATGGTCCATGTCTGGCCCAATTTTAGAATCTTCTTTTGATAGAGTATTCTAGTTAAATGTACTGCTACACTTAGCACCGAATGCACTATATAATCAATATCACGTTGACTCAGACTGAATACACCACATGATCAATACCGTGCTGACTCCAACCAAATACACTATCAAGTTAATGCCATGCTGACTCTGACTAAACACAGTATATAATCAATACTGTGCTGTCTCGGACAAATCACTAAATAATTTTCTACCACAAATCTCAACTTTGAACCTTCATTTCTGAAACCGTCCTTTGTTAGAGAACCTGACACTGTAGTGGCTTTTACTGGGATTAAAAATTCACAGAATAAAACAGAAAAAGATTTTCTCTTCTGACTCAAGCATATACTCAGGTCTGAAGACTGCTACCTGCTCTGCCTTTAGAGAGGCTTCCTTCCTGACATGCATACCAAATCTTTAACAAATGAACGTTCGAATTGCTAGGCGGCTTCTCAAGATGATGGGTTCTATTTTAGATTTGCCATGTCATTTGAAAGTTGACCATTTAATCGGGGATTCTTTGTGGCTGGGCTGGTTTTTTGTTTCATTGCTAATGTCAGAGTTAAATCTGGGAGTGGAGCTAAGTGTTGGAGTCCTGGTGGAGCCTGAGAGGTCATAGGTTTCATTTCCAACAACAAATAATGACAGACTGGTGTCTATTTGCATCATTATTATTTTTTTATGGTGATGAGATCTGTCACGAAGACTGGGTAAAAACAGTACTTCTGAGCTCTGCCCCTAGACGCAGTGTCAAATGCTTGATATTAACTCTGTCTTTCACCACTTTGTGCTGCGCATGCAGGGTTAGGGTTAGGGTTAGGGCACTACTGGCTTGTACAAAAGCAGGAACTTAGGTATATTTCATATCATATTATTTTTTATGTTGTTTGGCTCAACGTGTTTTTTTTTTTTTTTTTTTTTTTACATAATGAGTCCATATTCCAAATAAGGAAATAATCAATCAACCCTGCTCAATGGAAAATGCTCAAGCAGGTTATGTAAGGCATGCCAACAGCAGGTACTTGCAGCACTGTGTGATTTACATGACACCATGTAGGTGCTTAATTAACATTGTTTTCACATCAGTTAAACTAGAGAGCAGAGGCAGAAAGAACCCACTGAGCCTGACTCGTTCTTTTGTAAACACATTCAGGTAAACTCTGCCACAAAAAAACCGTGTGCATTTGAAACAACTTAGGTACTTTCTAATTAAACTGTCTTTAAAGAGTATTTTATTTTCCAAAGCGTTCCGTGAGTATACACAACAATGTTGTTTCTTTCAGGAAGGATGGGGTCCCCTTTAGGGTTTCTGATGCCTGTGGTTTTTCAATCGCCAACTAGGATTAAACTGTTACATTGTTCCTTGACTTTTGGTTCTTTAAGGGCACAGAACTTCACTTGAACTTCAAAGGTATTTCCCACTTTCTGATTTTTGTACTTTGGGTGGAGGAGGGAGATACTTTTTAACGATTCAGAAACATGAAGGTGCTCTACCGGCTAATGATTGTGAACCTGCTGCTTGGGGAGACAATGATGGGCTTTTGGTATAGGTAGGTCCCTTCTAAAAGAAACAGTTGCCGAAGTATGTTGCATGGAAGCGAGGGGGACTACCCGCTGGGAAGCTTTGTAAAACTCTTAGGCTCTTAAGAAGCTTTGTACAAAATTCTGAAACAGGAAGGGCTTAAGGTGGCTTTGCAACTTGCTGGACCGAAGAACTCATTTACTAAACAAAAGAACCATCGCTAAGCTACTGGCTTACACTGTCTGAAGGCTGTATGCTGAGCCTTTTGAAAACTGCTTCTTCTGCCTTTTAAGGGAAAAATTGCACGTTCTCCCGGCACAGGTAAACTGGGACTATTTGCTCCTGGCGATCTGCTTGGGCCTAGAGGCTTTCCTCTGGGTGTTCTAGAAGGTTAGGTAAGAGACTACCAGTATGAAACAAGTTTTGATGGACACGAGACTCAGTGTGGGGCCTTTGCTGTGTTAGCTAAGGGTTCTCAGAATCGGTTTTTTTGTTTTGTTTTGTTTTTAATTTATGAAAACTGGAGGTTTCTGAAAAAAATCTTTAAATAAGATGATTCCATTAGCTAATCACACCCATGGGTCATTAAAGAGCCACAGAATCTCATTCTGACAAGGACAATCTGCCTCTGCAGTGGCTGTCAGCACCATGGATCTGTATAGCCAGATCTAGCCACCCACAGACATTCTGCCAGACCTCTGCAGAATCCATGGTTACTCTGCCACTCTCTGCTCTCAAGCTACACGCTATTATGTCCCAGCTGGTTCTGCTAGCTTCCATGTTTGAGCCCTTCAAGTCCATATGGAATGGTACAGGGCTTTAAGGGTCTCTTCCTGGATTCTCTTCAGTTCTCCTTTCAGGTTCCCCATAACCACTCTGGTGTAAGCTCCTACCCTGCTCTATGTCTTTTTTCTCAGGTGCTCGTCTCCCTACATTCCCTCTGCTCCTGCTCACTCTTCTCCCCTGTGCACAGCCGGGATGAACTCTGTCAGAGGGTAGAAGATCCTTTTCTTTATACATCTTGAGGTCTCCAAGACCTTTAGTGCCCCCTGCCATGCTTGTCACTGGCTCAGTGTTGTAACACAAGGAGATGACTCAGTGGTTAAGAGCATTTGTTACTCCTGTAGAGGACCTGGGTCCAGTTCCCACTCAGTGGCTCACAGACCATCTGTAACTCCAGTTCCAGGGGGATTTGATGCCCTCTTCCGAGCAGGCATGCACATGGTACACAGACATACATGTAGGTAAAACACTCATACATATAAAATAAAGAAATAAACCAAAATTTTAGCGAAAAGGAGAGAAATACATGGTTGATATAATTTCCACCTTAACTATTTTATCTTGATCTCTTAGAAATATAGTCTTGGACCAGGAGATTGAGGCTGGCCTGGTTTACATAGAGAGTTCCAGGTTAGCCAAGGGGCTACATAATAACCCCCCCAAAAGAAGTAGAGATAGAAGAGGAAGAGGAAGAGGAAGAGGAAGAAGTGGAGGAGGAGGAAGAGGAGTGGGAGGAAGAGAAGGAAGGAGGAGGGGAAGGGAGGAAGGAAGGAAGGGAGGAAGGAAGGAAGGAAGGAAGAAAGGAAGGAAGGAAAGAAAAGAAATATATAGCCTTGGACCAGGAGTACATATTACTAATTCCATGCCCCTTGGAATAATTATAAGATACGAGAAATGGCATTATCTTCAATAGGGCAACACATTGATATGCCACATATTGAAATAAATGTCAGGCCTGGTAACTGGTAAAATATAGATATTATTGGTGAATTCTCTATAAGTTATGTACTTTATCTTTTGCTGCCCAAGATAGGGCAATAAATGAGATGGGGGTGGGGTGGGGCAGAACAAAGCATAAGCATTCAGGTTTTAGGCTGTAGCTGTGAATTCTATTGCACACTAGCAAGTATAATTTTCTCCAATTTATTCATCTTTTCAACAAAGTAACTTCAGTGAATGGATAGCTCTGTGCTCAGCTGCATTTGGAATTGCAGTGCGTGTAATGAATTTGGTTGAAATTTTTTCAAGTGGAAAGAACATTAGAAAGAAGAAAGAACATAGATATTAAAATAACAAAACTGCCATTTGGATGGTTAATGATCAGCAAATGTGTGGGGTTCCATCTAATGTGTGCGTGTCTTCCTAATGGTTTGTGTAATTTCAGTTCTTTACTCTCCCTTCTTCCGTATTCCAGGTAAGGCTACAAAGTGTCAGCCTTTTGATCACAGAGCTCCTTCTGTGCTGTTTTAAACAGAATAGGGCTGAATTGTTTGAATACATCTGTCCTTTGTCATGTATCTATGCAGGGGAAACAAATGGTAAAATACAGAAAAATCAGGCAAATGTGTTTACATGCTCACCAACCCTTCAGACACACAATGTAATTCAACTTTATGTTCACCATTTCACAGGAGTAGAAGGGAGTGTTGGGTAGAGTCATGCAGAGTTGGGAGGTGGCTCAGTTGTTAAAGTGCCTGTAACATCAGCTTAGGAACCTGTGTCTGGATCCCAGGCAACCATGTAGAAGCCAGGCTAACATGAGTCTGTGGCCCCAGTTCTGGTGAAGAAGGGTGAAGACTCCTGGGGCTCACTGGCTATCCAGTCTAGCCAGCCAGTGAGCTCAGGTTCACTGAGAGATTTCATCTCGACAACTTGGGTGAGAGTGGTGTAGAAAGAGGCTTGATGTTGCTCTTAGGCAGTTTGCTTATGGCCCAGGTGTATACACACATACATATGCTATGCATATAATACATATGGGCCACACAGACATTATACACACATTACACACACATTACCAACATATTTGTCACACACATACATATAGGTTACATACATGTTACCCATGTACATGTCACACATATATACACATGCATTACATACTCATGCACACACATAAAATAGAGTCACAGAAAAGGAGAGAAAGAACAGACCTGATACATTCTGGCTTGGGAGGTGGGGAGTGGCATCTTTTTGCTTTTTTTTGTGTCTCTTTTGTTCTATGCTGTCAAACCTTCCTTTTACTTAGATTTCTTAGGATTTTCATTGACACTAAGCTTTGTTAAGTATATTTGTCCAAAGTACAATACTGATCTTGTGATTGATAACTAAGCCAATTACCAACATTCTTAAGGATTCAAATGTGTTAAAACAGATCAAGAATACAGCTTACTTTCTCACTTAAGTCACTGAAAGCTACCAAAGAATTAGTCTCATTTTTTTCTAGATTATGCAGTTGACCACTTTCGAGTTTTAATTACTTTCAGAAAGACTGAAACAACAGCAATGTATTTTATTAAGGTCCACGCATCTTCCTTCTTTTTCTGACAGTGGACTGTGAAATGAATTCTAAGGTGAAAGCAAAATGTCATTTGTGGGGAGGAGAGGTTTGAGCCGTGCTCTTGCTTTTTTACTCACTGACTTATAATTCTACCTCTTGCTCTAGGATCCCATTCTGTATCTTTGGCAGCCAATGTGAAAAATCTCAGGATTCCAATGGCACACCCTCTTGCCCCATGTACAACCAGAATTTCACAGGAAAGAACATTTGCTTATCCTATCGGGAGTCGAGTGTCTTAGTTTCCCTTTTTCCTTTTTGATTATGAATAGAAGACTGACCTCTTTTCTAACTTTGGCATGGGTGGAACAGAGTCTACCACTTGTTTGAAGCTAAAGATGTGAATCTACCCAGACTGCCCTTCTACTAGGTCAGAGATCTGAAACTGATTGGCTTCATTTTTCTCAAATTCTGAGATTCTTTTGGCATTCAGTGGGGGAAGGGGAGCAAGAGAGCAAGTGAGAGACTGAGTTAAGGGAGAGGGAGGAAAAAGGGAGGAAAGAGCGAGGAGGGAGAGAGAGAACATTTGTAAACCAAGTGTTAGAAAGTTGTACTGTTAGTATTGTGGGTCATCTTTTACAATTCATGATTTATCTAATTAAAATTTTGATCTGGCAGAAACTTGGGATATTAATATAAACTACATTTTATGTTTAGCAAATCTGAGCTCTGTCATTATGATGCAAATTGCTTAAAGTCAACATACTAGCTATATCTTTAAAAAACAGATTTTTTTCATAATGAAGTGGTCAAGAAAAATCTCAGCTATTTTATGCCCGTTTTGTTTCCCTGTCCTGACTCAAGGTCATCTGCCTGTGGAGATGGCTTATCCCAGACAGTGCTCTGTTGACATTCGTACGGCTCAAATCAGCCCATGGCCTTTTCAAGCATCTACCACTTTAGAAACTTGAGCAACTTACAATATTTTTCCTAATTAGTTTATTCACACTTGTGAGGATAAATTACTACAGAAATCTTGTTCTTTCTCTCTATATTGGGCTCCCTTGGACTTCCTTTTTTTGAGACTTCTGTGAATGCTCTGTAGATAGAAGGCAAGAAGGCACTCAGGGCTGAGTGAAGAAATTCTCTGCATTGTTTTGACTGCTACTACAGAGCTGATGTTGACATTTTTGGTTCCAGATGCCATGTCTCAGGGTACCCGAGACAAGTGTTAGCATTTCATGTAATTCCGTCATTTATATAGGGGAACTTCTGATAAATCATTTAACCTTGAGTATAATATGGGCGCTCCTTAAGGGGTTTTTGTGTAGTGTAGGAAATAATTAAATATCTCTTCCACAGGAGATAAGTTTGGGGAGAAGGAAAAAGAAGTCAAATGGTTAAGGTTGTGGGAAGAGTGTGTTTCACTGTTTAATACTGTGGCTCTTTTCTGATGTTATGTATAGCTTTAAGTTTGAGGAAATACTTTCTCCACTTGACATTTAAAAAGCTTAACTTGTATTCTGGACAGGACAGCAGGCAGACACAGCCATGTGTAACAGCCTTCCAATGGGAACAAGCTGACCCATGGCACGACTCACCCTCCTTCCTCAGGTAAAGTCACACAGGTGCGGACCAAGGCGACTGCGCTCACTTTTAGTTTATGACCTTACAGTTCACGTGTTCACGTGTGTACAGATTTTTGTCTTATCACGTGATCCCATTCAACCCAACAAGAATATGCAGGGTGCTGCCATGTACTGGGATTGTGTTCAGTGAAAGGCAGACACTGAGGCAGATTATCCTTGTGGGTAAGACGTTTTCTAGAAGAGCTATTAAGTCCATAGACAGCAAACAGCATAGCACGGCTCTGAGGAGAGATCAGGCTCACATGGCAGAGTGAGGAAATTTTCTTATACATTTTAGAAGAAGAGACAGTTTCTATGGGAGGTGACTTAAGGGGAGTCCATAGGATAGGCTTGTAGTTAAGCTGTCTCTGACTCCTGGTAGGCAGGGGGTCTGGCATGGGAGAGTCTGATAGCCTGGGGCCCATATTTAGATTCAGCTCTGGGGATGGGAAGGGCAAAGGTCTGGAGTAAATTGCTTTGATTCTAGGAACCAAATGGCTTTGCATCAGGAATTTTCTTTGTTTAAGTAAAGTGGAAGAGCTTTACAAAACATCATGGCCCTGGCTGACACTCAGGATGTAGTTTACAGCAGCTGGCAGTGACACATGATGACACAAGAAGAACCGATTGTCGGTGTTCAGTTCAAGTTCTCTAACCCAACAGCACCACGTGTACTTGTTTTGACCTGACATCGGCATGCCAGCCTCTGTTCATCTCACCTGAAGGATTTTATCCCCGGGCTGTAGAAGGTTGGATGCTGGTCCATCAGGCTGAACCCTAGTAACAAAGATACCCTATAAGTCAGAAGTGACAGAGTTAGGAGCTTATCACCAACAAGCAGGTGCACTTAAACACATTTCCACTCATATAGAAAACAGCGAAAACCAGTTTTAGATAGTCACAGTTCATACAAGTAAGCTTTACAAGGATTCTAGTATTTAAAGTAGAACACTGCTTGGCAGAGTCAAGTCCGAGAAAAACCACATGTGATATAAAGATTACCTTGTCTTCATTAAGTACAATGGCAGTTTATGTACAAACCTCACAGCCTTCTATAGAAATGTCTTTTTGTATTAATTCTGAATTTGACAGAACTACTGGTGCAGGCTGTAATCTTAGTACTTAGGAGACTGAGGCAGGAGGATTGATGTGAACTTAAAAAATTTTTTTGCTTTGTTTTGTTTTTGAGATGGGGTTTCTCTGTGGAGCCCTGGCTGTCCTGGAACTCACTCTGTAGATGAGGCTGGCTTTGAACTCAGAGATCGGTTGCCTGGCTGGATTGTTGTGAATTTGAGGCAAGTAGGGATACGTAATGAGTTCCGGGCCAGCCAGGGAGATACAGTATAAGACCCTGTCTCAACAGTGAGCAATCAACTAACAAAATAATAATAGACTAACCAAACCAACTCAAACAACCAATCAATCAAACAATCCAACAATAAAAACAGCATTGCCAAACTTAGTTGTAAAATGGAAGATTTTGCTGGGAAAGAGAAATGAGTCGTTTGAAAATCGAGACAGGAGAGTGCATCTGCACTGTGATGACAGACACAGACTCCGAAGTCATTTATTCCCTCCTTGGCCTGGCAGATTGCGTGTACATCCGCCCAGAGGACTGCTACTGACGACAGTCAGCTCTCTTTGGAAGCCTCCTTCTTCCCTCCTGTGTTGTGACAGGCAGCAGGCCAGCACTGTCCTAAACAAGCTCTCTGTCAGTGACTGCCACTCAGCTCATCTTGATCACCCCCTCTTCAGCTCACCAGTTCACCAAGCAGAGACAGTTTAATAAGGCTTGCATAAATCCAAACCATAGGGGGCTAAATTACACAGTCACATCCACAGTCCTGGAGACCTCACAGTGCAGAGCCTGGCTGCTTCGAGAACATGAAGGTGACATCGGTGGCATGCTTAATTTCAGCCGTAGCATCGTGATTGCAGGATTCGATCACTGTGGACTTGCCCTGAAGCTGACTTTTATGGTGGCCTGAACTGTCTAAAGCCATTATTTCCTTTTTTTCTAAAGTTTTGTTATTTATTTCCAGTCAATAAATTTCATAAGCAAAGACGCTTCCATTTCTGTAACTCTCTCCTCTCTCTCTTTGTTCTTTCTCAGCACATGGCCATACTAGTGAAGCCAGAGAGCAGTGAGGGTCCCTTGTGATCCCAGTCTTGTTATTTGTGTGCTGTTCACCATAGACTGCCTCAGAGTCTAGTGCCAAGATGTTCACTGTTGTGTATAATGTAAAGGATACTACTCTGGGGAAAATTTTAACTAAGTCCAAGCTCATCTGAATCTCTAAGACAAGGATCATTAGACATAAAAATCGTCACATCTTTCAACAGCTTACTTCGTTCTGAAACTTGGAAGAATATTTTGATTTTGGACACAGAATTTGGGGAGAATCATCAGATTTTTATGTATTAAAATGTAGATGAGTAACCTTCTTTCTGGTAAAAAAAGTTTCTTTTAGGTTTCTTGGACAACAGGAAGCCACCTGGTTGACAACTTTAGCAACTCATATCTGTGCTGAGAGGCCTGCTCAGATTTGGACACGTGACAGAGTGTGAAATGAGCTGCAGGCTATCAAGAAATAAACTAGAAAGCACACTAGTATCCCATTCTCTAAAGTTACAGCCAAAACATCTCACTCCAGAAGGTACCCTCTCCCGTGCACACCTCTTTCACATTGAACAATAGGTATTTGACCTTTTACTGCAGCGATAACACATCCCCGTAGATTTAGTGACTTAGAACACCACCAGGTTGACCATCTCATGATGCTGGAGTCCTGGCCCTGCTGTCATGGTGCCAAAGCAAAGACTCTGGTAGAGCTGTGTGCTTTGAATGGTCCTGCTGTGGAGAACTCACTTTTCCATCCTTTCTAGAACAGCTTCTAGGGATATGCATTCCTGGATGATGGCCTCCTCTTTGTTTCAAAGATAGCATGGACCATCTTCTGTGACCATTTCTCCTTCCCACCAGAGCCAGGGGAGATTCCCCACCTCCAAGGATCCATCTGGATAATCTAGGGTAATCTCAAGGTTCTTAGCCTTCACGTGTCCCCATTTACCGTGTAACAGGCTATAATCAGGGGTTCTGGAAATTAGCATGTAGGCATATTTGTGGAATCATATTTTCTGGTACACTGTGGCCATAGCCAATACTTTTCTGGAGTTAGTCTTCTGTGTGTAACATTTACAAACTGGCAAGTATACTTTTAGTTACATAATGTTTCTTCATTAATGGAAGGTATATAAAATGGCAAATAAAAGAGAGCTGTCTGAGGTGGACAGATGCCTATAGAATATCTGGACAGTAGACAATCCCATAGATGATTGGTAAGCAATGCTATAATTTTCGAAAGTCCTGAGGTTGGGCTACATCTGAACGTCTTATATCAGCAAAGCCCACACTGAGAGTGTTCCTAGATTCACTGGCTAGCAGTCCCTCTCAGTAAGTCTATTAAAGGCCAACATTTGTCATTCTTACTTGAATCTGTCAGGCGAAGGGATTATTAGCTTCTCCTACATTGGAAAGGAGTTCTGGAAAGTCCTTCCTGCCTCATCTGTGGACTTTTTGTGGTAGCTCATGGTGGAAATGGCTCTAATCGCTGGTCACTGGCCATACAGAATCCGGGTTCCATCTAGAGAGCCATTATTTCCAGCCGTTATTACTGACTTCTGGATGCTCTTCCCATAGTTGTTCCAACAAAACATTATCAGCTTTCCGTATGGCTGACCGAATCTGATCCAGTTTATGGAATTTCTGACTATGTTTAATGTCTCTTCACTTCATTTTACCTCTGTGGTTCTTTAGTGACTCAAACATACGGTTTAACTAGGTAACTTTCCTAGATGCTCTGTCTCATAGCAGAGCAGCATCATGGCTGCTATAAAGTTTTTTTCTGAAGACTGAATCCTTGGTCTCTGTAGATACTAACATTGGGGTGTATATGACACTGACTTAGATCTCACAGAATCATGCACCAGAGACCACTATAGATTTGTAACATTGCTAATCCAGATAGGGTTAGCTGGCTGCTTCATGTGACATGACCTGTTTTGATTGTGTGTGTGTGTGTGTGTGTGTGTGTGTGTGTATCTACATGTAGGATGTGTGTATGAGTGTAAGTATTCTCGGAGGTCAGGAGCATCAGATCATACTGGAGCTAGAGTTACAAGTGACTGTGAGCTACCTGATTTGGATGCTAGGAAATGAACTTGTAAAAGCAGTATGTGGTGCTAATCACTAATTCATCTTTCCAACCCTTATATTTCTTCAGCTTTGTATTAAAATTTGTCTCTTTGTAAGTTATATATGACTCTTCAAGAAGCACCCACAATGAACAGGCTTATGAAAGCATTTGCTTTTGCAAAATTGTGAGTTGAGATTTCTCCGTGTTGAGATCTGACCTCTTCTGCTTATCTAGCCTCGGCACTTCTGAATACAGACTGAGGACTCAGCAAGTTAAGCTTGCAAGGCCAGCACTTCACACTCCAACTTTAGCAGAGATCAGAACTTTATATGGTTTTTTTTTAATGATGAAGGTGAGTGATTGTGACAGTCTCAGCTATTGTCAATGTAGACACAAAAATAGAACTACTCTTAAGGGACCTGCAACCACAGTGCATAAAATATATTTCTTTAAAAATTCCCCAAAGTGTTACCTCTAGTCACTGCTTGGGAAATGGTTTCTAGGAAGGACATATCTCAAGTAATTGTATATGTTACAATTCATAACACATCACATACTTTACAATACAGTGTTTCATGTACTCCTGTAAGTATGAAAGTTCAAAGAGGGTTTCCAGAGGGAAAATGACTCATTAAAATAGCAAACAGAACTGGATGTGAGATAGTGTTTCAGGGGATACTGTCTTCTTTCCAGAGAATGTTAAGTACTGATTTCTTTCAGAAAGCAGGTGCTTGATTTACTTATGTTGGGACTTCTAGAGGCCAAGTTGGGTTACTCTACAGTATAGCCCCTGTAAGGGCTAGAATGGGTATATCAACAATAAAGACATCAGCAAGCTATAATGATGAGCTCTCTTAAAGTTTAATTGCTATGTTCTAGGACTCAGGCTTTGAAGAATCTTCTGCCTTAGTAACAGAAGAATTGAGGCAAGAAAAATCTGTTCCATGGACATTAGAAACTAAGAAAAGAAGAAGCCAAGAAGGACGGAATGGAGGAAAGAAGGAAAGTCACTAGAAGCTGAATATAGTATTTCCATGCTATGCCAGAACCTCAAACAGCAAAGCTTAAAATCCATAAGAGCTCATGATGACTCAGCAGGTGATGGTGTCTGCCACCAAGTCTGACAACCTGAGTTTGATCCTAGACTCACATGGTGGAAGGAGAGAACCAGCTCTTGAAATACATGACCTCTACATGTATGTCTTTGTACACATGCATGTGCAGGTACACACACGCTCACACACACACACACGCACACGCACACGCACAAATGTAATAATAATAAAAGGTTCTGATGATTAATCTTTGGTGTAAAGCTGACTAGATTGAGAATCATCTAGGAGACACACCCCTGGGCTGTCTGTGAGGATGTTTCCAGAGAGGTTTACCAGAGGAAGGAAGACTGTAAATGTGGCTTGCACCATTCCATGTACAAGGGTCAGTACCAGAGTGAAGGAAGGAAGCTAGCTGAGTGTCAACAGCCATTTCTCCTTGCTTCCTGACTGAAGATGAAATGTGATCCTTAGTCTCACGCTTCCATTGTAACACCCCCTCACCACACTAAAGGGGACCCTTAAACTGAGCAGGAATCAATCCTTCTGGAAGGTGCCCTTTATGAGTGTCACAGCAATGAGAGAAACAACTATTATAAAAGTTATCAGAAGAGAGAATTCCTTTAAAGACCTAGAAAATATGTGAAAGAGATTGTTTATTCTAGAGGAAGAGCTATGTGGCTTGGTCTTCAGAGTTCTAGTCTCCTTTGTCATTCTAAAACATTTTTTAGTGCAGAAATAAGCAAAAATACAGGTTTTCTGATTTAAAAGCACCCTTAAGAAGTTTATTCTGTTTTTCTCAGAAGCTGCTTTCAGAAACAGCAGACTGATTACTACAGTATTCTTTAGCCTGTTGGAATGTAAGAGCTAAAGCTGCGTTTGGTTTTGGCTGTTGTAGGAGTATGTCCTTAATTTTAGCAATTGCTCCAGGAATCAGATTGCAATTTCACAGATAATCAGCTGAGAGGAACAAAGGGATATTTTCAATGCTGTTTATTTCTTGGTGAAATTTTTGACCTGAAAACAGTTTCCTTTGGTATTTTCTTGAAGTCAATGTTCGTCTCCTTACTGTCTGGCCCAGATTTCTGGCTTTCTAGGGAGATGGGAGTAATGGGCAACTTCTACTTGCATTATTTTTTAGTCTTACATGGCTGGCAATGGTGGAAATTTGGACTGCTTAGCATTGCACAGGTTACTGTTTCTGTCTAAGTCTCCAATGGTTCCAGAAACTATTAAAAAAAAAACAGGAGGTAATGAGAGGTGATTGTGGATTCTTTTCTAAGCTTTTCCTAAAATAGTGGTGGCATGTAGGCTTCACCTATCACCCCTGCAGGCTCCCTCAAAGCCCTGTCACTCTGCTATTTTGGGACACTACTCATCATTTCAAAATTGTGAGCAATGAATTTAGTTAAACTCTTTTTTTTTCACTTACGTTAAGAGGTGGTGAGAAAATGTTTCTCACAAGCTATATAAAAATCAAGCCATGATTCTTGTAGGTTTAATGTTTTTTTTAATAACTTATGCATCGTTGTGTAGAGATATTTCTTAGAGGTGATGCTGAAATCAAGAGAGCAAAATATTTGTGGACAATAGTCCCAGGTAGACTGCACCTAAGAATCTCTGGTGCTTCTGGGTGAAGAGGCTCTCAGACAGAGCTGTACAATATGATATTCTCCTTTCACTTTTAACCTTTATATTTCTGTATTGTTTGAATTTTTTTTAAGGCAGGGTCTGCTATACCCACAGCGAGATTCAAACCTACTTGAGAGTAGTCGAGTTGAGGATGACTTTGAACTTCTGACTCTCCTACCTCTATTTCCCAAGTGTTAAGATTCCACAAATGCATCACCATACCAGATTTAGGCCATGATGGAGATAGAGCACAGGACATGCATGCTAGGCAAGTGCTCTGTCAACTGAATCACACTTCCAGCTCCAGACCCTCTATTATATGAAATTGTATAATGATAATATTTTCACTTACTACATGTAACTTTTTCTTTCTGAAAGGTATAAGTCAAAGAAGAAAGAACTTTCTGAGAATTAGAATTTGTTTGAAGGACTGTCAATCAAGTCAGTCATCTGTCCTGGTACTGATAAGCCAACGGGCAAACCTCACACCCAACAGAACCCACAGAAGCTCTCCAGAAAAGGTGGTTCTTGGGTCTGTAGGTCCCACTGAATACATTCAGTTATGAATCGGAGGTGCCGAACCCTACCTGCTGGCCCAGTATGATTTATACAGATTTGTATATCTTTCGCACCATAAGGGGATCATTTCCCAAGTGTGATGGTCTGAGCGAGAAATGTCTCCCAGAGGTTCATGTGTTTTAACTCTGGTCCCTGGCTAGTGGTCCTGTTTGGGAAGGTTGTGAATCCTTAGTTCCTAAAGTTTAGGAAGTAGAGCCATGTGATTGGGGTGGGCATCTTTGAGATATTATAGCCTGTTCCTACTTCTTGTTCACTCTGTACCTATGTGCAATGTGACCACCTGGCTTCCCTTTGTACTATCTGCCCTGCCATGATGGACCCTCCTAGAATTTTAAGTCAAAATAAGCCATTCATTCCCAAAGCTTATTGTATTTCAGCAGTGAGAAGGGTAACCAACTCACCAAATTTAGGAAACTGACCTAATTAGTCATTCTCAGTCAATTAGAGGATTTTCATAAGCAAAGAAGCAAATTAAACATTCACTATTTAGTTCAGCATCAAAAGGAGTTGCTTATTAATGTCATCAGTGGTGAAAGGTCAGTGACAAGACTCCAGCCTGTGAGGATGGGTTTAATTGAAATTCCAAGTAAAGGGAACATATTTTATATTAGTCACTAAGAGCATGTACATGCCTGTGCATCACATTGTGAAGATGACTGTATGTATAAGTATAATTTGTTACTCTCTATTTTTTGCTGTGTTTAACTTTGGGTTTATCTTGAAATTTTATATACACAATTTATACATAATATATTTTAAATAAAAGTAACTGTGCTGGTTATCTTTTGAGTATATTTCTAACTCTGGATTGACAGAAGCCATTTAGGAATGGCTCTGGCAAGCAATGAGTTTCCTGGAGATGGCCAACTGTTTTGCATGGCTGTGATGGGTGAACTCTGGACAGACACAGCCCCAGAGACTACATCCCTGGATTGCTTCTTGCTGCTGATATGACACTATTATATTGCTTAATGATTTCTGGGCATCAGCCCACCCTATTGGGCAGATTTCCCGAAGATCAACATGAAGATGAACTTTCATGAGTTAATACTGTTTAGATGAATTAATGACTTTATGGAATTCCTGTTTTGACTCAAATAATTTTAGAAAGAAAGTTTAAGGAGATGGTTTTAGCTGTTTTGCAAGAAAGATGAAATACAGTTGGAATTGAAAAATAGAATGTGCTCTCTCCTCATAAAATAGTGAGTAAAGACTACATAAAGAATACAATGCACTCTCATAAATTACCCTAGAAGAGAAAAAGGTTTGGGACAGATTTGTGATCAAGGAAAAATATTCATTCTAGGTCAGATCCAAGGATGAAGCCACAGGTGTGCACTATGATAAAGCAAGGCCATGTGAAACTATTGCTTTGAACTTATAATGAGCTGACAGAATGAAATATTGCTTTGAACTTACTATCAACATCCTTCTGTAACTCCCCTTTTGTGTAACATTTTATCTATGAGGTAATTTCATTAAAAAACTTTTGTCTAAGAACATTTAAAAAGGCCGAGAGAAGAAATAAAGTGTGGCTTTTGGGGATCTGCTCCATCCACCAAATGTATATATGTATATATGTCTAACAGTCTATATGTATGTACATACATATGTATATAGGTATATGTGTATTTATATAAGTATAAGTATACATGTGTACTTGTGAACTTGATGAAATAGGTGGTTGGGCCGAGAGAGGGAGAGGGAGACGGAGAGGGAGAGGGAAAGAGAGAGAGAGAGAGAGAGAGAGAGAGAGAGAGAGAGAGAGAGAGAGAGAGACTGACTTATTCTTTCAGGACTAGAAGGCAGGGTAGGAAGGGTTTCGGATTTGATGATAGCCCTGAGATTGTATGATGTTTATTTAAAGTTCATGACTGTTTTACATTTTCCAACATTCTTCCCAGGGTTTGGAATTTCTCATTACCTTAGACAAAACAATCAACCAACAAACAAACAACTCATCTCTTTCATCTTGTTCAGATTTCCCCAGGTGGAAAAATGGCTGAGCTCCATGGTGTTGCCCAAGCTTGGGCAGAGAAAGGTGGCTTCACTCACAACCACCCCCTTCTCCAGCCCCCACAGCTGACTCCTGCTGTAAAACCCATGTAGGTCCATAACAAAGCTTTCCTGTGAGTCTTTGACCAGATGTTATAGCAAGTCTCTCTGAAAAACTTTAAATTCTAGGCAGTTAGTCCTTTCTTCAAACGAAGCAAGGAAGGATGTTGTCCCTGGATGATGAGCTTTGAATGTTTCATTAGGAGCTCTTCCATTCAAAGGATCTTGGGTTGATTTATGAAATATTGCACAGCCTGGTATCATTCTGTTATTCCGGTTTTCTCTTCTCCCATGGAACTCACAGTGGGAAATTCTTTGGATCTTGCAACCGTGAATTAGTGTGCTTAGTAGAAAGCATAGGGAGTTTGCTTCATTGTCAGAATCGCCACTGTGATGATACCTCAGCCCATGAGTTCTCCCTATACTGTGCTCCCTGATTACTGAGGTTCAATGGAGGAGGCGTGCTGACTTCCACTGGTTTGTTGAAGCAAATATGAGGATTTTGACTAATTAGAAGGCTCTATAAATATGTTTAATATTAGAAAAATTGTATGTGTCTCAGCACCACAGGGTGTGAGCTTGTCATGTACTCTGCTAAGTGGCATCTACAGATAGGGGCCTATGCAAGAGCTCATTAGAAGAAAAAGATTTGGAGTCAGATCAATTTGGTTTCAGATTTTGTCTGTCACAGATTAGCTAAATGACCTTGGTCATGTTAATGGGACATGCTGGGAATCAGTAACATGGAGATCACAATACTATCTGACTAATTGATGTTGCTAAGATAATCACATAAGGAGCAAGTTTCATTCAATTCCAGGAATAGGATAATTAATGACATTCTTTTTTTCCTGCCTTATCATTAGATTTACTTGGTTGGAATATTTCATTTAAGTAGCATCTTACTACCATGACAGTAGTGTTTCTCTCCGATAAAAAGCTTCTATCGAATTTACTGAGATGGCAGAGGTGGGCATCATAAAGAGCTGTTTGCACCCAGTGTGCCACCACTTTCTTCTTACAAGTATATATAAGTAGTTTTCACTTTGTGAGATACTTGTCCAAAATAGTGAACTTTGTGGTGAGTGAGTTGGTTTTCTCATAAACTATATACTGTTCTGACAGTGTCATGCTGATTCCTTGACTCAGAGAGACCACATTTGCTCAGGACTACCTTGGGTCTTAGAGGGAAGTTAACTTTGCTTCAAATGCTGCTCCAGATACTCCAGTCCTATATGAAATGCCCTGTTAGTCTTGTGAGACTTAATCATAAACCCATCTAAAACCTCAGCAAACTTCTTGGCTTGTTTGAGGTGATTTACTACAGGAATCTCACACAACGCAGAACAGATGGCATATTTTGTGCCTTAAGCAATGTAGCTCCCTTCTGCCCAATCTGCACTCCCTCCCCTAGTTTAGGAACTACTATAAGCTTTCCCTGCTTGTCCCCAGTGTGGGTATTCTTCTATGCCCATCTGCTTTTGGGATTGGCTACAGCAGCATCAATAATATTGAATAGGATTAGATAAATTTAGTGGTAACGATAGCATAGAAACTTCCAAGTACTTTCAGGAGATGAGATGGTCAATGATTCTCAGCAGCCAAGAGACAGAAAGCTTAGCAGCACAGCATGAGTCCAGGAACATAGTTAGTGTATGATTTGTTCACAGGAAGGGAACATGCATTACCCTGCAGACTAGAGTCTCTACGACATGTTTTCCTTAGACTCAGGCAGTATCTGTTGAATTTAAATTGCCACTTAATTTGGTACATTTCACCTCCAGCTGTGAATTCGTCCACTCATGAAAAGGTAATTTCTTTTTCAACATTGTAGAAAATAGTATATTAGTATATTTTCATATACTTACTGTTCATTTTTGAATATAGGAATAAGTCTTCTGTCTCTTTTTGTTTCTCTGTTTCTCTGTCTCTGTGTCTCTCTCTGTGTCTGTCTCTGTCTGTCTGTCTGTCTCTCTGTGTGTGTGTGCGTGTGTGTTTGTGAGTATGTTTGTGCACGTGTGCAGTGTGTTTATATGCACATAGATATGTGTGGATGTGTGTGTGGAGGCTAGACTACAACTTCAGATGTCATTCATTCCTCAAGCAATCCTTTTGAGATGGATTCCTCATGGCCTGGAACTTCCAAATAAGGTAGGGTAGCTGGCTATCATGTTCAGGGGATCTGTCTGCCTCTCCCCAAGTGCTGGAATGATAAATCCATGCTGCCAAACTTAGCTTCAAAAATGTGTACTCTCAGGAATGAACTTAGGTCCTTGTGCTCTCAAGGAAGGCGCTCCCCAAGCCCTGGGTTTATTTTAAGTCAAACACAGTCTCTGTCAGTGTGGGACATGAGGCTGAGGAAGTGAAACTGGGTTATGCAGACATGAAACTCTCTCCCAAAGAACAGATTTAATTCCTCTGTAAGTCATTGGTATTAACATCTTTAGATCATTTGAATACTGTTGATCAAGACTGAGTCATAAGTTTGGATTGCCAAGGAAAGCATTTCTAACTTGAACAGTGTTCTACACATAGATCTGAAATTTTGGTTAACTCTATCAGTTTTGCAATAATAGGGAAATATGATTTAGGCTGTAAAGTGGTTTGGAGTATAATCAGGCAGAGAAAGGTACTTTCAAGCAAGGATCTTTCAACAGCTGCATTTAACAATTCAAACTCTCTAGCTACATTTAACCCAAAGCACGGATTATATGATCTCAGACACAGTTGAGTCTCAGAACTGTCACCCAAACAAAAGATAAATTAATGCTTATAAGGTGTTCATAGCCAGCACAGTGGAAGAAAACAGGAGCAAACATCATTCTAGTGTCCTATTTGGTAATATGTTATTCTTAACTTAAAAACACTATCTTCTTTCTACCTACCAAAAGTAGAGTGAAAATGTTCCTATGTTGAGAGAAAGGAGGGGAGCACACTATTTGAAAATGGCAGCTACCCAAAGGATGATTGTGTAGCCAGCTTTCTTTTGAAAGAGTTCAGGGAAGGGATATGAGGGCAAAGGCAAGAAGGGTGGTCAGCTACACTGTTAGTGTCATGTAGATTTTGATGAAGATGCCAGAAATGTCTACAGGAGGAAAACAGTGGCCTCTGTAGTAAATTGTGCTAAGTAAACTGGCCACATAGCAGATGGATTAGGTTCATTATCTCTCACCGTGCACAGAAGTAATCTCAAAATGGAGTGAAGACCTTAACATAAGAATGGAAACATATAGCAGAGTGTAGAGGAAACTCTTCTGATGGACACAGGGTAGGACTTTCTGAGTCCTTCAACAGCAAAAGAGAGAGAACTGAAAAGCTGCAAATGATGTCACGTGAAATTAGAAGCTTCTTCATAGGAGAGGAAACAACAAGTGGAGAGGCATCCTATAGAAGAGAAAGTCTGCCAACACCTTTGACAGAGGTTTAGTTCCCAAATATAAAAAGAGCTAAAAATCTAAAAAAACCCTCATCAAGTAATCCACAAGGGAAATCAGTATAGAGATTCCTTAAAAACCAAAATCAAAACCAAACCAAACTAATCAACTAACTAATCAACTAAACAAAAAACCCAAAAACTCAAAGAGTTACCTCATGAACGAGCTGCACCAATCTGGGGCTACACCTGAAGGACTAGTGGCATAGCACAGAGATACCTACACGTGTACTATTCACAGTCACATTATGGAATCCGCTCAGTTGTCTGTTGACAGACTATGAATATATATGCACACACATATGGAGATATAGATAGATATGGTCTAACAAGATGGGAAGAGGGGTCAGGAGAATGATATTGAGACTCATCACTTCATATAATGTATATACATCAAGAAGAATTAAAAAGAGAGGATCAAGATGAATAAGGTAGGACATCATGAAGTTTAAACACCCATTCATGTTTCTGATAATTTTAGCTTTTATTGGTAATTTACCAGGTTAAATAAGTAGTTGCCCCAACTAGATCATCAACTGTTTTAACTTTATAAGTCAGTATCATTTCTGTAATAATATCTGTTACATATCTCCTTCCTGTTGCACATCGCTATGGAAAAAATTCTACCCCAACCTTCTCTATCCTTCTTTAGAATGGAGGGAGGACAGAAAGAATATAGGAAGTATGATGGCTGAGAATAAGGCTAGAAAAATACAGGATGAAAGTTTTGTGTTAGGTTTTAGAAATCTCTAGATAGGAGGAGCCAATGCACGTGTGTGTGTGTGTGTGTGTGTGTGTGTGTGTGTGTGTGTGTGTGTGTGTGTGTGCATGGGCATGGGCATGTGCTTGTGCATGTGTGTTCTTATGTGTTTGGGGCACATTTGTGTATGTACGCCTGTTAGGATCAAGGTTGACTTGGGATGTCTTTCTTGATCACCTCAACTTATATATTGAATCAGGGTCTCATCCTTGAACCCAGATTTTTTAGATTCAGCTCTAGCTAGGTCCCCTTGTTTCTGCATCTTGCTTAGAGATTATAGGCTGCCTGCCATGCATACTGGCTTTTATGTGAGTGCAAGGAATCCAAACTCTGGATGTCAGGGGTGCAAGCCTAGTATTTAAGTCACCGAGACATCTCCATAGTTCTACACTCAAGTCTTCTCCAGAAGTAGACTGAGTTTTCAGCAATTGATCTGTGAGCTAACTCTGTAACAGCAGTACATTTTAAAGGTCTGCACCTGAAGACACTGAGGGCAGGGTAGCTTGGTGAGATCAAAGGCAGATCACTGTAATTGTTAGTGAATGTATCTGCAATGATTTCAGTATGAGATTGTTAAGCATTATTGGTAGCAGAGCAGGCTACATAGCTCAGGGTAGAAAGCTAGATTGTCTGCTCTGGGGTCAGATGAGGGTCTGGTTCTTCTGCTAAAGCTAGCTTCAATTTTCTTATGCATTTTTTTCTGTGATTTCTCATTTCTAAAATTCTGCCAATGCAAGTCTAGTGGATTGAGGTCAGCTGCTGGCCTGAAAACCTAGTCAAGGTGGAATCATTTTGTTGCTGTAAGAAAACATTTTTCTAAGTGACATATGAACAATTTACAAATAAATCTTTGGAAAAATTTCTTGTAAATTTCTTACATAGGTTTCTTTACCATATACAAGTGTAAAGTCAAAATAAATAGGCCAACACACATACACACACACACACACAAGCACACACACAAGCGCACACACACACAAGCACACACACACAAGAACACACACACACACACACACACACACACACACACACACTCCATGAAAACTAACCATGACAGTAGTTCCCAAAACCCTTTCTTTTCAATAGAATGATTAAAAGTTTGTTTCTCCTGCTCTGTTTTCTTCAAGCACTATGCCAGATTCATTCTTCATTTTGGTTTCTGACTGGCTTCATGGTTAGCTAGATCAGCTCAGCACAACAAACATACCCACAGCATCCTTTTACCCATGTATCACAGTGGAACACAACATTTGAAACTAAGACTGTCAATAAGTAATTCACTCCTTACCTTGTCGGAAGGTTTGAAAGGATTTCCTTGCCCACTAATTCCACCGCTGATACTAAATCCAAGCCCAGGGTTCTTTTCTATTCTCACACAGAACTAAGAAGAAACAAACAAAAAAGCACAAAAAGTCACCAACTAGCCATTACAACTAAATATTTTCCAACAAGGTTTGCAATTCACTCATGTTTCTAGTGAGCCCATCTTGATCTGGTGTAAACACCACAAGCGTCATTAAAGGGGTAATGTCTTTCTATGCCTCTATATGTCAGAAACTGGCTTTAGATGCCCAGTAAGCCTCATGAGCATACTTGGGGGCTGAGGCAGTATCTGTCATTGTATACACATGTCAAGACTACTTAGAAAAGACTGTACAGACAAGTGAGAGAAAACAGAGATGGCAATTTAAAAATAGTCGTGGAGAACACCTTTGGAAAGCCTGGTAGCATTTAGGGATGTTAGAACTTTTCATTTGAGAAAGGATCCATGAATAAAGGGGCTTAAAATGGAAGCAAAGCACTGAGAGAAAAGGGCTCTGAGTTTTGTAGCAGCTGCTGAGGTGGGAGAGGAAGGAAAACCTTAAGGTCACGAGGTTAGAGACATGAGACATGAGAGGTTAGAGGTCCATGAGACAGAGACGGGACAGGAACAGTGCTCAGGGCTGTGGAGCATCATTGGTCTAGCATCTATGCTATTACTCTCTTAGGCATCAGACAGTTTTAGATGGATGGCCTATGGTGGGCAGAGGTTGCAATGCAGTGGAACGGGTGTTTATGTTAATGTAGACTATAGAAGGAGTGTCTGAAGACAGGAAGCTAGCAAAATGGCATCAGGAAACCTCAACAGATGAGGGCATCTGAGCTGAGGACAAGTTGCAAGTGAGGGACAATACTGGCTTTGCATATAGTGTAGGAAAGGGTGGCCCCAGATGATAACAGCCTTGTGACTAAGAGGTAGCATTCTGTTGCTAAATGAAGAGAAAAGAGATTCATAAATGATAGGTACAGAGCAAGCTCTGTGGTATTAGACAGCAGCAGTGAAGTGACTGACAGGTCAAGGAAAAAAAATTGCTGGGCTACACACTGGCATGTGCTTTGCATTTAAATAAACACACAGAAGAAAAGTTCTTAAAGATGATTGAATGACTGGCTGATTAAGCAACTTTGTGCCTCTGGCTAGTACTCATCCACTCTCTTAACCTGTTAAACTCCAATGCCCAAAGCACTCTCTTTCTATTTTAAACACATCTCTAGTCGCTCCTCCTACATGGTGTAAGATAAGCAGGAATCACATTTCATACTTAATTAAGATGTACTTTAGTTGCCAGACAACAGATGAACTAAGTTTACTTAGAGGCACCAACCTTACTATATTGTTCTTGTTCCTAAAATGACATCTAACTGTCTTGTGATTCACTTGCAACACAAGGGCAAAAAAAAAAAAATCATTCACTAGTGTGATTTATATTTTCAACTCGCCAGTCAGTAATTTCTAAATTATAAGTAAGTGCAATTGCAAAGAACCCTTTTCATATTGTCCCTTAAAGGAACACTTAATCGCAACTTTGTCAAATGTTCTAGATTTGTTAAAACTAGTTTTATAGGGTTGCAAAAATTAGCTAATAATAGTTTATAATTTACGTGACTCACAGCTTATGAGTATGAATATGAAACAGCTTGATGTAGCTGGAGGGAATATTTTAGCTGTATTTTATGTAGCACTTTGCCTCTTTATTACTATTTATGAATTAGAAAACGACAGAAAAGCATTCCATGCATTTGTATGTGCCTACAGATGCATGCATTTCCCCTCATTTGTGAATCTTAGATTTTTAAGTGACACATAAAGTCATGTATATACATATGACACAGGGTAGACGCAGAATGACCTAAAGCAGTGGTTCTCAACCTGTGTGTCATGACCCCTTTCACAGGGGTCACCTAAGACCACCAGAAACACCATGAAAACAGATTTTACATTGTGATTCATAACAGTAGCAAAACTTCATATAGGAAGTAGCAACAAAAGTAATTTTATGGTTGGGAGATCACCACGATATGAGGACTGTATTAAAGGGTTGCAGCATTAGGAAGGTTGATGACCACTGATCTAAGGGAAGAAGAGGATCATGGGAAAGGGGAAGGAAAGAGGAAAGAGAGGTTATGGAAAGAAAGACACTATTATTTTTTATATGAAAACACCCTTATGAAACCCCAGTACTGGGTATAATGAAGAACATGGACACACAGACAGACACAGACACAGACACACTCACATGTGCACACTCACATGAATACACGCACAGATGTGGACACGCACACTCTCACATGCAGACCCATATGGACACTTACACATATGGACACTCATGCATGCACACATGAGCACATACAAAAGTATCTATACAACAACAACAATAACAAATCCGACTCTATCTCATTAAAGCTGTACACATATATAACGAAGGTGAGCTTCTTGGCTTCCCTCACGTCTCTATAAAACCAGGAACACTAGAGCTAAGGTTTCTTGCATGGACAGTTTCCACAAGTGGATTCCAGTCATCCCTTTTAAAGGGAGTGATTATATTTAATTTATATTACTGAAAATCTGGAATGTGCTAAAAGCTAAGAAGAACAGTGCTGCCAGAGCCAGCTCCCGGGATCGTTCTCTGTACATTTTTAACAATGGAAACAGTAGAGGTGACACTTGTTTCACTGTGACAAACAGATGTCCGCTGCGATCTGCAGCTTGCTAGTTCTAGAATGCTCACGTGTATCAGACCAATGGGTGGGGTCTCCTAAGGCCTCTGGGATGGGGGATTTCTCTTGTGGTAAGGAGGTTAGCCTGCCTGCTGTGGTCCAAGGAGGAGAGGGAGAAACTCACAGGCAAGAGCAGCTGAAAAGAACTGAAATGCAAGTTTTTTTTTTTTTTTACAAAAGGCCCAGAAGTTAATGAATAGCTTATTTAGTGAAATTCATTATTTCAATTTTCTCTTCAGAGACAAAATGAAATGTCTATCTAAAGCACAGTGGGTCTATGTGCTTCCTGCTTGCAACTTGACTGGATACTTCGGGTCTGTGTTGATTGCACTGTAATTAGAACAGTAGGTCTTAGAAAAGCCTGCTTCTGGAACACACTAGGGAGGTGAAAGCAAGTGTCAAGAGATGCAGTGTCAGTAAGGGCAGTTCCACCTGAGGACCTTCATCTAGGGATGAATGGAGTGAACATGGAAAGTCAGGGTTAGGGATTTCCTTTTGAAAGTTGGGAACATTCAAAAAATTATACTACAGTGATGATGTCCAACTATATAAATATTAATATACAACTTGTGTGCTTTAAACATATCAGTTTGTGGGATGTAAATATATATCTATAATGTAATTAAAAACAGGAAGATCATCATGACCAAAAGACAGATGTGTCAGGAAGAGAAGGCAATGAGAGTAGGGGCTAGATGCTCAGAGACATACTATTCTGTAAGGGTACAAGCAGCGACAAGACCCATGGGGACATTCTACCATCCTGTGAAGTTTGAAAACAAATTCAGCAATCTATTGAAAACTTATAAATCATTTTAAGTAGGGAAGTGCCATGGCATCGATTTCATTCTAAAAAGATAACTCTGGCAGCAGAACAGATCCAAGGGAGGCACACTGGAAAGAGACCATTTAGGAGGTTTCAGAGGTAGATGGACTAGGACAGGTGTGGGTGGCAAGGAAGCTGTAAAACTTAGGATGTTCATGACAGAGGTGTTTTGGATTGGAGGTGAGCTGTGAAAAAGGGGAATCGGACACTTTTGGTCAAAGCAGAAAGCTGACCCTAGAAGGCCCTTGAATGGGAAGTGGAAGTCTGGAGAAAGGCAGGAGTGTGGAAGAAAGGGCAGGGGAGGAAAGTTGACAACTCTTTTGACCACGGTTATCAAGGGCTTGGAAAACCCAGGTAGAGAGTGATGGAAGAGATAGCCCAGCCAGTGTATTCAGACACTGGGGTGCAGGAGGGAGGGCCAGGACTGGAGATAGTAGTTGAGAATCATCCAGCCTGAGACTGAATTGACGTCACTGAGGGGATGGTGTGTATAGAGAGGCTGGACACTGGGTTACTCCAGTACTTAGAGGTCAGGAGTAGGAAAGGTGTAGTCATCTCAGGATGAAAGTTTGTGAGCTATCCTGAAAAATGGTTTCATCGTTCATAAAGTCCATGAAGGAGTGGCTGTGAGATGGTGACCTCAAACGTTTCAGCTGCTGTCTTATCACCTGCCGGAAGTGTGTGCAAGACTTCAGGGGAAGTTTGCAGCTCTTGGAGTAGCTGAAGAAAGCTATATTATGTTAAATGATATAAGAAAAAAGGCTTGAAAGAGCCTGTTAAAACTACCGATTACTTGTCAAAATCTGCGAGGAAATAACATCTCATGCTCCTTAGAATGGTTGTCATAAACAACAAACTAACGAATGGTGGTGACGATGAAAGAGAGGCACTCTTGTGTCATGCCAGCACATGTAATTTAGTACGGTATGGAGAAGAGTGAAGTCTCTGTGCTCTGACTTAGCTGTCTGACTTCTGGGCAAGCAGTCAAAGCAATGGTATACTAATCATACCAAAGAGAAACCTCCACATCCATGTTTATCACAGCCTGGATGAACGGACAAAGAAAATGGGAGATGCACAGTTGCAGACAGTAGAATGTGACTTGGTGGTGCAGAATGAAACCCCGGCATTTGCAGTAAGGTGGATGGGAACCAGACAACCCTATGTTAAGTGAAGTAAGCCAGAGACAGGAAGATGAGCACAGTATGTTCTCTTTCTTATATTGAGGCTTCAGAGAGTCAACATGAGCACGGAACGATGATCTCTAGAGTTTGGATATCAGCAGGGCGAAGGTGGATAAAGTAAGCTGTATTAGATTGTTTTACTAGATTAGTGCGGTGTGTGTCTGGGCCCTACTAATAAATGCAATTAGTGCATGCTAAGGAAAATACAGGGCAACACATTTTCAGGGCCCCTTTTCTTGTAGTTCTCAATAAGTCCATGCTTGCTTATCCTCTGGAGGAAAATAAAAGAAAAACAGGAGGAAATTTCTAATGTTTAGATTAAAAGGTAATGATTTAATTAAGATAGCACACACTGAGTGGCTGGGCCGCATGCTATTTTCTCTGACACTTCCAGAGATAGCTTATTCTCCACTCAGATCACTTTACTCCATAAAGTATGGGCATTTGTAAATAGTTTCCTGCAGTTTTTATCCAAAATCCTCAGAATAATGCTGTGGCTCTTATAGACCACCATTTTGTAAGGAATGTACAGTAAAACCCATACATTGATTCTGTAGAGTGTGCGCGGTCACGCGATGGCATTCCTGACCTGTAGGATGTATTCCCATCACTATTCCTCATAGGAACTTACTCTTTTTTTTTTTTTTCAGAGCTGGGGACCGAACCCAGAGCCTTGTGGTTGCTAGGCAAGCGCTCTACCACTGAGCTAAATCCCCAACCCAGGAACTTACTCTTGACTGTGTTATGGATTATTGTGCCTCAGGCCACAAGGCGGAATACAAAATCTCACACAATCAGGTCCTGATTCCACGATGCTGTATTGCCACATTTGGGGCACTTTACTTCTCTTAGCTCTATTCAGTGAGACAGATGCTGGGAACCTGGATCATAGAACTGAGAACTGAACTGTATTGGTGAATTCCTGAGGGGGTTTCGGGAGGTCTCAAGCATTGTCCTGATATTTTCCTTCTCATGGCTGCTTGGGTATCTCTATGAATGTATATACATAGAAGCATGTATATACATTCTGCCTTCCGTTATAAGTATGCAAAAGAAAGATTAAAGATACTATCAGTTTGTTTAAAAATATTCAACTAGTGTGGCTTCTGGATGGTGATGACACCAGCACATTGTTCAGCTAGGGTACTGTTGGGCCACAGAGTACCTCAGGCAGTGGTTCTCAACTTTGGGTGAACTATGTAGAACCACTTAGGAGTTCACAAGAATTCCAGTTACCTAGGCAATGGGTAGGTGAACAAAGTGAGTTGACCTGGGAAGGAGGCCCAGGTATCAGTTTGGAAGTCCTATGTTGTACTGCACAGTTTTGTGCCATCTAACTCTCACTAAAACCTTTTGGAGGTATATGTCCTTCCTGGCTTGTCACACATTAAATCCAATATGTAGCCTGGGTCGAGGAAAGGGAAAGAGACTCATCTTGAGCATCTAAGATTCTGAGGATGATTGGTACAGAGCAGGTGTAAGAAAGAGACAATGATTGATGTATCTGGGATCCCAGTGATAAGTGACTCTTAGCAACATCTGGAGAAAAGCTGGGGAAAGAAGTTAAGATTGACTTGTGCGTTTAGAATACAAGGTTGACTAACATGTACAGCTGTAGATAATAATGGAGTGGACCCTTTATAAGTCATGTGAGGGGAGCTTTGCCTAGTATAATGAAGTAAGGGTTCATTGTATGTGCTAGATCATGTCTCCTCTCTGAGCTTCTAACAGGGCACGTTTTTATACCCCTGGTCTCAAGGAAGGAGACTATTCTACAGTGAAGAGTGAGTTCTCTATTCTAGTCAGGGCAGGAGAACAATCATTCTCTTTATTTTGCTACATCACAATGACCAGTAGTGTATGGAACATCTAAAATATTTCTCTTCTAATAATTTTTTTTTGAGTTTTCTATACTCTGTGCTATCCAACAACCAGAAGATAGGACTAAAAATGTTTTCCTGCAAAGGAGGATCGGATAATAGTTCACCTTTCAGACCCCGAACTTCGCAGGCGTCTTAGTCAACCTACCCCATCCACAGAGCTTCTTTGTAACACTCAAAGTCCATGCTGAAGAGTTTAATTGGGCAGCGGGAAGAAAGGACAGGACTGGAGGACCATTGCATTTTGCGTGCTTTGAAAGGGCATTTCACCGATGCGTCATCGCCTATAACCACTGGAAGCAACCATCAGTTCCTATGAAAAGCGCTGTGTGTGGAGGACCGACATGCAGTGTGGAGTTGTTTTAACTTCCTGCATGTTTATTTACTGTTCCAAGAGCAGTCCTTACCTGCTCGGGATAACCGTCCATACTCCTCTGCCCTTTCGTTTGAATTAAGCACCGTCCAGGCTGGGGTCCCCGGGTGGCCTGTGATGAGGGGATCTGGATGGGCAGTGGCGACTGGAACTGCTGAATGGTCACTTTGTTGATGTTCCCTTCATATGGCTGCTGCTCCCGGCTGCGGTGCTGAAGGCTCTGTGACCCCATCAGGGTCTGAATGTGGCTGCCTGCCTGTGGAGAGCAGAACCGTCAGGCCGAGTTCCCTGTGATGCAAACCGCCCAAGGCAGCAAGTAGTGCCACCCCTATGGGCAAGAGGCTGGAAGAGGATACCCAGGGATGAGAGGGTATCGTATGGCCTTCCAGCCCAGGCTGGGAAAGATAACAAGAGAAAGGTAAGGGAGTGTGCATGGGACTGGTGGAGATGTTTGTACTGGTGCAAATACCTGGCCGTTTGCCAAATATTACTTTATGTCTGATTTTAAGGAAACAAAATTCATCTGAAAAGGATATAAAAAAAAACCAAGAGAATTCTCAATAAAAATAAAGGGGAGTGCTAGCTGACACTTATATTGAAAAATAACCCAAAGGGTTATGCAAGCACCAGGGGACGACAATCCTGCTCCCTAAGTTCTATGATACAGGTGCACAGCTTGTTCAGAGGAGAATAATCAGTGTTTATTAATTTGTTATATTATTAGCTCGAGAACACCAAAAATCAATCCTGTGATAAATGCCTGTAAGATTCTGCTGCGTGTGGGAAGTGAAGGGAGTTTAGAATGGGCTGCACACTCTCCTTTTGTTTTAAATAAAACATGAAGAAACCCACGGTGAAGATGGAGCATCATCTAGAGGAAAATGTTTTGCTGGACCCCAAACAAGAGGTAATTTAAAAATAAAATGTCTAATTTATAATCGGCAATATGCAATGCAAAAATAAACAACCCTTGGGTTATATTTTATATGTTTGATTAGCTGTCTTAGCATGATGAACCATTTTCTAATTTCATGAGCATTAAAGATGTTTGAGTCATGGAGAACTGGAGGAATAGTTATGGGGTCTTTAGCCTGTGCCAGTGCAAGGTGCAAACAGTTACACACATGGCAGCGACCACGACGTCATAACCTCATGGACCCGGTTTGTGTAACCTCAAAGGCAAATGCTTATTCCTCAGACTCATCTGCCTCTTTTAGGAACCTTCCAGAAACCTTGTCACTTTCCTGCCAGTCCAGAAGACTGGAAGTCCTTATGGGAAGTTTAGCTGTTCTTTGCTGCTATAAGTTTTTCTATTCTCTTGTTTGGTAGATGGAAGCCTTGGTAAACCCAGGGTAATATTCTGAGTCGTCTCCTGAGTGACCTCACTTGGCATGGCCAGTTATAAGTCAGAGAGAATGATCTGAGGTTCGAGGAGAAAAGCTGACAAGGGTTGGTTTCTGCATTCCTGCCTGGTTCACTGGTAAAATACTTGGCAGCTTCTGCTCCTTAATATATATAATCTGCATGAGAAAATCAATAATGTCTGCTTGACAGCTACTCTGCTGATTAATTTCAAAGTGACCGCCCAAAAGTAAAGCAGACTTCTCTGTTCTGCCAGTTCTTAGCTTTAGACATGTTTTTTTCTGGTGTATTTTTTCTTCTGACAGACCAGTTTGAACTCAGGATTACATAGATGTTTCAATTGTTTTTGTGTGGTGTATGTACACGTTCGTGTGTTTGTGTGTTTGTGTGTGTGTGTGTGTGTGTGTGTGTGTGTGTGTGTGCACATGTGCACATGTGTATGTCCACGTGGAGGCCAGATGTTGACACTAGTGTGTTCCTTAATTGTTCTCTCATTAAGCCTGAAGCATATTGATTAGGTTAGGCTGGCTGGCCAATGAGTTCCAGGAATCATCAGCCTCTGTCCCCCACTTACCCTAGTTCTGGGGTTACAATTATTCCTCATGGATTTTTTTTGTGAGTGCTGGAGATCTGAACTCAGGTCCTTCTGACTATGGGGTCACTTTACTAACTGAGCCACCCCAGTGCTCCTATTTCTGAATTGTTGAGGACATGCAGTTTATCCCACTTATTCTTCTCAGTGAGTGGGCACAGTAAATGCAATGAACAAACACTAGGTGTCACCAAGCAGGTGAAGAGTGTCCCAAGACATCTCACATCCATTACCTTCTTCAGTTCTCATAGCAGCATTAAGAGGTGATTAGCATTATTATCCAATTTTACTGAAACTAAGGTACAACAGAACACAATGTTTCCAAATAATTCCTATAACCGGGAACTGTCAAACCAGCCCTTGACAAAGCTGTCTATCAAAGGTCATCCTCTTGATTATGATCTTACACTGCAGCCTGGTGCACATCCTCAGTTCAACTGGGAGCAGAAAAGGGATCATGCAGCCTTGGGGTCTGGCTGGTGTTCATATACAGATTCTTAGCTGTTGTATTATTTCCCACACAGTGGATTAGGCCTGTGGGTCTTGATGATCTGTTTGGGACTTCGTGATTACAGGTATGCAAACAGGATGATGCCGTTGTAATCTTTCCCTTACTGTGAGTTAATAAAGCTTGGGTTTCTCAGCTTGTGAGTGTAGAAGGGGCACTCAGTCACCCTGCAAGTGATTCTGCCTGCCCACCCACTCTCCTGGGCTATGGGCAGGAGATGGCAATGATGACTGCAGAGAGCAAAGAACAAACATTTAATTGTGTAAACTAAACAGACACAAATGACAAGACACTCAGAGGGATGTGATTCAAGGACAGGAAGTGGCACAAAGGCTTCCTCATGGTGATGAGAACATTGATAATGAAGCACAAGGCAGCAATGGGAACAAAAATGTCAGAGGCTATGTTTGTTTAAGCAAGAGCTTCAGGGAAGTAAGCCATGTGCATGTGGCCTTTCTCCGTATGAGAAATGCCATCACTGAGGTTTCTGCAAAGGCAGCATGACTTGTTTGGAATGACAAAAAGAACCAGAGGATTCCATAAATTTGGAGATTTTAAGGGGAGACTGGAGAAATCATACATACTTAATTACAGAGTTGGAGTATGGTATTTTCAGGTTGACCCTCAAACAAAATTTATAAACCACCAAACAAAGAAAAAAAAACCCTAATATGCTTAGAAGTCAAGAAAATATTTACACCAAAAACCAAAGAAAAGAATGTTGTTTTGATACCAAATGGTGTAGCCCATCCCAAATTCAGTCTGAAAGAATTGGGCTTATTATAGGGAACTGCTCTGTGTTGAGAAGGCTCATACAACTTCACCACTGAGGGGGTTTGGCTCACAGTGTTCTTTCAGACCTGAGCATGAGAGTGGATCAAACACTGAGATGCCTAGCTGGGCCTGTGTCTTCACTATTATATTAGTCCATCTCTCACATCCATACTGTAGCTGGGTGGGAGGGGTCATTGAAACACAGCTTCAAGGGATGACAGCTCATGGCACTTAGGGTGTTCAAAAGTGTGTAATATATGTTATGAACTTAAATGGCTGCTGAAGTACAATACCATAATCCTTAATACTAAGAGGCTAACTAAGTAGAGTGCCAGGGCATTCAAATGACTAGCACTCAGTGGTTCTTCTTATCCAGCCACAATAAAACTACTGCTTTCCCAATGTGAGGTTGGAGGTGGCCTAATAGTGTCAGACTTTCATCTGACCCCAAGGTAGTGAAGCATCTGTACCAGGGCATCAGAGGAAATCACTGGGGAGCTGGATCTCCACCTCAACTTACTAATATCAAGGAATTTTTGTCTGAGGTTTCAGTGAAGGTCCAAAGGGAAACCTTTCTTTTCACAAATTATTTTGTTGAGATTTATTCATTTTTATTTTATGTGTATGGGTATTTTGCCTGCATTTATGTCTGTGTGCCATCAGATTCTCTCAAACTAGATTTACAAATGGTTGTGAGCTACCACATGGGTGCTGGGAACTGAACCCGGGCCCTCTGGAAGAACATTTAGTGCTCCTAACCACCAAGTCATCTCTCCATTCCCAATACCTATCTGTCTTATCTCTTCTTGGCTATAAGTCACACCCAATCCTTCCTCAACTGAAACACAATCAGAGAAATCTAGTTAAAACAGAAAGACCAAGTTGGGATGGAAAGATAGCTTACTCAAGAAAGTGCTTGCCTTACAGACAGGAGGAACTGAGTTAATTCCTAGAATTCATGTTTAAAAAGCAGGGCATGATGGGATATATTTGTGGTGCTGTATGCTTTCAATTTGAGCATTGGAGAGATGGAAACAGGGCATTCTTGGGTTCCCAGATGAGTACAGGATAGTAAGAAACTCTGTCTCGAAAACAAAGGTAAAAAGACAGTATCCTCTGGCATTCACATACATACACACCCGTGAACAAGTGTAAGCCCTTCACAACACACATGCACTCCTCCTCCCACTACACACCATACACACACACTACATACACCACACACCACAATACTACACCATACAACCACACATAACACACCATACATATGCCACACACTACACATACACACACTATACACACGCATATACACATACCTCACACACAACTTATCCCCTGACATGTTCTGTGTCAAAATAAGATAGAGTTTTATAACAGAATATAGAAGTGTTCACATCTCAACGGGAAAATGGCTCTTCATACCAAGAACCAAGAAGATCTCAGATGCAATGAAGGCAATCATTCAATTGATGTTTATACTGTAAAGATGAAGGTGTTAGAATTACCTTCATTTAAGACAGCCATCAAGAAAAAAACCCGTAAGAACAACAATATCAACCAACCAGAGCTTCCAGAGACTAAACCACTACCAAAAGACTACACATGGACAGATCCATGGCTCCAGCTGCATATGTAGAAGAGGATGGTCTTGTTGGGCACCAATGGGAGGAAAAGCCATTTGTCTTGCCAAGGCTAGACCCCTGCAGTGTAGGGGAATGTCAGGGCAGGGAGGCAGGAAGTGGGGGTGGTTGGGGAGCGGGAACACCCTTATAGAAGGAGGGAAGGGGAATGGGATAGGGGGCTTATGGACGGGAAACTGGGAAAGGGAATAACATTTCAAATGTAAATAAAAAATATCCAATAAAATAAAAAGAAAAAACCCCAAATGACTGACTATACACACTCATTTTACTTGGAAAATTAAAGCTATCAGCAAAGAAATATAATGCCTCAGTGAACACATAGAGACAAAAAGGAAAAAAATGGGGATTTTAGATTTTCTATTTCAACAAAATGGTTGCAATAGAAATCCAAGTTGCTGAAGAATCTTAGCAAGAGACCACAGAGAGCTGGGAGTTAGGACAACAGAAATCATCTAATCTGAGTAACAGAGAAAGAACACACTGGAAAAAGTCTCAAAAACCCATGGGACTACACAGTTGTCAGAAGGGTGGGGAAAAGAAGGTAGAGTTAAAAATGCTACCAGGAGAAATAATGCCCTGGGGCTGAGGAGACAACGCAGCAGCTAAAACCACATTTACCCTTGCAATGCTCAGCATGTTCATCCTGGAGCTCACAATCTCCTGTGACTCCAGCTACAGGGGATCTGACACTCTCGTCATCTCCATGGGCACCACCTACACACATAATTAAAAAAAAATCTTAAAAAGTAATCCCCCCAGACCTGGAAATTTGGTGATGGAGAAGGCATAACAGGTTCAGGAAGCAGAGAAAAACAAGGTGCATGTGCAGACGCAGCCTGATCTGATGACTGAAAGCTAAGGGCAAACAGAACCTTCAAAGCAACCAGAGGAAAAGATGACAACCTTCTCTACAAGGGAAAAACAATTTGAATGCCAGCAGATGTCTCACCAGAAGCCAGGAATGACAGAAGGGAATTACATAATTTTCAAGCACTGGAAAGAATTAACTGTCAGCCCAAATCCTCTGACTGTTCAAGTATTCTTCAGCAATGAACAGGAAATCAGAATGGTTTCAAACGAGGGAAATGAGGGGGATTGTTGTCCCAAGGACTCTCTTAAAATAGAGTTGGAAGGCAGCTCACCAGCAGGAAGGAAATGGGAGAAGAAAAAGCTTGTATTGGTAAGAACGGGGAAAACATTGCCAAAAGCTGCCAGTGGATAAATTGACTTTCCTTTCCTTAAGTTAGCAAACTTTATTTTATGTTTAAAACAAAATGATGACACTATCTGATGTGACTGCACACAGACCCACACAGGTAGAATGCAAGAGGAGTCTGCATCCTAGAAGGCTGGTCAAACCAGGAAGGCAGGTGTCTGTCTCTATCTCTGCCTCTCTTTGTCTGTCTGTCTCTCTTTCTGAGTGTGTGTGTGTGTGTGTGTGTGTGTGTGTGTGTGTGTGTGTGCGTGTGTACTTTCCAGAGCAGCACTATAACATATATATAGAGGGTCACACTAGAAACATAATTGATAAATGAAGATGAAATTCTAAGAGATGCTCAAACAATTCACAGGAAACAGGAAAAAGAACTTCAGAAGCAACAAAATTCACAATCAACTGTAAAAAAATCATCAAATGGGATTAAAACTTAGATGCATCAGTTTTTTAATTTTTGTATGTGAGTGTGTATATCTGTATCAACATGTGTGTGAGTGTGCACATGTTTTTATATGTATACATGTGCATGTGAAGGGCAGAGGTTGACATTGAGAATGTTTCTCAGTTGCTTTCCACTTTACTTTTGAAACATTCTCTTACTGAACCTGAATTTCCTGATTGAGCATGGCTGGCCAGCAAAACCCAGGGATCTGATCCACCTGCCTTCCCAGCACCAGGACTGCATGTGTATAACTGCTGTTTCTAGCTTTTCACCTGGGTCTGGACATCTGAACTCTGAACATCAGACTTCTATGTAGCAAGACTTTACCAATTGACCCATTTTCTCAGTCCCCTCAATTCTTACTTTTGATAAAGTGATATAGATAGGCTAAACATGTCTATGAAGTGACATAGTATGAATAGCAATTAAAGGAAAAGAAAAAAATGATTTTGTGAGACTGAATAAAAAAGAGGTCAGAACAAAAAACTTTGCCAGAGACAGATTGGAATTTTATGCTATGAGAGAAATTTAGTTTATCAAAAAGCTCTGTCTTCTATATAGTCAGACGATGAAGGTGTAGATATGACAAAAATTATTGAACTACAAGAGAACTATAATATCTATTTCTAAATAACTGATAGAAAAATTATCAAGAATATAAAGATACAGAGGAACCCAACACCAACACCCACCGACCACATCTAATTGTCAGGTCTAGAATTCTCCCCAGTTCACTATAGGAATCTGTCTAGGCCATGACCTATACTGAAATCAACTTTCAAATAAGTTGACTGAAGTGACACCAAAGGTGGTCTCCAATCATAACTCATTTAAGTTATATGCAGTGGAAGAAGCATGGATGGATATTCCTCAAACACCCCAAATAATATATTTCTAAGTAGTCCAGGCTCAAAGAGGAAGCCCAGGGCAAGTAAAACAGTGCAATGAAACAGTATACCAGAAAATACGCTATGTTAAGGTCTGTGGGACAAAGCGAAACACAGCTAGGAGGGAGAGTCACAACAATAAACTCACTTGCTAGACAAAGACATGGACAGCCCCCTTCAGTGACAGCAGAGAAAGTCAGTAAAGCAAAGAGCTTGATTCTCTGTGATGCTGGGCATAAGCAGGGACTTTCTGAAAATGATTCTAGTGGCTCAGGAAACAACACTAACAATTGATTTAATGAGAAATGAATTTGACAAATGAGATTTAATGAATGAAATGTATTTTACCCAACAAGAGAAACAAATGAGTGAAGAGACAGGCTAGAGAATGAGAAAAATCTTCACCAGGTATATATATCTGATAGTATATCTAGAATACTTGAGATCTAAATAACAAGAAATCAATCATGTCAGTGAAGAAACTAATAAAATGAGCCAACAGTTCTCAGAATATGAAATGGCCAATAAACAGATGAGGATATTCACCTTCTCAACATTTCGGGGAAGTGTAAATTAAAGTTATATTGGTAGTCCACCTAACTCCAGTCATAATGACAACCATTAAGACTAACAATATGGGCTGGAGAGATGGCTCAGTGGTTAAGAGTACCAGTTGCTCTTCTAGAGGTCCTGAGTTCAATTCCCAGCAACACAAGGAAGCTTTCAACACCCTATAATGACTTCTGATGCCCTCTTTCGGCATGCAGGTCTACATGCAGTTAGAGCACTCATATATGAACAAATAAATCTAGAAAAAAGAATAACAATATATGCCAATGAAAATGTGGACAAGGACTGGCAAGATGGCTCAGTGGTTAAGAGCACTGACTGCTCTTCCAAAGGTCCTGAGTTTAATTCCCAGCAACCACCTGGTGGCTCACAACAATCTGTAATGGGATCCGATGCCCATACATATGTCTGAAGACAGCCATAGTGTACTCATACATAAAATAAATAAATAAATCCTTAAAAAAAGAAAATGTGGGCAAAGGGGTCCCATATATACCCTGGTGGGAGTCTAAACAAGTTCAACCACTGTGAAATCAGTAAGGAGGTTTTAAAGAAACTGGAAATAGACCTGTCATATGACCCAGCTCTACTACTCTTGAGTGTTAACAAAGAATCCTAAGCAGATATGTCACAGAGATTCCAGAACATTAAAGCTTGTGGCAGCACTATTTACAGCAGCTAAGTTATGAAACCAAGCCAGGTGTCCAATAACAGGGGAATGGGCAAAGAAAATGTATTTTATGTACAAAGAGGTTTCTTTTTTCAGTCACAAGGAACAAACTTTTTGTAGGAATGTTTTCTCTCAGTTTGGTTTCGTTTTTTTGCCAACATGGAAAGGTTTAATGAGAGAAGAAGAGTAGAAGGGGAGAGGAGTAAAGGCTAGCCATGAGTACATGGAGGGAAGGGGGAGGGAAATGGGGAGAGAAGGGACAAAGGGGAAGAGGGTGAGAGGGCAAGAGCAAGAGAGCAAGAGCAGAACGCTCACTTTGGTTTCTCGATGTTATACAGAAACATGAAATCATGGATGTGTATATGGCATGAAAATGGAAACAAAACTGGGTAGGGTCCATGGGCTTGTGGGAAAGGGAGGGGGCTTGGAGAAGGAATGGGTGGATCCACTTAAGGAACATGTCCTCATTTAACCCATCATGAAGCACAATGAATAAACACCAATGGGAAAAGTGGAGTACACTCTATGCTCAGATAACACTTGGTTCTAATTTCTTGTTAATCAGTCCATCTCGGGGAAGTTTCCACCTTGTGAAGCTATGAAATGACATGAAACTTTCTGTCAAGGACTCTACTACAGTGCCTGCTCTATACCATACACATTCATGATTATGACAAGTCCATGAGAACTAATGTTAAGAAGAATGTGTCTTCTCTCTAACTTGTATTTGGTGCCCCGACCTATCACCACAATTGGTTGCTAGAGTAGCCAGTCTCTCAGAGCTTGGTGGTGTGTCTGTAGTGTGAGAGGCATTTGAAGGTCTTGCTGATCTCTCAGGTTTTAGTTAGAGGCAGGTCTGTCCCTAATGACATATGAAATATGAGGCAAGCCTTCCTTTTTGGTGTCCTACGCCACGGAGTGGCAGCTGGATGATGTGAGGGCAATCATGTCTGTCTTATTGAACATCCCTCAGTATACTGTTCCACGGTTAAACATCAACATGAAAAACGTGGGACTGGGAGTTAATAACCTAAGTCCATGGGAGTGGGATGTAGCAAAAGTGAGTACGTGTTTGTTCATTTTAACCTGTAGTGTTTTCTAATGTCATTGTCATGTATTTCCCCAACAGAGAGATGAGACGGGTGAGATTAGCAACAGTGATAAAACTACAAGTTATTTTTTTCCATATTAATGTTTTTAAGAACCAATACATAATGAGATTAGAAGGCTAATAATCACGCGACTAGAAATTGAATCTTCTCTTTGGCAACAACCCTTGATTCCTCAGTTGCTATGTTACCTAGGTCTCCTAGCTACAGAGTGAGTCATGGGCATTCTTGTGGTGTTGCATTAATCTTGTATTTTTGCTTCTAGATTTTTCTCAAAGCAAAGATAACATGATTTTCTCAAATTTCTGAAGGAGAATAATATTTTACTATGTGTCACCTGTGCCAAAGATTGATATATGAAATGTTTTAATCCAACACCTTTCTATTGCTTTAATCTGCGATGAGTTTATTTTCTACCTTGACTTGATAGCTATCTAGTAGATAATTTTTGGGTTTAGACTTTTATTAAAGGGACGACTCAGAGTCAGTGGGGACAAGAAAAGTCCCCTGGATGTGTGGCTATTGCATGGCCATACTGGCATCAGGAAATAAAGGAGTGTGCTCTGATAAGAATACTGGCACATCCTATAGGAACCGAGAACAATGACTGTCACATTAAAGACCCACTATTCACCTGTCACTTCGCTTTTTGACTATATTTTCACAAGCTCCCGTCTACCTTACTTTTGTGAATAATTGTAGTGAATACTAGAAAGAGCAAGCTTTAAAAATGTTTACACAATCCAGTTAACATTAAAAGCAATTGATAGGGCTATATCATCCTGGTCTTTTAGGTTATCAAAACAAATATTTGAAGTGGAGTAATAAGAAGGAAAGTTATTCCGTCTTCAAAACTGTCTTCCTTTCTTGCTATTACCATATCCATGCCTCTGTAGTGCCTTATTTTCATAGAGTTTGGGGCCTTATTTAATTCTTATCTAGCAGTAGATCAATCCCATTCCCCCTCTGTTCTTTCTTTCCTCTCTCTGTTTAGTACAGTCTCATTTCTCTTCTTTAGCATTTCTCCATCCATCCTATGTTAACTATATACTATCAAGATATAGTAAACCCAAGTAACATGTTCTTTTAAAGATGTTTACTTAATTATTTTAACCACGCGTGTCTCTGTGTGGGTGTGTGCATGCATGTGCAGGGGTCCACAGGGTGCCAAAGGCATGGATCTTCCTGGAGCTAGAGATGCAGGCAGTTGCTGTGAATGGAACTCAGGTTCTTTATCGGAACAATACATGCTCTTAACTGCTGACCCATCTCTCCAGCACTGACATATTTATTCTTATTTCCATAGCGTAGAAAAGATTTGCTGGATTGATTTCCTAGAAAATGTACCATAACTGGCTCTTCTATAAGAGTTCATCGAATTTGCCTCAGTCCCAGCTCACTTTCTGATTTCATGAAAGGTTCTTTCACGAGATGGTCCTGTCAGGCTTCTAATGCATCTAATCCCTTTTCTCTATATGCTATGTTTCCATGTTTTCTCTTCTGAAGAGTCAGAGAGGCTTCTTGGCTTGTTCATTGGTTCTAAGCTCTCTCCTTTGCAGTGTGTTCCCTGGAAAAACCCATCAGAGAACTGTTTAAATAAAAATCGGATCCTGCCATTTCCCTTTGAAAATGTTTCCATGTTCCTCTTTTCATTTCCTACAGGATACAGCACATATGATTTGGCTTCTGCTTATTTTCTGTTTATTTGGACACTATGTCCCTGTCCTTAGGTCCCTTTAATTCCTTCCCAAATGGCGTCCTTATCTCGGAATGGTCACAGATCATAGTGGGCTGCCCAAGCGCATGCGTGATGTCTGCAAGGCAATGACTCACCAGAGATTCCGGAAAAAAAAAATGTGTATCTTTAAAGACTGACTAAACTCATCAGAGGCAAAGTCCCAAAGGTTACACTTTAGGTAAATTACGAGTGTAGTACAGCGTGACGTCACTGGACCCTCAACACTCTAGTGTGAGAACCACAGCTAGCGGAAGAGTCTCACCCAGTGCTCTCCCTAGACGTATGCGGAAGTTCTAAATACAGTGCTTACCGTGTCCTCATAAAGATAATTTTCTCCCTCATGTCTTAGACCAGAGATGCACAGACCTAATCCTGCTCAGTATATTTCTGGCTATGTTTTTAGAGCTTATAACCACAGTCATAACCAAATTTACTCACTGTTCAGTTCTGTAAAATATTCCTTTGTGAAAACAGCAAATTTACACACTTTGTTGCCGACAGACAATTGAATCTGCCCCCCTCCCCTTTTCTTGGTAAATGTCCCATGACATTGAATGACGCTTAAGGTTTAGTTTAATGATTTTAGAGACTTCAGAGCAGGTCTTTGCTTACTCAACTACACTGCATCATGGGTCACCACCGGCGTAGCGCCCTGCATTCTTAGGCATATGAAGAGCTTTGTGTGCCCCAGTCCTTTTTACTTAGCCGGCATAGCAGATGAGAAATGGACTGAACCCAGTTCCTTGATTGCTAAGAGTTTAATTTTGATGTAATGCTGACTGATTTAGCCTCTCAGGACTGCTCGTATTTTATTAATTTAGAAATTAGGTCTTTGCCTCTTTTATTGGTTTGTAAGAACTTAAAAAATCACAGTAAGAGGCACAGAACCCCCATTCACTCATATGTTGCTGCTTTCCTTTCCTTTGCTGTGGTGAGCTATCATGTCTGACCCACTCACTACACTCATTAGGTTAAAAGATTCTCGAGGCTTATATTCATCTTTGCTTCTCCAAGCAAGTGCTTAGCACGTAGTGTATGTACCATTGCTCAGTGAGTTACCTTTGCAACTCTAAACAATTTTATTGTATTTATTTACAGATTAATTTATATGTGAACCTGTGTGTGGCCATATATGTGGCACAAAGCATATGTATTTGTCAAAGGATAACTTGTGGGAATAGTCTTTCTCTCTCTATTATGTGGGTCTGGGGATCAAAATCAGGTAGTCAGGCTTGAAGGAGAGCACCTTTACATGCCAAGGCAGCTCGCTGACCCTGTTACAATTTTAGATGCGGCAAACCAACATTTTTAGGATAAGTTTAATTTTATGAAAGTTGGTTATGTGCACTGTTGAAGTCAAAGCTGGATGAAGTCTATGCAACACATCTTTCTGTGCTTGCACTTCAAAGCATGTCTTCAGGTACTCTTAGAAGTGATGAGTCTGCAGAAGGGCAGCCTACTGACGTACACCTATTACTAACTGAGCACCAGGCTGTTTATTTCCATTCTCTTCAATGAACTGACAGTTGACCAGAAGCCTTCGAGTATCAGGATATTTAGCCTGAATTTACCATCAGGTTAGAAATGATGTTAAGACACAAGATATGGACTACAAATTACAATGGATGTGTGAGTTTCATGGTTTGTGTTAACTTGAAATTGATTACCTTTTTAGTAATGGTGTCCGGAGGTACATCCCGCCTCCCAAGTGGGTAAGGATTCCATTGGCCACTAGGAGAGACATCTTCTTGTCCATTGTCTAAAATGTTGCTTTGCTGGGACGGGGTCTATTGCGAAAATGGTATGGCATTCTTTAGTGATGTTTACGATAGTTTTCTGAAAAGAGTCCCTAACAATTATGGTAAAATTAATTTTGTTTGATTATATAAAACATATATCCTAACTGGAAATACTATTATATGCTATTTACTGAGTAAGAATTCTAAACTGACAACTATTTTGGAAACAATGAGAAATATGATTAAAGCAACCATCTCAGAGTTATTTACTGAATTTTAAAGTTTAGGTTCTCTATAATACCGGAATAAAGATAATGAGAATGAAATTGATCAATGCTCTAAAAACACCCACAACATTTTAAAGCTTGTTTAGTTTGCCTCTTTAGTTTGAGCTTACCATTTATTATATAAATCGAAATCATGCAATTCATAGACTGGAATGTGCAATATTCCAGGCCATAGCCTAACATGATATTTCAGTCTTTGATGTGATTTTGTAAGGATGTATTTTCTACCAATCCTTGGCAGGATCAGCACTGGCAGAAGAAGATGCTTGGCACTGTGCATTATCAACAGACAGCTGCTAGTCATGACCAAGTAAGCCATCACTGTCCTGGTTACTAAATTCATTTATGCATCACTTATATATTAAATTTAAATTAATAATTTTAAAAATATTTGATTTCTTGGTGTGGTTTTTTTTTAGCAAACAGGAATACCCTGTCTTTATTAATATTGATCTTATATAATTTGAGATGATCTATACTATATCTAGATTAACATTAAGCAATCATATACTATTAGAACGGTGAGACCTATAGCTTCTATTGGAGAGACAACAGTTTGGGGCGTGTATACAAATTCACTTCCTTTCTAACTTCCAGAATACATGAGTTCTGCTTGTCCTTTTGGGAATCCCTGTATGACTCTGTTGCTGCCCACACCAGTCCATATTCTGAAGAATCTGTGGTAGCAGAGCCTGGCTCTTGCTTGCTTGTACTCTGTGTGAGGTGGGCCCTTCAGTCTTGGTCAGCTACTCCCTTCATAACTGTCACAGATAGCTGCTTGTCAGGCCTCATCTGGCTACACTGAGTAGTCCTACTACTTTAAAAAGCAACTCCATAACCTCCTTTCTAACTACATACATGTTTTTAAAGAACTGCCAGGAAATACAGTAAAATTAACAGGGCTCACAGTAAGAGTGTCTCACAGACCCTCCAATAGACATAATGAAAAGGACATAGCTCAAATTTCACCTTTTACTTTGACTGTGTAAATGCTGCTTCTATAAGTCCATCGGAAATAAAAAAAAAACCTACCAAAAAAGTTTTCTATATGTAAACCTTCATGTCAAGAGTGAATTTGTGTTTTAAAAAAATCAAATGAAGAGTGACACATATGAAAAACATGTTTTGGGGGGTTGGGGATTTAGCTCAGTGGTAGAGCGCTTAGGCCTAGCAAGCGCAAGGCCCTGGGTTCAGTCCCCAGCTCCGAAAAAAAAAAAAAGAAAAAAAAAAGAAAAAAGAAAAACACGTTTTTGAAAGCAGCGAGATAGTTATCTGATAGATGCTTGAAATGGATTTCTATTCTTTACTCTTTCTAGACTGATGTGTGCATATGTGCCCACACACAAGTTTTCTAGACATTAAAATATGGCAAATCAGAGTTCAAATATTAAGTAGTTAATATTCATACACTCAAGAACCACTGATTATTTTTTTTTCTACTGGATTTTCAGTACCTGTGTCCCTTTGGCTTGGGTCCTCTGCCCTGAGGGATAATATAACCTGTCATCTGGCTGTCTGTGTGTCAGACACATTCTTGAGAGGTGGCAGAATTCTACACCAGGTTCCTTTTCCTGTTCAAGTCACTCTTATCTTTATATGTATTTCCTCATACGCGTTTTCTTACCTGCCCAGAAATGAATGGTCCTATTTTGAATAGTCACTGAGAGTTATTCAAAAATGGCACAATTCTTCTTGGCCTAATGCAAAGGTAGAGCTCCATTCTCTCAAAAACCTGACATATGACCTTGGTTCTTCATAAATTTATAACTTAATTTGTCTCTTTTTAAAAATTAGAGTTAATGGTCACACTAATTCTTTCATATTACAGGGACAAAGGGACAGAAACAAACAGGATTATTAAAGAGATTCTTTCTCACTACCCAGTAAAATCAGTGGAGCTTTCTGAAAGCATTTTCCTTATTTCAAGAACGAGCCGGGTCTTGATTTTCCTAAGTGAGGCACTAAAGCCTGAAGAAACAGAAAAACCATGGAAACAACTTATTGATGTTGGGTGGTGAAAGGAGATGACTGAAAAGTGAAATGTGCCCATATTGTTTCTCAAAGGATAAATGCTGTAAATGAATTTGTTGTCTAGCTGTTAAAATTCTCCAGAAGATAAAGAAACACACAGGGCACAGGACCTTAGCTGTTGGATTTTGCTGGTTTGCTTATTGGAATAACAGAGGGAATAGCCAGTGTGATTTAGTGGAAAAGCAAACAGTTTGATAAGGACTATAACTGACTAAAATGGACTCCAAAGTTTGTTGTGGCTATTGGGAGACTTAGTGTTGAGGAGTCTGAGGACTAGGGATGATGATAAATGTCTAGTGAAAGAAGTAATTTCTAATCTGGTTGAGCCTTCAGTGTGCATCTGTGTGAGTATACTTGTACATGTATTTGTGTACATGATGTACACAAATGGATAAATGTATATGTATGTATACATACATACATAGCATTAGCATGAATAAATGAGCATAGCTGAATCATTAGCCTTGTTCATCTGGTAATTAGTGGTGTGAAGCATGCTTGTGAAATTATATGTAATGCCATCTTGCTTGAGAAAATAAATGAATGGCATTAGGTTTTGACACTTTGCCAAGTTCTTGTGACATCTTTGATGAACACAAGGCTCTATTTTGTTAGGTAATTAACATATGGTTTGCAAAGGACATTTCCATAGATTTAAGAATTGTTAAAAGCTAATTAGTCCCAAGAAGCATGGTGGCACATGCCTATAATTTCAGCACTTAGGAGGGTGGCTGAAGCTGGAGGATCATAAATTTGAGGCCAGCATGGGCTATGTACTTAGACCTTCTACAAAACAAAACAAACAAAACAAAACAAAATGCCTAAACTGGAGCAAACATACAAGTCAATAAATAAAACCTAATAATAAAAACAAAAACAAGAAAAGCTAGAAAAATAATCTGTCCAGAGTAATTTTAGTGAAACTATTTCTGCATTCCAGCAAGCTTTTGAGAAGAGATATTTATGACAAAGGCAACTAGATTGCGAGGGAGAGTCTCTGTAATTATGGTTTTAAAAGACTATGTTAGCCCATAACAGAGATGAGACATCATCCACACTGATACTAACGTTGTTTGCTCATTTTAGCCTCTGTCTGTGAGGACTGTGTGCACTTGCAGGCTGGTGGCTTTTTTTTCATAATTATAATGGGGATTGGCCCTTATAAGGGTGGACTACGGTGATGGAGTCATCCTGTCCTGAGTCATCTGCATAGGTCCAGTGAAAAAGGAGCCCAGAAGTTTAAAAATAGTCAGGGCAAACATTACTGACTATATTTCTGTAACCCAGGAGTTTCTTAGACAGCAACGAACTGATTTAGTAACTAATAAAAAGATTCTAAGGTGTAACATTACAGTAATAAACTCTAGAAGAAGAACGGGTGGCGGATGTAACTTTAGCTCTGTGGAAGCTACTGTGTTTATTTTGGTAGCCACACCCTGGGCTGGCATTAGCAAAGGCCAGTGTTTCTTCACCAGCTTTGATGTTCTGTGATGGTGCAGTTGTCAGCATGGTTAACATGTGACGCTTGGGGTATGCACTATCATGTCACCAGGCACATTCTGGTGAGACTGAACAGTCAGGAAGTACAAGGATCTGGCAAAGTACAGGATGACCACTCGCTTTCGCTTAGATCAGATAACCTGAGACATTTCTCCTGCAGTGCCTACAGAATCATGTGTCATCGGGTCAGTTAAGATACTCCATTTATTATATCCCACATCATCAACTTTCATGTTTGTTTGGATAATAAGGTATGTGAAGGAACTGTATTGACTACTTGGAGTCATGAATGAAAATGAAAATGTCCGGAGTTACAAACTGTGAAAAGGCTTTGCCTTTGGTAGAAAGGGGGGGTACCAGGCAGAGTCAGATTTAAATTCCCTCTACTACTATGCTGGGTACCAGGGGCATGACAGTAAAGCACATGATATGTTTGTGTGTTTTGTGAGCTCCAGTCTACAGTCTGTCTCATAACCTCCTAAATATGTCCACTTAGGTTTGTGAGTTGCAAGAAAACCATCCTTAAAGTACCTTGTGGTACCAGAGAGACAGAGTGGGTTCTCAGTGTTTCTCAGCCTTTGTTTTCTCCCAATGTATCATTCTATCATTAATCTAGGCAATGAAAATAAAATTTGAACTGACATTCTCTTATACTGTTATCCTTTTCCATTAACATAACGTTTCAAGACAATAGCTAAGCTTGTTACAGTAGAACACATCCAAAAAAAGCACATGAACCATTAAAACATCATAGAAAGTTGACTCAAATGCTTTTTGGAAAGGCAGCAAATAAAGGATGAATGAATGAATGGACACATAAATAGGAAATATCAGTGTCTTATAATTTAGGTCTGACTTACATGTCAACATTTTAGTTCATAAGCACTCTTAAAATTTCAAGTTCAGCAGAAATGTTAACAAATTAATGAATAATCTTAACTTTTATTATTAATTTTGTTGTATCTGGTGGCATTTTCAAAAATATCTTAAAGACTTTCATGAAATTATCATTTATTGTTTACAGAATAGAAAGACTATAGTTGGCTTTAACCCATGAAAAATGTATGCTTGACTTGGCATGCAATAAATAGAGATGAGTTAGAAATGTTCAAAATACTCAAGAAGATCAGAGTGTCTTCCCTCCCTGTGTCCTTGGTCAGCATGCCTTCCCCCAATGCCATTGACCAATATGTCTTCTCTCCCTGTGCCCTTGACCAACATATCTTTCCTCTCCATGCCTTTGGACATATGCTGTGCAAGCATTGCGAGGTGTCAGGGCTTTTCATTACAAGCAATTCTGTCATTTAAATAACTTATTATGAATTTACTTAAGGACAGTGTCAGTGCTTCGGAGGGAATTAGAATACTCCCTCCTCCTGAGGCAAGATGCCAGGTTTGGGAGGCAGAGAGGGTGCCTACAATGTGTGATTGTAGCCAATAGTGTTCCCTGGGAAGGGCACCACTCCTACAAATGTGTGCTTCACATTCTGTTACATTCCTTAGGAAACATCATGCTCCCCCCGCCCCAGATGCCTGAGAGTAATTTTCTGCAGGAAGGAAAATGGATGTTGAATATGCTCTTGTTTGGCAGGAAGGATTGAGAAGAAGCATACGATATCATGAAAACAGTTAGCCGTGGCTCCTGAAGTTATGGCAGTTGGTCAGAAACTGCAAATGGACAGACTGAAGTGGTGAAGTAGATGTAGACAAACCCTGCACGTTTTCTCTCATGTACAGATTTTAGTATATGTGTGTCTATATTTGTGCATGTGTGGGATCATGAGAGAGTATGAGGAAATCTTAAGGGGGTGGAGAAAACAGAAAGCATGCATAATAGAACCCATGTGAGACAGAAGCAGAAGGTGGCTGCTAGAGGAGGGAGGAAGGAAGTGAAGAAGGGAGAGGGGAGGACAGGTCAGAGTATAGCGTAGTTGAAAGTGCCATAGTAACATCCCTTTCCTTGTATGCTAATTTAAAAGTATATAAAAATAGACCAACTCTCTTGTTTGGCAGAAAACCTCACCAAATTTGCAAATCCAAGCTCCACAGAGGAGATGAATCTGGCAGAATAGGGTGTAACCTATGGAATGGAAGATAGGTTGAACTGACTTAACCACAGATTTGACTTCGTTCTGAATACTTGTACTTAAATGCTTTCAAATTCATTACATGCCAGTAGGGTAGTGTACATTTTTCATAGACCGTAGCTGGTAATTTTAGAAATGGCTTTTTTACTCTTCCTCCTTCCTTTACCACTCCTCCTCCATGTAGGAGATAATGTATTAATAGTAATTTACTTTGAAGTCTTTCAGTGTTTTAATTGCTGTGTTGCAATTTTTTGTGCTTTCCAGAAGGACTTCTTACTTTTGTGTAGGTTCTATTTGTGCTTGAGAGAGGATAGCTGAGGTCCTCAAATATAGCTCTGAGTTATTGCTGTTACTAAGTGTGACGTAACTCCAGTGAGAGGTAACGAATCTATTCTCCAGGTCCACCACACCACAAGGCTAACACCAGGGCAGTTGTCCCTAACTCATATCTGGAGAATAACTGAGATACCAGAGACACATTTAAGTGCACTGCTGCTGCTCAGTTACCGTATGAATCTAGATCACTGTATAGCTCAAAGAGAAGTAATTAGACCCCGAATGATTCAAAATGGGCTTGCTGCTATTAGATATTTTCAGAGGGCTCCAACAGTGGCTTTCTTCATACCAAGATTTCTTTAGTCTGCTTGTGAATTTTTCTGAAATTTTATTATTCTAGTTTCAAAGTCTGATTTGCATTACTTCCCAAGTCCTCCTGCAGAAGGGGCTACAGTTGTGACAGCTCATCCATACATGAGTGTGGGTAGGATAAGAAAGTTGGTTTTAGGTGGAAAGAGGATGAAGGCTTTGGACATATAAGAGGTGTCAAGAAAATGGCTGATGACATGCTAGAGCCAACTTGTGCTGGCTTGAATAAATTAACTGCACAAAAGCCCAGTTCTGAGTTTAGGGACTACAAGATATTGCTGACCTCAAGAAAAGTCAGCAGAGAGCATTAGCAAGCACCACTGGTCATCCCCTGGAGAATGAGGAAGTTTACAGTTTAGTTAGGCTTTGGTTTCTGTCTGTCTGTCTGTCTCTGTCTGTCTCTGTCTCTGTCTCTGTCTCTGTCTCTCTCTCTCTCTCTGTGTGTGTGTGTGTGTGTGTCTGTGTGTGTGTGTGTGTATGTGTGTGTACTCTCATGTGCATGCACTTAAAGTTGTCGGTATAAAATCTCTATGTTACACTACCCGAAGCATGAATTAAGTTATCTAGAGTTAGGGAATATTACCAGACATTTAACAGTGAGTGTGAGGCATAAAGCCATGGGAGTTTGTCCCACATTTAATTCCCTTCAGAAAGCAGAAAAGAGGCTGCTCTCACTGTTTTCCTATTTTGAGTTGCTTCCTCCACAAAAGGACCACATTAACATACAGGCATAGTGTCACCGGATGAAAATGATTCATTAGTCTCTACTTTGTTGTAACAGAAAAGCATAAATCAGTCTAAGCTGACTGAAGTGGGCATTCTCAGTGCTGACTGAACAAGAAAAAATGTTTCCTTAATAATGGGAATTCTTTCTCTCATTAATATACAGTATTATTTCCTTGCTAATATGTCTACATTTTTGTTTGAAACACATGAACTTGTTACAATGTACATCTCTTCCACCTGTGCTCTATCTCTACCAGGAACGTGGACTTGAAAAAGGATTTACAGGTGCTAAGCATTTAAATTCCATGCCCAGTCAGACTTTTATGCCTTCTAAAGGAACCACCCAAGACCGAAACCAGTTTTCAGCATTGTTCTCAGAGTGCTTCTTTCACCAAGGGAGGACAGGGGTCATCCCCAAAACAGTAAACAATAAATGTGTAAACACAGAAGAAAGAAAACCATGGAAGAATAAAAAAATAAGTAGAAAGATGATGCTTAAAGCAATCTCAAAAGCCATGTGCCTGCTCAGTCCAAAAAGCAAGAGTCTGGTAATCATCAGCTACAATAAACACTGAGCAGCTACGGACTCAGGCTCTACATCATTTCCTGGTGCTTTCGGACCATGGAGAGTCCGTAACAAGCAGGGCTGGATGCATAGCCTAAATACATCAGGTGAACAAACATCAAGTGGCTTTGGGATGCTGACACATGTAGGGCAGTCCATACTTACTTTCTGAAGAGGTAGGTCTTGAAGGTCAAATTTAGACTTAGTCTGCAAGTTTAAAGTCATGCTTCTGCCTGCATGCATTGCTGAAATACCTCCATAGGGCAGCATGCCAAGGTTAACTGTGTTGTGTTTGTAAGCAGCGTTCTGAGTAGAGGAGATAACCATGTGACAGGATGTAAACACGGGCTCCACAAACGGATCATTACATGAACACATCTAAATTCATAACATTGAACTGTAAGCGGGCAAACAGTAACTCTTTATAAACATGCGCTCAGTCAGACAAAAGCATACAGTAACAGGGTTAGTTGTGCACAAAATGAGTACCGTCCAGAGCTACAGAAATGACAAGAGCAAAGATAACACTGTTTACACCTACTCTTACATCAAGCCTAAGGTCTGTCTCTTAGATACCATGATCCTGGCTTGAGACAATACTGTTCATCTGCAGTAGTCTATTAGTTTTGCAAATTTGAACAGTGAGGTTTTTTAATAAGATCCCCTCTGCTATAAATCTCAGTGTCTCACATTGTCAGATTACATATATAAAAGACAGATGTTAACTTTTAACTCTGCCTGAGCTAATGTGAGGCAGCCTTAAGGGCAGTTATAATTTAAAAATGGTTGATGCTATTCCCTTTTTATTTTAGTATGCATCAAATATCTGCACAGTACTCTGGCAACATTTATATTGTGAATATCCTTCATCAGGTACTAATGAACCGTAATTTTTAAAATTTTTCTCTTCAGTAGTTAAGATGTTTTAAGATGGCCTGGCATCAACTTTCAATCTCAGTGGACACACAGTCATTGGCAATGCTTGCTTCTGTCAGTAATTCTCTTATTTTATGCAGTAGACATTTTCTTAGTTACCATTGAGAACTAATGGCTGGATACTATTCCCACCAGAGTTTGGTGAGCTATGGAGGGAGATGACTAGACATAACACTTGTCTGCAAATTCAGTTTGTTAAGGCCTAGGGACTTAAGTTCCCTGTTACCGTGCCAAAAGTGAAAAAGACTCTCAACTTTTTCTTCTTGTTCGGGGTTAATTCCCTATTGTCCAATAGAGATCAAGCAATATCAGACACTTGGACTCATGTTTTATTCTTGGTCACAGAGGGGCTCTGTTATGGAAGCCTTTGTGATGAATGGAGAAAATGGTACCTTTTTTCTAGTACTTGAAAGCTGTCTCTCCAAGGCCAACAACTGAGATATTTGCCAAGTCCATGTTGGACTGTTAAGCCTATAGCTGGAGCAGATCTGTAGACAGTTGGCTTTTATGTGAAATCACAAAGACCTTGTAGCTGCTGGAATTACTGTTTGCTCAGGATTGGACAGCTTTCGGAAGAAAGAAGTACCCCGAATTTCTGGTGTCATCTGATTGTGGACAGAATGTTAAGAGCTCAGCTCTGTCAGAACTATTTAACATTATGATATGTGCTCTGGCACCATGAACTCATTTGGGAGATTAGCCAGAAGATTTCAAAGGAGACGCAGCTTGAGTTACTGCTGAGTAACTCAGCGGACTAGGGAGGGAAACGCCACTTGGAATAAAACAGAAGAAAGCTCCTAGAAAACTGTGGCTTGGAGCGGTGGTCTGAAGTAACTCAACTTCTTGAATCAAATGGGAAACAATTGAATATATATCAAAATTGCTCTGAAAAATTAGTGCCGGAACCAGAGAATCATAAACAAACAGAACCCAATAGAAAAGGGAGGTGTCATCACAACAATGAAAAAAAAAAACACAGATAAATTCATGTTAGCCATCTGGCTCAGGCAGGACCTTCAGATCTACTTATCCAAACCCACCCCTATACTCTCTCCAGCTACAGGAGTCACCTACTTCTTAGTGTCTGATTTCAACGTGTGTGGGACACATCTATCCAGGACACCATTGATGAGAACGAATACGTCACACCTGTCATTCCATTTATGCTTTGTTTCCATTCATTCTTCTGTTTCCAATTACTAGCCATCTTACATACGCTCCCCATACCCTCTTAGAACCTCTCTTAGTTCATATTACCCTGTTGTATATGGTCATGTCTACACGAGGCCAGAGTTCCTGACTGGATTGTATTATTGGACCTTAAATGTTCACCCTTAAGTTACCTGTTTATGTGAGGATATAACTTGAGGTAAAGCATGTACCATCTGGCCAGGTGTCTCCTATGACGTTGGCCATGAGACTTTTTTAAACAAAGCTTCCTTCAAAGAGATGGAGTATACTTATTTGAAACATTTTGATGAAATACTTTGCAAGGCAGAGCTAATTTTCATGCTGAGAAATTAATGCTCACAGCCACATTTGTGAGTTCATTCTTTCTCTAGGGAAATTGTTTCCTTGTCGTGTAGACACAGCCTACAAATCAGATTTAAAATGAAAGACTTAACACAGTGAACTTGCTCTATAAAAGCAGAACATTAAATACAACTGAGGCGACTGTGTGAAGCACCCTGGTGGGTAAAATACTCAACACCCAACTTGAAGACACAAGAGGGGAAGGACCCATTTTGCAAACAATCCTTAACTTTGACGTGAGTCTGGGGCACACACAGTCTTCTGACCTAGAGCCAAAAGGCTCAGTGAACGATGGTGCAGATGGCCAAAACTCTAGAAAATAAAATTCCTGGTTTCTCTTAGAGAGATTCAGGCAGACAACAAGAGCTGATTCTAAGCTTCGCACTATTTTTCTGTTTCTGTTTTTAATTCTCCAAATCGCTGTTCACTCCACACAGTATTATGACTCAATTTTTAACTGAATTAGGATTAATTTGGGATTTATTTCCTTGTTTTGCTACATTATACACACTAATTTTTTCATTTGTTGTCCTTCTTGAGACATTATCTGCATTTGTTGTTTGTAGATTGACTTGAAGTTTAGAATTTCCTTCCACATAAAAGCCAATATTGCAAATGGCAGGATTTTTTAATCGAATAAAATAGTGTGTAGGAGGGCATTTAATCTCTGCTTATTTTATTTTTCTGTTACTTGCTGGGAAGATTATTGCTCATTAGAAGTAATAACTTCAGTTGTCCCTTAGCTGTAGCTATGTGAAAATTTTATAAACAAATTAAGCCTGAGTTTAATATAAGTGAGTCCATGTGGAAAAGGGTAAAATACTCACTTTTTATAGACTCAATAAAAATAACACTCTTTAGGTCACCTGGGAACAGTTTTGGGTCCTGGGAGAGGCGGCCTTGTTTTCATGGCTAGAAAAACATCGAAGCACCATCCCAGATAATAGAGTTAAATTCTTTCTTACCAACAATATTTAGGCTATCTTTGCTAAGTAATTCACCTGGCAGTCATGACTTCTCAGAAAGCATTAGCAACACTGACAGCAAACTGTTGCAACTCATCTCCCCCACAAGATAAAAGTAAAATTCTGGGAGCTCTCATTCCTGTAACTCATGCGCTACCACATGTGCTCAGAGACTCCAGGAAAGGAAAACCCAAGGCAGGAGGGAATTCTTACAAAGAAACGCCAGACATACCCTGTCTAACCTTCTAGCTTCTATATGTCTAAGCAGCTGCTGTCTCCAGTCTGCCGGCATTTTGCCACAGCTCTCCTCTCCCTTCACAGGGGTGGGCCTTGTCTTTATATCACTGTTATCTGATGTCTTGTCACCATAGTTACCCAAGTTATAGTCAGATGGTATTTTTTCCAGGAGGGCTGCCATGGTAGGCCTAGCTGAAACTGGCCTGGTTTGGGAGGCCCCGTAACTCTCTGTGCTGTAGCTCCTGGCAGACAGTGGCCTCCTCTGGGTAAGGTTTTTAGCAGGAAAACTTCCCGCCTGCGCTTTCACTTCTTGATATGAAGGGTGCTCATCTTCGTACCTGCCATTCCTCTTGAGGAATTGGGGATCAGTCATTGAAACGCTGCTCTGGCCTTCCAGCCCTCCCCTATAGGCTGCTCGGCCATACCTGTCACCAGGGGGCAGCTCGTGGGGCTCACTGACCCTTCTGAACATGGCCATCTCTGTGGAGCTGGCCAGGGAGTCAGCCCTCCTTAGGAAGCCTGCCCTGGGCCCCTGGCTGGCGAACTGAGCATTCACCATGGCATCCTCATTTACAGATGGTTGGGAAAAGGAGAACATCTGCTCCATGGGTGGGTATCCTCTATAGGCTCTGGGGCTGACGAGATCCTTGGCGATGTTTTTACCGGGCTGTTGTACATACTCAGAATTGTGTGCAAAAGGGGGTGGGATCCTCTTCTCTGCTTTTACTTCCACCGCTCCTTGTGGATTGAAGCTTTGGTCAAACTGATAGACCTTCTTAGTCATAGATGCTTTTTGTTGGGGTGGGCCTTTACTACTTCCGTACATGAGCATTTCGTCATCCAGCATGGGTACCGACTGGCTCCTGGACATACTGGACATGCCGTGCTCTGGTCCCAAGAACTTGTCTGGCCGCTCGTGGCTTCCTAAGTGATCGCTTCCAGAGGCATAGTTTTCCAGTGGAATGTTATAGACCTTGTAGGTACCGACGTCAATCTCATCAATACTCTGGGACTTTTTGAACTTGTTGGACTTTATATCTTTCATGAGCGGGGAAAGCCTCTCCGTGCTTTTGCTAATTGCAATAACACCTTTAGACGAATCTGGGCGGCAGTGGATTTGAGAAAAGACATTACCGAGACTCCGGTTGGGGGTGGGGTCGTGGTACTCCCATGGCACTCCCGGAGAAAAGGGACCTGGTGTCTCTGTAGGCTCCTTCATGTGGTCTTTTCTTTCAGGCAAGGGACTGGTAGTAGGGGTTGTTTCTAATTTGGAGGGAAAAGCAGTCCTGTCCTCAAATGGACTGGGGGTTCTGGTCCAATTCTGCCAGGGATTGGAAGGAGGCACTTCTGTTTCTGGTGTGTGTCTGTGGGTGGACTGCTCCAGTTCCAGGGGAACACCGACAATCCTTTCTTGCCTGATTAAAGGCCTGCGCCCATGAGCAGGTACGCTTCTAGCCTTGGAGCTTAAGAGAGGGTTATTGTTGGCATTCTCGCCTGTGGCTTCCTCGGAGACAAAACCTGTGTTATCGTAATGGGAGCCATCGGTCCAGTTGTCAGGGAAAGCATCACTCATTGGCAGCCGATCAGGACGCTGGGGGAGGTTCCCTGGAGGGACAGCCTCCCGTTGGGTGAGTAATGGCTTTGCATCTAGAGGCTGTGGGAAAGGTGGTGCAATCCTGTGAACATAAGCAGGAGGAGAAAAATGACCAAGAGGGAAGAGGTGACTTTTCTAGAAGAAGAATATTGAACAGTGAACACCACCAGCCTTTGTATAGCTCATTTATCCCCACCTGGCTTATGGTAAAGTCACATTATTTCATGTCCACCATCCAAAAAGAAGAAGAAGAAGAAGAAGAGGAAGAAGAAGAAGAAGAAGAAGAAGAAGAAGAAGAAGAAGAAGAAGAAGAAGAAGAAGAAGAAGAAGAAGAAGAAGAAGCAGCCCAGTTTAACATGCTCTGACTTTCATATCTTCTGAGTAAGCATGACTTTGTAGCACACTAGGAAACTGACTAGTGTACTTATTGTATACCATCTTAGGTCTTTCCATAGAATGCAAACATGAGGAGGAAGGTCTTTTCTGGGCTCAGGATAGATGTTGGCTAAATGGGTGATTGAATGAAGTAAGTGCTCTTTCAACCATGGTCTTTGAAGATTGACTGGTAAGGGGATTTCTACTACTTATCCCTAGAATTTCTGACTCAGAACACTTCCAAGCCACCAGATGAGAGAACTTAAAAATGATTGGTATTTCTAATGAGTGCAAGCTGTCTTCAGATAAGGCCAACTCTCCAGTTTTGCTTTATTTCATTAATTTGTTGGGACTGGGGAGACCTTCTAGAAAGTCCCAGAGACCTGGATGTGAGGGACGCCTGTGACTCAATGGGGGTGACCTTAGCCAAGATGTCCAATTGTTGGGAGAGGGAACTTGAAAAGACCATCTCCAGTAGATAGTCAGGGCCCCAAGTGGAGCGATGGGGTTGATAACTCACTGTCAAAATTTATGACCCAGAATTGTTCCTGTCTAAAAGAAATGAAGGGGTAAAAAATGGAACAGAGACTGAGGGGAAAGGCTGTTCAGTGACCAGTCTAACTTGGGATCCATCTCATGGGGGTGGGGAGGGGAAGAAGGCCTGACACTGTTATTGATGCTATGTTGTGCTTACAGATAGGAGCCTAGCATAGCTGTCCTCTGAGAGGCTGTACCAGCAGGTGACTGAGACAGATGCAGATACAGCTAACCATTAAAGTGAGGTTGGATACCCTTATGGAAGAGTTAGGGGAAGGACTGAAGGAGCTGAAGGGGATGGCAATCCCATAGGAAGACCAACAATCTCAACTAACTGGGACACCTAGGAGTTTCCAGAGACTAAGCCACCAACCAAAGAGCATATGAAGGTTGGTGTAAGGCTCCTGGCATATATGTAACAGAAGATTGCTTTCTCTGGCCTCAGTTGGAGAGGATGTACCTAATCCTGCAGAGACTTGAGGCACCAGGGAAGGGGGATTCCTCGGGGGTAAGAAGCGGGGCACCCTTTAGAGGCAAAGGGGAGGGGGAAATGGGAAAAAGAACTGTGGGAGGGGGAATCAGGAGGGGGCAATCTCTGGAATGTAAATAAATAAAATAATCAATTACAAATAGCATAAAAAGCATCTTTGCCATTAGACTTTGTTCTAATTTGGTCCTCTCCTTTATTCTTCTTCTCCAAGTGTTCCTTTTCACTTCTTGTCACATGATTCTGTTGCCTTTTCTTTCCTCCTCCCTTAAGATTTCTTCCTTCTCATGATTTTGTACTCTTCTATTGGCCTATAGATAGTATACCTGGGCATTGTCTATAATATTGTCTGTACTATGGCATCAGCCTAGTAGCACATAATAGCCAATGGCCACTTCCAGCATATGCCTGATTTCCTGAGAATGTATGAATTCATTTGCTAATAATGCTGAATTATGCATACTTATAATCCAATATATATTCATTATTAGGGATGGTCAAACACACATTTTCACTTTCAAGCTTTTAGTTCCCACTGAGTTTCCAGAGTCTTTTCCCACTGACCTTGCATGGCTCCCAGGCTCTGGAGGATGGCATTGATGCCCTCCAAAGTCCCAGGTGAGCCCAAACACTTACCTGCATATTCTATTTTCTGTGCCACTCACATGCCAAACACAATTCCAAAATCAAGCAGATTCCACTTTGTCAAAGTTGCTGAAAAGGAGCATTTGGGAACACAGAAGGAGGGAATTCTCAACACACCTGTTACCCCACAAAGAGTTATGCACGGCATCTTTAGTTGTTGGCTGCAAGGACCCCACTTTCACCCGGGTGTTGGAGGATGCTGAGGAAGCCTGGGAGGGCGAGTAGTCTGAGTAGGTGCCTGAGGAGACACTGTTATTCAGACAGTGAGTTTTGTCAACTTCAGACTCATCAGTTGATTCTGAAATTTAAAGGGGAAACATGTTACAATGCTACAAACACTGACGGATACAAAAGAAGTATGAAAGGCAGATTCCGTATGGATTAATGTCAGAAGCACACATGTGCAAGTACTTATAGACTATGGCATGTCATAATGTATAAGTGGCGGTTTGTCATGCACATGCATCAGGCACAGTTCCACATCGGCTTCACGATGTTACCTTTTTTGTCCTTCCCTAGCAGAACAAGTTTGGGTGGGTACAGAGGGGTCTCAGCTAATGAAGGGTGAAGTTCCCCAATCCTCATTTCATTAGCTGGATGAACAAAAGAATCCTGAGAGATATAATAATACAGGACAAGGAAAGTAAACATTTAAATAACGGTTAACCAAGATGGCAATATCTTATTTGGCTCAGACTCAAAGATGCGGCCCTAGACTTTAATTCACCGCGGGGCACTGCAAAAATAACCTTGTGTCTCTAATTGAGCATTAATTATTTTTCTAATTTATATGAGCCCATTTATTCATTATATGTGTTTTTGGATGCTATTTGTATGCCTGGCACTGTGCAAAGAACTGTGGAGGTTTCCCAGAAAGACACAACATGGTCTTTTGGGAATTTCCAATCTAATTGAGATGGAACAGATCTCATTTCAACACAGCATTGGATTATGTTGCACCCTCCACAGGCAGTGTGGCTCATAGTTATATATGCTGGATATGAGAATTCTAGAGGCTGAACTTCCATGAGTTCCAAGTGGGAAGGGCATTGCTGACCAGTGAGATCTTTGTTCTATCTCTTCACAATATCTTGCTGGTGGCCTAGTAGTCCTACACCCCTGGCCTCTGCTCTTCAATCCCTGCTGTGTCCCAGGTGACTGTATTGGCAGTCACTGTGGGTCTGCTGTGCCTCCTTCCTGGGTTATTAGCATTTTCATGGCCAATTCCAACCTACTTAATCTTCACTGCATAACAAATGTTGGATGTAATAAATGGCAGTGGTGCCAGAATATGACTTTATTATAAAGAATGAACAATATAAAAGTCCCACAAGCTTGGAAATCACCCCTCTCAATTTATTTCATTTTATGGTTTATTTCAATTTATGGTACATAAATGCACTACTTGTACATAATTCCTGTGGAGGCCAGAAGAGGGCATTAGATTTCCTGGAATTGGAGTTAACACTGTAGGTGCTGATGAAACTCGGTCCTCTGCAAAAGCAACCAGAGATCTCAGCCGGTGAACAGTCTCCCCAGTGTACAAATTCCTTGAGTTTAAATTTCTAGAATTCAGATAATTCCCAATTAAACAGGTATCAGGAGAATGTTAAGAGAGCCAAAATTTAAATTCCCACTTTCTATACATAACAGCTGTGTCTGTTAATTTCTTTATGATAATTTGAATTCAAAGAAGAACACTTAAAGTTTTATTTGTTTGTTTGTTCACCTGTGTGTTAGTATCTTGTTAATTTGGAGCACTGGACTAACACAAGTAGAAATGTTTTGTTGAGTTGGAGAAGGATTTACTTAGATAAAATAGGAATTTGGAAAGATTTGTCTAGTGTTTGGTTGGTGTAAATAGGCAGATGCAAACACTCAAAGGGGCAGGCTATAGGCTTCTAGTATTTCAGAAAAACACATCAATTTCTTTAATTCTTAACTAAAATTTTATCTCTTGAACTTATTTTTGGGGGTGTATGAGAATATTTACTCATGGAAAACCAACACCTCTCTGATATTTATCAATTTTTAAAAGAATAGCATTCCAAGGAAGATGGAGAGTGAACTATCAATTAGTTCAACTGTTTCACTGGACCTGGGCTCACAAAAAACACTTAACCAAGACTCAGCGTTAAAATGTGGTTCTCTTGGATTCCCACACAGCTAGTTCCCCCTTCAGAGTGAGGCTACGAGTGAGGCCCCCAGTACCAGGGACTTAAAACAGACAATCTGATTTGAAAGAGGTCCCAAAGAGAAGAGGATGATGAAAAACCTAGAGTTGAAGAGAGAAATCTGCATTTCCATGGAGTTTTTTAAGTTCAGTGCAAAAAATGCACAGTAAAATTTTAAGTTGGTATAATAAAGAGTAAAAGACTGTGAATGACTTGGGAAGAATTTATAAGAAGATGCAAGCTGGAGAAGCACTTCTGTGCAAGGAGGAAGACATGCCAACCTGTCAATCATGGGAACCATCTCTGTGTCCTGTTTCTGTCTCATCACTTATTAATCGGGTACCTTGGGCAAGGTGAAGCCTTCTCAGTCCTGCATCCAACATATCCATCAGATGAAGGTGGTAGGAAATAGAATTAGTGCTAATTAATTTCTGTCTAGTCTATGAAGGTAAAGGTAGTTTATTTGTGTGAAACAACTCAGGTAGGAGGTATGCTTAGATGACATGTAATACAAATAAAAGAGTTTCTTGAAATAGCAAAATAAAAGAAATGAGATGCAAGAACAAAATCAAGCAGTTACATCAGCACAGAATGTAACATTACTTCTTTTGTCTCACGGTCTACAACTCAGTGCTTAGGATATCTTGATTCTATGCATCAGTTTTTTAAAGCTGTGATCAGGGCTCTGCATGGCCCAACTAGGGTATGAGTTTCTGGCCCTGTTCAAAACCGAGGAAGGCAAAGTTTTGAGGCTGCCTCCATGGTGGTAAAGTAAAAAGCTTTGTTAAATGGCTCATCTGAAATTCATCTAAATGTGTCTCTTGTTGAGAAGAATGAAGTAGAGAGAGAAAAGCTGAAATGTCCTTTCCTTTTTTAATCCCATTACCCTTCCTTTATTGAAACAAAATCTTGGCTCTTAATAACACAAAGAAAGAGAATCCTAAGGTAAGAGACAAGAAGAATGAAAGTTTATTTTTGAGCATTTGAGTTAATAAAAGCAACAAGAGAAAAAACTTCAGGGACAGTAGAATGATTTTCATTATTAGGCAGATAATATGTCTTCTCGGTAGACGGAAAATAGGCTTGTATCATTTTTGACTATGGTAGATATAGTAAGTAGGTATCCAGATAGATATATGCAGAACAATAAAGAGAATAGGACAGGAATTGGGTTTTTTTTCCTTGAGGAATGTTCTGGGGTTATCATTTACTTTAGCCTTCTATACCAAGTGGTGTGCTTAGCTTTGTGTATAAATACCTATTGTCACCCTAGTCCATCTCCCCAGGGTCTCTTAGCACTTACATTTTTAGAGGTAAAGAAATTGTGGCCTGGATATACCTCCCGTGCTAAGGTCAGCAACAAATTTGATCCAAGAGAGCAGTTCTTGCCTCCTAGACTTAAAAACCCTCTCCCACAGTTCCCAAACTGTGCTCTGAGGTACTCATGGAGGCCATTGCTAACTCACAGAGAATTATGGGTTGTAGAGCGTATTTCAGGGCAGCAATATGTGAGAACAACCAGACAGATGTGAACCACTGGCTCACTGTTGCACTTGGTTTCAACATTTGGCCACATTTTCTTGGTCTCAATCTACAGTAAGCTGGATTTTGGTGACTGTGATGATCAAAAAGTAAAACTTAAATGCTAGTGCGTCTGAGAGCTGTGTTTCCTATGACCTCTAGCTTTGAGAAAATGTGGTTAGCATCTGATGTTTCTTAATATTTTTGCTTTGGTTATTTGTAATAAGGGAAAACATTTCCTTTCCTAGTTTATGCATTTTATTTTTACAATGACCTCAAAGGAGGTTATATTTACTAAGTTGCACCTAGCTATGTTCTATGAAAATGTGAAGTATTATTTCAGTCTATGGACACTATAGCAAAAATTGCTGAGATATAGAGGGCTCATATCTCAAAAAGATATGTAGATAAATTCATCAAGAATTCCTTCAATGCACAGATGAAGGGTGACTACACAAGGTAGCCAACAAAGATGAATCCATTCAGCAAAACCTCAAAAACTCACCCAGCCTTCCATGGACTTCTCATTGGATGGAGAGTCAGATTATAAAACTAGACTTAACTAATCCATTGTTTTATTCCACGAATATTCATTGTGTGCTCTTTTTGTGCTGGATTTGGTGTGAATATAGATGCTCCCAGCTTGTAGCTCTATCTTACTAGATATATAACTTGAAAGTATCATTAAGTAAAAATGCTTTTGATATTTTTAACACTGCATTTTACAGCCCAGCAGCCCAGCACACTGTAGTGGATGTGGTGTGTACTTGGAATTCTGCAGCTGCTGAAGGGCATGTGGCTTGTTGTTGAGTATGGAGAGCACATTGTTAGCCCAGCAAAAGGTCAGAATCCAAAATTGGAGCATGGTTTTTTACTAAGAGCTGATGGCTTTGGCAGCAATGCAAAGTTGAAAAACTCCAACTTGAATCATCACACACTACACAAGAGAAAAATGACTCTTATTCTCTGAAACTGTCTGAAGGTAATATACGAAGTCATTGTAAATGTCATCATTGCGTTCAATGCAAAAAAACAGAGAAGCAGTAGAGTAAGCCAGGAGGTTAGACTAATCAGGAATGGCCCTTTGAGATTTAAAGGGTGAGGGCATACTAGTCATGCACTGAGCTGGGAATGAGCACACAGACTTCAGATGACATCATGAAAGAAAAAGGCAGGAAAGGAAAGCTTTGCTGTCACCAGCTCTCTTGATTCCTATGGCTGTCCTGGCTCTGTTCTTTAACTAGTATGACTGTGAAGAAAGTCTTGGGTATGGAAAAGGTCAGCTGGGGCTGGCTTTTTCTTTCAATCACTTGGCTGCTTATGAAATGAATTTTATTTTGTTTTGCCTTTTTGAGATAGGATCTCATGTATCCCAGGTTAGCCTTGAACTTACTGTTAGGCAAAGATGATTTTCAATTCCTCATTCCCCTTCCCCCACCCCCAAGTACACCATTACACTAGTTACTTTGTATTGTCTTCCCAATTTACCTTTTTCAGTCTTGCTTACCTCAATTCTTCATTTTTTCTACCTTAGTTAAGATGTTTAACCACCTGGCTGAATCTATTAAGAAGTGTGTAATTCTCTATTACACAGTCTACACATACTACTGACAAAGTGGTACAAGCTTGCAGTCACGGTCCTCAGGAGGCAGAAGCAGGAAAGTTTTGAATTTGTAACCAGTTTTGGCTAATATAAAAACATTGAAACCCCGAATAAAAAATGCAAAATATATACATTTGCAAAATGCACAATAAATGCAGTCTTCATAATTAATAACATACTTGGTTATCCATACTAATTAAATCAGGACACTGAATAAAATGAAGCGTGGCCCTTAATTTGGCTATATTTAAGAGGGCGATGAAAGGATGAGAAGATACAGTCTTGATTTCAGAAAAAGTATTGAAATCTCCGTCGGAATTTCTTTTTACAGAGATCACATCTGCAAATGGAGAAAGGGATGCGGCAGATCACACAGGAGATGTGAAATTGGGAGTCCGCTTCCACTGTAGCTTCCCTAGCTAATGAAGAACCTCAGACTTTCCCCCCAGCAGTAAGAAGCTA